>NC_058132.1:150661807-150778950 GCF_016433145.1 Gracilinanus agilis | reverse complement strand
AAAGAAAAGAAAAGAAAAGAAAAGAAAAGAAAAGAAAAGAAAAGAAAAGAAAAGAAAAGAAAAGAAAAGAAAAGAAAAGAAAAGAAAAGAAAAGAAAAGGAAGGAAGGAAGGAAGAGAGGCAGAGAAAAAATCCATATCTCAAGGAACTTAATTTTTATCAGTGGAAATGATTTGTGGGTATGCATATGTGTGTATATACATATAGAATAAATATAAAGTAGTTATAGAAGAAAGAACTAGCAGGGTGGGGTTTGAGCTATTTTAAAGGAAATAAGGATTCTGTTGTGGAGGTGAGGAGGGAGGACATTTCAGGCATGGCAGATGGCCAGTGAAAGGGTGTAGAGACAGATGATGGAGGACAGTGTGGGAATAATGGAGAGAAGACCATAGAATCCAGGAAAGAGAGTAATAAGCATTATGAGTCTGGAAAGATAGATTGGAACCAGGTTGCAAAAGCCTTTAATAACCCTTAAACAGAGGCGTTTTTATTTTATTTTAGAGGCAATGAGGAGTCAACAGGAGTTTATTGAGTAAGGGAGTGACATAGTCAGGAAAATCAGTGTAGTAGTTGTGTAGAGGATGGATGGGAGTAAGGAAATAATCGAGTCAGGGATGCAAATTAGGAAGTCATTGCAATAGTCCAGGTAAATGAAAAAGTGTAAATTAGAAGAAGACAAGTGGGCCTAGGCCAGAACCTTGGGATGCATCCACAGTTGAAAGGCAGAGTGTAGCTAGAAAAGGAGATTGAGAAAGAGCAATCATATAGAACCAAGAGATAGGAATGAAAACCCAGAGAGTAGAGAGTATTAATCAGGAGAAGGGGATAGTCAACAATGTCAAATGCAATAGAGAAGTCAAGAAAGACTGAGAACTAAGTAAAGGTCATCAGATCTGACAATTAAGATACTGTTAAATTTGGAGAAAAAAGTTTTAAGTTGACTGACGAAATTGGAAACTAGGTTTGCAAAGGATTGAGGAGTGAGAAGAGAGAGAGTGCAAGTAATGTAGACAACTTTTAAAAAGAATTTTCTTGAGAAAGGGAGGATAATATAGGATAATGGCTTGAGGAGATGGAAGGCTCTTGTGAAGGTAGGTTTTTTTTTTAACAATGGAAGAGACTTAGGAATGTCTGAAGGCAGCAGAAAAGGACCAAGAGAGAAGGGAAAGATTGAAATTTTAAGAGAATCGGGATGATTAAAGTAGTTACTCGCTGGAGAATACAGAAAAGGATAAGATTAGGCACATATGTGAAAAGGCTGGCCTCCTCAAGGAGAAAGACCACCATATTATAAGAAACTGGATTAAAGGTGGAGAGAGTTCGAGTCCAAGCCAAGAGGCTTTTTGATCAAGAAAAGAGAAGAATCAGAAACTCAGGTTATAATGAGGGGAAAGAGGTTTAGAACAGGTAAAGCATAAAATGATTAGAAACTATTTCTGGTCATTTAGAGGTATATCAGAGATTTTATCATGAAAGTAAATACTCAAAATTAATGGTAAGATCCTAAATATAGCTAAGGTGGAGTGCAGGAATAGGTCATGGAATTGGAGCAGGGTCAGGTAATCATGAAACAGACAGAACTTGGCAAAACAAGAATATGAACATTCATCTAGGCTGGTACTATTTCTTCAGGACCATAGAAATCACCAGGACATAATCTACTGATTGTTCTTTGTCAGAGACTCTGCCCAGAAGCTGGAGAGAGAAGACCCTTCTCCAAAAGTGGTAGCCACTAGAACCTTGGATTCATTGCTCATGGCCTCAATCTAGACCAAGAGAATCTCCTCTGAATGGCTTGGCAAAGAGTGAGAACTGGGATGTGCCATCATTCCTCATTCACATTGCTTTTATTCAGGTCATTAACTCTGCCACTTAGCTGTTACCTGCCTTGCTCAAGCTTCCTGCTCATTTATCTCCCTCATGGAGAGATTCAAGTTAACACTCTCATACAGTGGCCAGCTCTCCAAGTCACTAATTGCCATATATGATGTGGTTAATTAATGATAATGATGATGACTCATGATTGGAGAAAGCCTTCCAGCTTGGCAGCATCCCAGAGGGCACTACACAGCAGGCTCACCTTAGAGAATGCCACACATACTAATGCACCATTCCTGACCTAGGGTGGAAAGCAAGAGCTCATGAACAGTGTGGAAGAGACAGAAACAAACTTCCTCTAAGCCTGTGGAAACAACCTACCACATGTCAGGTAAGCTTCAGGCACTCACCCCAATCACCTGTCACATCTGCTCATCTGGAATTTCAACTCATGGTGAGACAATTGGTTTGGAGAGCTTAGCCTGTGGAGGACAGAGAGAAAAGGGATATTGTAGAGCAAGGATGATGCCTCCTCCCCATTGATGGATACATGATGCCCAGAGGTTATGGGGGAACTAAGACAGACTAGATTCTTCAAGATTTAGAGCAGAAGTTGATTGAGTAAATCTAGTTGCTGGGAAAAAATCCTCTTATCTCTCTGTTTCCTTCTTTAAGGGTGGCAGATTCAATATGTCATCACCTCCCCTCACCTACCTCCCAATCATAGGAAGTTATAGTCTGAGATGTCTCACATGTCAACCACTATAGAAGTGTCATGAATTTATGCCCCTCTTTCCTTCAGCCCCAATCTGTTCCAGCTCTGTTCAACCAGGGACACACTAGCAAGGGAAAAGCTATTAGACAAGGGAGAGAATTCAAAACATGGGTAATTAAAGGGATTAGAAGATTATGATTTCAGAAAACAGCGAAAGGCCCAAAATAACCAAAGATGAGAAGAAACAGAGTGATTGTGTTTATAGGTTTGGGGGATGGGATAGAATATAAAAATCTAGAAGCCTTGGAGGTAAAAAGCATCAAAGAAGGAAGGAAATAGCTTCAAATGATCTCAGGAAGCTTTTCAAGGAACCAGTTTACCAGCCTTAAAGATACTTTATTGACCCCAGGGAGATGGATGACTCCTAAAGTAAATTTCATTGAATTTAGCATGCATTATTAAGAGCTTAGAAGCTGGGTATATAGAGGGGAAAAAAGCTGCAGCCTTTGCAATCCCTGCCCCCAGTGAGTTTACATTCTACTTAGTGCAGGGCAGAGAGTGGGGGAATATACAGCAGGTACACAGATATCAGAGAGGAATAACAAGTAGAGATCTCAGGAAAGGCCACCTGACTTTTTTCTGAACTGTGCTTTGAAAGAGATAGATGTTCCAGGCAGAAGTGAGCAGAGTAGGCCTTCCAGTGATTGGGAATAGTTTGCACTTATGTAAGGAGGTGGAAAACCAGATTGATCGAATTTTCCACTTGTTGACCTAAAATGAATCCCTTTTATGCTTTCGGTTCTCTGCATTCTGCATCCTTTTCACCAACAACTGGATCTTTCTCTGACTCTGAGAACCATTTCCCTGAAAAAAGAAAGGGTATCAAGACCCTAATTAGCACACATGCATTTCTATCTTGGGCCACAATTGGCTTGACCCCAAAGGAAAATGAACACAAATGATAGGAGGGAGAGGGTTGCATGTCAGCACACCCTGCTCCTAATGGCCCTGGTATAGGCAGGACAGGAGGCAAGATGATGGATTTTTTTTTCCCAATTGAAATATTCTCCTCTGAGGGCAAAGAAGAGGCAAGTTGTTAAGACTATGTAGCAGACCTCCATCCTGGACAGAGCAAAGAAAGGCCAAGCTTTGGACCCTATGCATCTCCCTCTCCAAAGGGAGAATACATCTCCGGAAACACAATAGCAGTTGCCAAGAAGGGTGAAAGGCTTCTCAGCAAAGCCGATGAATATGATTTCAGGGTAAATTTCCTCCCATAATTGTATTTTATTTCGGAGCCGTTAGGATAATATTGTTATTCTTTCCATGTCAGCGGTATCTCTGCCTTATTTGCATTGTTCTGTGAGCTCTGTTCTGGTGCTAAGAAACGGCTGCCTCTCTTAAGTAGCATTATGAAAAGTGAGTGGAATGGAGTCATTTGCCAAAGTTGAGATTTAGAAGGGCTGGACTTTGCATAGCCTTTGCTGGTAGCTTCCATTCAAGGGGCAACTTCACTAAAAATTCCCCTGCCTCATCCTAGGCACCAGAGATCCTCAATCTGCAATGGAATTCCCATTTCTAATACGTCAGCCTCCAGATCATGCTAGAGGATAATGACGTCCAAGCTTTATGGAAACTAATTAAGGGCAGGAAGAGTATAACTATTATGTTGGGCCAAATGTCAAGTACAAAAGAAATCACAGAATTTTATGTCTGGAAAGACTTTGGAGATCATAAAGTCACAACTTCTCCTTTGAGCCCAACTGCAAATTTACTCCCCCACATGCACTATCTGACTTAGGAACATTGGCCTGTGTACCTCCTATCCCATCTTCTCTCTCCAAGCATTTATGCATATTTCCCATGGAATTCCCTGGAATACTCTCCCTCCTAAATTCCACCTCTTGGAATATCTCTAGCACCCTTCAAGGTTCAGTTCAAGAAGTCTTTATTGATTTCCCCTAGTTTTTCAGCATGCTGTATTATTTTCTTTTCTTTTCTTTTTTAAACCCGTACCTTCCATCTTAGAATAAATACTGTGTATTGGTTCTAAGGCAGAAGAGTGGTAAGAGCTAGACAATGGGGGTTAAGTGACTTGCCCAGAGTCACACAGCTAGGAAATGTCTGAGACCAGAATTGAACCCAGGACCTCCTCCCATCTCCAGACCTGCCTCTCAATCCACTGAGCCACCCAGCTGCCCTCTATTATTTTCTTTAGAAAAATGCAAGAACTAACTCATTCCTGTTTTTCTATTCCCAGTCCTGAGTACAGTGTCTTGTATATAGGAGTTATTTAATGAATGCTTGTTTATCAGTTGACTGACTGAAGAACTAAGGATTGGAGTAAGAGAGTGACACTTCTGTGATGGATAGAACTCAGGATTCTATCAGTCAGCAAGGTTTAGGTATGAAAGTCACCTCTGATGTTTATTAGCTATGTGACCTTAAGCAAATCACTTTCCTCTCTGAACCTCAGTTCCCTTATCTGTAAATTGGGCATAACAAACCAATAAATAAGCATTTACTAATTGCCTCTTACATGGCAAGCACTGTGTGAGGGGCTACAGAGACAAAAACTAATGTTTGACTCCCAGGGTTGTTGTGAGGACTTAATATTCACCACAATTTGCAAACCTCAAAGCCAGGGTCAATGGGAGGCTGTGATTATTAGCTTAGAGATAAAGTATTCAACAGGTGAGAAGGGAGAAAGCTATATCCCAGACATCTGAAGCATCATCCCAGAGCTAGGAAAGAACAAAGAATGGGATTCAGTGAAGAGATTAGTTCAATTTGTCTAGAGCAGGGAGTTTTGACCTCTTCTGTATTATAAATTCCTTAGCAGTCTGGCTAAAATTAGGACATTCTTCTCAGAATCATATTGTTAAATATGAAAAACAAAATATAAAGGACTATAAGGGAAACCAATTATATTGGATTCAGTTATCAAAAAAAATTTTTTAAATAAAGTTCACATGCCCAAAGGGCTATAAAACTATGCTTACCCTATGATCCTGTAATACCATGACTGTGGCTGTATACCAAAGAGATAATGAAAAAAGGAAAACGACCAACTTGTACTAAAAAATATTTATAGCAACTCTTTTTGTGGTGGCAAAGAATAGAAATTGAGGGGGATGTCTGTCAACCGGGGAATGGCTGAACAAATTGTCTTATGTTAGTGTTTGAATACTATTATGCTCTAAGAAATGATAAGCAGGATGATTTCAGAAAAATCTGGAAAGATCTACATGAACTGATGCAGAGAAAAATAAGCAGAATTGGGAAAACATTGTACACAGTAACAGCAATATTGTACAATGAACTGGGAAAGTCTTAGCTACTCTCAGCAATACAATGATCCAGGACATTTCTGAAGAAATCATGACAAAGAATGTTATCCATCTCCAAAGGAAAAAACTGTTGGAGTCAGAATGCAAATCTAAGCCTACTGTTTTTCATGTTAGTTTATTTATGGTTTTGTTTTGGGGTTTTGGCTTTATAAAAGTATTTTCTTACAACAATGACCAATATGGAAATATATTTTGCACAATAATACATATATAGCCCAGATTGCATTGCTTACCATCTCCAGGAAGGGGAGAGGGAAGGAGACAATTTGGATCTTATAATTTCAGAAAATGTATATTTAAAATTGTTATTGCTTATAATTAGGAAAATAAAATATCTTTGAATAAAGAAGAAAAAAAAGAATGTTCACCAACCCCTAAGCTAAGAAGCCCTGGTCTAGTGCAGAGGTGTCAAAGAGAAATGGGAATTGCTAAACTATGTAAGGCGGGCTAGGTGGCACAGTGAATAGAGTGCTAGGCTGGGAGTTAAGACTCCTCTTCCCGAGTTCAAATCTGGCCTCAGACATATACTAGTTATGTAACCATGGGCAAGTCACTTAACCCTGTTTGCTTCAGTTTCCTCATCTGTAAAATGAGCTGGAGAAGGAAATGCCAAACTCCACAAAAAGCGCAAATGGGGTCACAAAGAGTTAGACACAACTGAAAATGACTAAACAACAACAAAACCATACAGAGGGATTTCTGAGAACTGTATATTGACTTAACTTAAAAATGTAATATTATCTAGTTTTTACTGTATTTTTATTTATTTTGTTAGATATTTTCTAATTATATTTTAGCCTGGTTCAGCCCCACTAGGGAGCATGGTGAGCCTCATGTAGCCCACAAGCAGCATGTTTGACACCTCTGATCTTGGGAATAAAGTTCAGGGAAGGAACAATATGAGACCAGGCAGAAAAGATAGCACGGTAACATATTATGGAGGACCCTGAGGCTTGAATTTTGTTCAGTAGGCTATAGGGAGCTACGGGCCTTGCTTTGAAATTATTTTAATGGACAAAAATCAGTATACTATCTAAATAATTCCATGCAAATTAGAAATATCTTTTGCATCCTTTATGCACTGAGTCATTCCACCAGTGCATGTATTTTGGATTGGAAATGTAGAATGATGGATAGTAAGTTGTAACTCAAAATCAAATAGGGGCAGCTGGGTAGCTCAGTGGATTGGGAGTCTTGCCTAGAGACAGGAGGTCCTAGGTTCAAATCTGGCCTCAGACACTTCCCAGCTGTGTGACCCTGGGCAAGTCACTTGACCCCCATTGCCCACCCTTACCACTCTTTCACCTATAAGCCAATACACAGAAGTTAAGGGCTTAAAAAAATCGAATAGAAGGAAAGAAATTGGGTTAAATTGCATTTGGCAAAGTATGCACTGTCTTTAATGATACTAAGTTGTTTCCTTGTATGAAGACATCTTTTCTAACAAAAATGTTCTCCTCATGATGCTATATAGGTCTGAGTCTTGAAACATATCTCTAAGAAGTCAACATTAAAGAAAGCCCAAAAGTCAATGGAAAGATGTATCTGGGCTGCAACATGTTCCCAATGGTGATCTATACATAAGAAATAGTAGAAGGGACGTCAAAGAGGAAATAGAGGTTGGTGGATCAGGCACAAGTCAGAGAGTTCCAGTGTTAAACCTAGAGAGGTTGGGCATGGTGGCACAGGCCGGTAATCCTTTGTTGTGGTGCAGATAAGTTCAGGAGTTCTGAGATGCATTAATGTGTTCTAACTAAGCTGCTATCAGTATGGTGAATCCCCAGAAGTACGGGCCACCAAGCTGCCTGAGGAGGAGTGACCCAACCCAGAAATGGAGCATGTCAAAGCTCCTGTGCTGATCAGTACTGGCCCATGAGTGGCCCCTGTCCTTCTAGCATCCATGAGATAAGAAGACCTGATCTAAAAAGAAGGGAAGTGGTGAAGGGGTAAGAAGGAAGGAGAGAGGGAGGAAGAAAGAAAATACGGATATAAAAAAGAACTTCATTTTGTTGGGTAAGTGCTGAGATGCTGAAAGTTCTATAAAGATCGAAACAAAACAAACAAAAGAAATAGAAAAAACCATTGAGGAAAAGGCAAGGATGGGCTATTCTCTGTACCAATTGAAAAAGTATTCACGTAGATGAGATCATATAGTCAATGAAGTATATTTTCAGTGAAATGATAAACTCCATCAGCCATCCTCACTCCTGCTGAGTCTCTAGACAGTCACACAAAACTCATAGCAGCTTAAAGTAGAATATTCTATATCACAAGGTACCAGGATCACAGCTGGGTTTTTTCCTCAAGCCCAGTTTGGGCCAATCTATAATGATTCTCCTTCAGAATCTAGGGATTAGGGGAAAAATGTTCCAAGAGCTTACTTTAACATGCTTGTATATAACAACCAGGAAATAAACCAATCAACTAATTGGAGGGGTGGGGAGGAAGGCATGAGTTACAGGAATTATGCTGACTTTTGCATGTTGAACTTCATACAGCCTGGTTGCCTGGTTTCCATATAGCCAGAAATAAAAAGGATACAAGTATTTCCTCCGAGAGAGAGAGAGAGGGAGAGAGAGAGAGAGAAAGAGAGAGACAGAGACAGAGACAGAGAGACAGAGAGATTATAATAGGATAGACTTAAAAGTAAACCCATCTTTTGATATTTCTTCTCCTAAAAAATGAAGTAGCTCCCACATAGGAAATGCTTAATAAATATTTGCTGAGAGACTGTTGATTGTGCTCTTAATGATCCCAAGCTGCTCACTGCTTCAAAAACCTATTTCTTTAATGCACTATTTTCCCAGAGATGCTATATGGCTGCAAATCACAGATCTCCATCTTGAAAGAATCAAAATCACAAATACATCAAAGGACAATGAATGAGTGCATGGTAGGTGTAGGTAGGCTGCAGAATTTACCAAGGATGGCGCATTGCACCATCATGCACAGCTGTGCACTCATGAGCCCTGCAGAAGGACAGGGAGATTGACCCATAAAGCAGCCATCCTAGCCTGTCAGATGAGCAGCTCTACCTGTCTGTCATACTCACTGACATTCTTAGCCCATATGGGCTGCTTACATCTACCTCTCGGGGGCCTGCCTATTCTCTTTTCCCCTGGGATTGGACCTCCCTGGGATCTTGACCCAGCTCGCTGATATTATTGCTGCTTATTCTTATGAGATACTCTATTTCCTCTACTGCCACTCTGTCCTTCATCCCTGAACTATGCTTTCTAGCTGCTTCTGTGAAAGGGACATCAGCTTGGCTGCCACATTTCCTGATTGAATTTCATCTGCTGAGTATCCATGTAAAGGGGATTTCATGTTAGTGACCATTTTGCTCCACAGATCAGGACATGCACTGAAGAAATGCATAAAAGATATTTTGGAGGGCATATATAATCATAAAGGAAGTGAACCAGTGAAAATGAGAACCAAAAGATAGACAACCTTAATGGAACATTCATATTCCAAAGAGAAAAAAAAGGATGTCCTCCAGCCTGTAGGCTTTCCATGGAGAATTTGCTGTGGACTGTATAGACAAGAATTGCCTAAGATATGGGAAGTAGTTGCCAACTATCTCAGTGGAAAGAGATACCTATGAAATTACAGATTTATCAAAGTACTAAGGACTATTGATTAATAATAGTAGAAAGTGATGGACTTTATATGGGAATTCACCCTGAGCAAAAAGGAATCTAAGAAATATCCAGTAGATTGAAAGTTGTTAGTGTCCTTGTACCCTGCTTCCTTGCACATTTGGAGAAGGTAGAAGAAATTTCAACCCTCACATGGTTAATGCAGGTTGTTTTTCCCCACGTAATCCCAAAGCACAAATAAATGGAGGCCAGTTCCCTAAAGGAGTTTGGGAACTTAGTGGTTGCCACTAAAGAGATGTTAAGGGGGAAAACACCCTGAATACTGTCCAGATGTTTCTAGACCCCAGACAGTGGGAACCATTTCCCACTAAATGAGACCAAGAGGACATCAATTTGGAACCCCCAGAGCACCCAACAGTACAAGAATATGAGAGGACAATATTCCCAGGATGAATTAGGAAGTCAACAAGCATTCATTACACTCTTCTATGTACCAGGCATTGTGCTAAGTGCCAGAAATTCAAAGAAGGCAAAAATAGTCCCTCCCCTCATAGTCTACTGAGGGAGATAGCATGCAAATAACTGTCCATACAAAATATAGTCAAGGTAAATCGGAGGTAATATAAGAGGGAAGTCACTATTAATTAGTAGCTCACTGGAGCAAACTGATGTCCAGGAATCTAAGAAATAGCCAGTAGATAGAAAGTTGTACAGGAGGTTGCACTTGAAAACCTCAACGATCCCTTCCAGCTTTCTTTTATTCTATTCTTCTATCTAGATGTCTCCATTTCTCACACACCATAAAACAAGCAAAGATGTAGTATGTCTGTATTCCTTGTCTATGTATCTCCCATAAGAGGTTACAGGTTGTATAAATATTTTACTGGGCAGAGAGAACAATAATTACCCATCAGATGACCTGGTGAGATTGGAGTCTCAGCAACTGTGAGTAAGGGCTTAAAGCTTAAGCCAGAGATAGAAACTGGGAACCATAACTAGGCCATTACAATCCCGGTGTGGGTGTGGCTAAAGAAAAAGGGCTGCAGAAAGATTCTGTCTTATGCAGAGGCTTCATTCTGCTTTTCACCTAACAGTCTCCCTAGAACCATAAGAAGAAAAGAAAATTTTACAATTACATGTAAAAACAAATTTAACATTCTCTCTCTCTTTTTTTTAACATTTTGAGTTCCAAATTCTCTTCCTTCTCCCCTCTGCTTCTCCTTCATAAAGAAGACAAGCAATTTGATATAGGTTATATTTGTTTAGCCATATAAGATTATATAGACTAAAGAAAGTGAGAAAATGTTAATAATGTAGATTAAACTTAAAAGTGTATCCTTCATACATTATTTTTCCTTCCAGAAAGCCAGTTATTCATCATTTACCAGCACACCACAGACTCTGGTATCATTTAATAGAAGCAGCACTGACTTTCGAATCATGAGACTTCACATTGATACTAGCTCTGTCATTTACTGCCATGTGATTATGGTACTGAACCTATCTGGACTTCGTTGTATTCAATAATCAATCAACAAGAATTTATTAAGTGCTTACAATGTGCCAGATATGCAAAAATAAATCTCTAGACACATTGAGAAAAGTGCCAAATTTGGAATCACAAGACTTGAATTTGAATCTCAGATCTGCCACTTTTCTTGGGCAAGTCACCTAATTTCTTTGGTCCTCGGTTTCTTCATCTATAAAAAGAGAGGTTTAGACTGAATGGCCTCTAAGTTTTCTTCTAGCTTTAGATTTGTAAGCTCTAAGCCTTCCACCCATTCATCCTTTGATTCTACCTAAACCATACCCAAAGAAAGGATTCTATTATCTTTACTGCATCACTATTCCAGCAATCTAACCTCTCCAGAAAATGAATGAATGAAAGTGGTTCGATTTAAATTCAACCTAAATCCTTCAGACTATATTTTAGGCTTATTTCCTTCTTAAGCTCAGTCCCCATGGAGTTAAGGTATAATTGTTTACCTTAGACACACCATTCCTAGTGTATCATAAGCAAAGCCATTAGAATATTCAGGCATTTGGTGCAAATTTATCATAGAATGACAGAATTAGAGCTGGAATAAAACTTGAGAGACCACCTCTTCTAACCATCTCACTTTATAGATTAAGAGATTAAACCTCAGAGGGGAATAATTAATTTGCTTTAGGTAATAAATAGCAAAACAGAAATTGGAACCCAGGTACTCCAAAGCCAAATGTGGCTTTCTTTCAATTGCTCTGAAGCTACTTCCCCCTAACCCTAACCTCCCCCTTTCTTTGGGTCTGTTTCCAATTGTCTTAAAATAATATTTCAGTCTGAGTTTGTCTTTCCTATGAAATGGTCCTGCTGACCCTCTGGAGAAATCTCACTTCTTATTTTCAGAGCTGCCAGACACATAGACTAGGTCACACATCCTAGGTTGCCTCCCAAGCTAATTATTGAGCTAAAGTCTTGCGTGAGTGGAAGCCAGCTCTCTATTGTCAACAGGAGAGCAGAAAGCTTTCCCTACCCCCACTTAAAGCTTGATATCTTCAAAGTACTGGGATGCCTGAGTGGCATAGTTAGGTGAAGCTGTCACTCCTATTCCTGACTAGAGATGTATCAGTCAAAGAAAAAACAGTTACTTCTTGAGAGATTTCAATCCAATTCTACAATGCTGCTCCTCTCTAGGTCATGATAATTTTTCTTATCCTGGTCAAGGGTCAATTTTTGCCATTGGTCATATGTCAAGAATTAGACTCTAGACACTATAAAGAATAATCACCACTAGTTAAGTCCCTAGATCCCATCATTATGGGCTCCTCAAGGAAACTTTAAATTTCACAGTCCAAATGTGGATTTTATTATGTAATTAAACCTTTTTACTAATAAAGTTTGTGAAGAAGCACCTGTGTTCTCAATACTGGAACTTCTTTTGCTTGCATAGAATCCTTTCCCAAGTATTAAATAATTTATTTCTATGTGTCTCACTTATATTTCCTTCCTGATCTCTAGCCTCCTGTGGGAAAAAGAGATGAACCATTCCATTATGACAATCTCCCACTGCTGAGATGAGTGGACAGGGCACATTTTTTTTATCATTTCCATCCTGAAAGTCTGACTTTGGGAAAGAGAGAATAATACCATTCTTTCTGCTCTAAGTTCTTGCTCCTTCATCTCAATTGCCCAAGGCTCTGAAAGGACTCTACCCTGAAGTTGGGACCTTATTGACATAAAAAATCTAAACTTTCCCCTTAACAATTAACAAATTCCCCTCTATTAATGTCCCCCCTAATACCAGGATTATGAGCCCCTGTAGGGTCATTATTCAATCCCCAACTCCTATCCTCCACTAACCAATTTCCTAATCCCATTCACCATAACTCCCTTCCTCCAATGTACCACCCAAAAGCTACCTATCTATTCTACTCTGCCCTTTGGAATGCTTACTCCATAGGTAACAAACTTATTTTCATGTTAAGTCTTTTTCCTGTCCCATTCTTTCCAACTTCTGACTTCACTAAGAGTTATCTCTGATGTCATAGTCTCCATGGGCTACCCTGCCTACTACTGGCTGAATTTTTATTTTTTTCTCCCAACTCACTGGTCAAGGTTGGGGAGTTAGAATATTTCTTCATTCCTGTCACCAATTCCACATTTTCTGCCTACCATCATCTTCCAGTAACCTCACCTTCTTTGAGGTTCATTCAATTCATATATATCACTCAATCAAAATTCTGGTAGTTGTTGTCTATAGACTTTTAGAACACTCCTTTTTTCTATCAGGTTACTACCTTTCCTCTCCCAACTTCTGCTCTTAGGCAAAGGGACTTAAACATACATATTGCCTCTTCTTCAAACACTCTAACCATTCAGTTCCTTAACTTCACTTCCTAAAAATTACTCCTTCAACCCATCTAGGCCACACATAAAGCTCTAATACCCTTGATGCTGCTGTCATCATGAATGTAACATTTCCGTGTTCATTAACTCAGAATTTCCCTTATTTATTCACAACTGACATTCAATCCCTCCTCCTGTCTACTGATACTATAAATCCTGCTCATCATCTATACTATGATCTCCAATCTTTTGACTTCCCAATTCTCTATGATTTTCACCTTTGCACTAACTATACTTTCTTCCTTTCCCCAGCTTGATCCCACCGATAAACCAATTCAATTCTATGCTGTCTTATTCTCTTGATTCTCTAGCCATCTTATCATATTCCCATTTGTACCTTGCCAAGCATCAACCTTGGATCACTCCCATCATCCAGTACCTTCACTTCTATACATGTGATGCTGAATAAAGGTGGAGAAAATCATGTAACCATGCTGAGTTCACTACAAATTTATGTTACATAACCTCAATAAGGTCCTCACTGCAACAGGGTAAACCTTTTACAATTCCCCAATTAACTACTATGCTATTCTTCACTATATCTATAATTTCAAACTTTTTAAACCCTTCTCAAGCTTCAAATGGCTCCCCCTTCCTCCACTCTCGGCTGAGAACTTTGCCTCATATTTTCTTGGAAAAATTGAGGCCATTCCCCAAGAGCTTCTTCTTCTTCCTTCTTCCATATCTTATATCACTCTGATACCTTCTGCCACTATTTCTTTCTTTACCTCCATCTCACATGAAGAGAAGACCCTACTTTTACCGAGTCAAATTTCTTTACCCACACTAGCAATCCCATTTCATCTCATCTCCTCCAAGAGATTTCACCTTTGTCACCCCCTTCTTATCACTTATCTTCAATCTTTTCTTGTCCTCTAGCTCCTTACCAAATCCATACAAACATGCCTGTTTTCGCCACTCTCAGAAAACCTTCACTTGATCTTTCTGTCTCTGCTATTGTCCTATATATCTCCCTACCCTTTATGACCATATTCTTTGAAAAGGCCACTTACAATATATGCCTTTGCTTTCTCTGTCTCACTCTTATCTTAACTCTCTACAGCCTGGCTTTTAACCTTACCATTCAGTTGAAATTGCTCTCTCCAAAATTGATCATGATCTCTCAATTGCCAAATCAGCTCTCTTCTGGTTCACCTCCTACTTATCAGACCACTCCTTATCAGTTTCTTTTGCTGGATCTTTTTCCAAGTTACTCCTCCTAACCATGAGTATCCCATAAAGCTCTCTTTGTCTTGGCCATCTTCTTCCTCTTTACTGTTTCACTAGGTAATCACATAAGTTGTGATGGATTCAATGACTATTCCTACATTGATGACTCTCTATTTTACTTATCCAGCCCTAATCTCCTAATCTCCTGAAGCATATCTCCAACTGCTTATTAGACATCTTGAACTGGGTGTCCTCTAAATATGCTGAACTCAATATGTCCCAAACTGAACTCATTATTCAAAGCCCTCTTCCCCTCTAAACTTCCTGTTTACTGTCAAGGGTAATATCATCCTCCTATTTTCCAGACTTGCAACTCAGATATCATCTTCAGTTCCTCCCTCTCTCTCACCATCCCCCTAACCAATTTGTTGACAAAATGTTGATTTTACCTTCTTAATATCTCTTCATATGCCTCTTTCTCTCCTCTGATACTGCTACCACTTTAGTATAAAGCCCTAATCTCCTCATGCTGGACTATTATAATAGCAGTCTCTTTGGTCTGCCTACCATGTCTTTCCCCACTTCAGTCAATCTTTTACTCAGTTGTAAAAGCACAAGTTTGACCTTATAATTTTCCTACTTAGGAAACTTCAGTGGCTCCCTAGTTCCTCTAGGGTTAGATATTAAATCTTCTGTTCACCATTTGAAGCCCTTCAAAATCTGGTACCTTCTTATATTTCCAATCTTCTTATGCCTTATATCCCATCCCCACTTTTTCTTTTTATCCAGTGACATTGATTTCTTTGCTGTTCCTGGAACAACACTACTTTTCCCAATTCCAGATGTTTCACTGGTAGTCCTCTCTGCATAGAACGCTGTCCCTACTCATCTCTGCCTCCTGGATTCCTTCAGGTTCCAGATAAAATTCCACTTTCTTATAGGAAGCCTCTTCTATTCTTTCAATTTTAGTGTTTTCCCTATGTTATTTCCATTTAGCTTGCATATAGCTTGTTTGAATGCTGTCTCTGCCATTAAATTCTTGGACTGTCTGTTACCTTTCTTTGTAATCTCCTTGCTTACACAGTGCCTGGCACATAGGTGGGAACTTAATAAATATTTATTAGCTACTGATTGTCTTAGGCAACTCACTAGCAATTAAGTGCCTTGCCCAGGGTTAAAAGTCCTGTAGTCAGAGGTAGTTTGAACTCAAATGTTCTTGATTCTGAGACTAGAGCTCTATTTTCTATAACCTTCTTCCATGTGAGAATGGAAGAACTTTTAAAAAGTGAAGGACAGTACTTGGAGAGGTATGCAAAACTTGGGTCACAAGGTTTAGGTGAAGAGTTGTTCCTCGGACAACTAACTTCTCTTCTTTAGGCTTCAACTGTAAATTGAGAAGTTTTAACTAGATGATCTCAATAAGGTCCCCTACAACTCTGAACCCCATGAATCTCATGATGGTCTTATACCCAATATTTAGTTTTAGTCAAGGGTTCTAATTCTTTTCCTTAGGAATTCTTTCCTTCTTTTCTGTTTCTTTAGAAGAGACTAACTTCAAGTGTTTCTTATTTCCTTCTCTCACCTATTACTTCAGGAAATGAGGCAATGGGTCATTACTTTTACATCTTATTTTCCAACTGTTCAAAGAATTTGTCTTTATTTCACATACTTCCATAAAGCATTAAAGTTCAAAAAATTAAAAGTAACTAGCATTTATAAAGGTATTGAGTATACAAAGTCTCTACGTGGTACAATAGATAGTGTTGGACATGGAGTAAAGAAAACCTTAGTTTGAATATTGCCCTAGACATCAATTAGCTGGGTGACCCTGGACAAGTTACTTAATCTCTCTCAAACTCAGTTTCCTCATCTGCAAAATGGGGTGATGATGGCATTCACCTCATAGAGTTGCTGTAAAGATCAAATAAGATAATATATGTAAAGAGCTTTGCATATGTTAAGATGCTGTAGAAATACTAGCTATTATTACACTATCCTGTTTTATCCTTATAACTTCCCTGTGAGATGGGTACAAAAGTATAATCCTTATTTTATAAATGATGAAACTGAACTTCATGTGTTAAATGATTATCCCATGGTTACATACAGTGTGTCAAGATCAGAATTCAAACTCAGATTTCTCTTGGTGCCAAGGCTAACATTCTTTCCACAGCCCTAAGCTTACATCGACATTGCAATTCATTCATACAAGGGAACCTACCATCCATTCTGGTCAGTATTCAATCTTTGATAAGGAAGGTCATTAAGTGCTTCTTCAAATTCTTTAGTTTGATTGGTCTAAGGAATCTTGTAGCCCATTTCTGTACTTTTTAATAGTATTTAGCCTCATCAGTCAAAAAATGGAGATCTATTTTTTCTTAAATATATCCAAGAAAGAATCCACTAATTCTCTTAGCTATCTACATGCTTAATCTATTAATTCTTTATTAACTAGAAATTTTTTCTGGTGCCTTATCTCATTCTGCATGTTGCAGTATGCTTTAGGAACTGTCCAGTATAGCAGTACTGATACTTCACCTTTCAAGTTTACAATGGCATTTTGGTGTCAAGGAAAGGGTACTAGACTGGTAGCTGCAGAATGTAAGTCTGAATTCTGCTTGGCAACTTACTATTTGAGTTTATGCAAGTTGCTTAAATCTCTACATCTTATAAAATGTTGGTTTGGATTAATGGGCCTCTCAAATTTCTTTCTGTTCTATATCTGACAGTACCTTATATACATATCATTTGCTTTTCACCACAAGCCCTGTAAGGTAGGTTGAAGAAACACCATCATCTTTTACATATAAGAAAATTGAAGGGATATGACCTGATGAAGGTCACACAGTAAGTTGTAGAGTTAGCACTCTCAAATAACTTCTTTTTCAAACATATCACAATATGTCAGTTTATGGTATAACATCCCCTCTAACTTTTCTAAGTTCCCTCTTGTTTTTAGGTATTGATTTTTGTTCCATTTACAAAGACAAAGCCCTTTGCCTCTTGAATGTCTAGCTCCCTTCCTCAGAATCCTTGCTCCTTATCAGTTTCTCATCCCATCTTCAAAGACTCACCAAATCCAAGTGTGGTCTGTTCAATAGAACTATTCTTATCCATGCTTTATTCCTTATGTCCTCTACTCCAGCTGTTGTGTTTAGATTGGTCTCTAGTATAGAACTGGAACCAGTCCCCACACTGATATACGTAAGAGAAAATCATAGAACTGAGAAAATAGATAGAATGTTGGGAAGTTGGATGCTTCAGCCTATGATGGAGTCAGGAACACAGGTGAATTCCTGCAGGATGCTTTCCCAACGCTGCAAAAGAGAATGATTGCCCAGAGAGTTCATTTTGCCTGAACAGAAGAGGGGAGGGGGTAATCCAAAGGACAAGGAACTGCTGCTAGTGATGGAGCATTAACTACTTTAGTAAATTGATGTGACTCAACTTCTGAGAAGTCAACTAAGCTTGGCAAGCTAAGAAATGTCAATGCTGGCATTTAATCATTGTCACATGTCCCTGTCCCCAGGGCTGGGAATTGGGGCTTCAGAGTATCACTAATTTATGGTGTCTGTTCTAAAGGCATCAATGGAGATAAGGTCTGATGGGACATTCCTAGTCAGCAAGATAGCTAGAGAGATAAAGCATTTATTAAATATTTACTATGTTCCAGACATTGGGCTAAACTCTAGAGATACAAAACAAAAAGCAAGGCAGTCTCTACCCTCAAGGAGCTTACATCTTAATGAGGAGGTTACACAAATATAGGGGAATTACAAAGGGTGAGGGGAAAATGTAACTGCATAGTGACAAGATAAAAAGAGAGTTCAGTAAAGCAGAGAGTATTTTCCTAAAGTGATGGTCTTGGGGAAGGAGTCACCAAGGACGAAAAGAAAATTTTAGGACAGTTTTCTCCATAGTGACAAGATACATGACAAGATACATTTAGATGAGAAATGTTTAGGGAGATCCAGTTGGCTGTTGGCAAGCTCACTGCCCACACTAGGGAATACTCTTGAGTTTAGGTTGAGTAAACAAGTGAGATTTCCTTCCTTAGACTCACCCCTACTCAGATTCTTGCCAAAGTGTCTGCTGTCAAGAAGGGGAGAAAGGGCCATTTGTAGTGAAAAAAGTGCTTTAGGAGTTCTGTTTAAATCATTGTGCTATAGTACCTCAGAACCACTGTTCTTAGAACATTTCTCTGCCTGTTCTTTTGGGAGTGGAAGGTGGAAGGAATGTCCAGACCCTTTAGTATCCTGAGGATAGCTGAGATCAACTCCCTCTTTCCTTGGACAAGCCCTTCTTTCATTCTGCAGAAGATATAAGGACCCACATCTCTATATGACAGAAGGAAAGTTGTAGTCTGTATCAGGTTGAGCAAAAGTTGCTAGTTTCATCAGTTATCAGTTTATAAGTTAATGATGAGTTAAGCAGAAAAAAAAACCTCTTAGCTTTCAACAAATAGCTTCAATACCTAGGAGATTGGAAAAAAGGAAGATATCTTGGTTTTGATATTAACAGTCAGTAAGAAGGGATATCAGAATCTAAGGTTAGTGGGAACTGGCTTGGAGAGTCTTGGAGATTTATTCATTAAAATTCCAAACTATGCTTGGTCCCAGAACTTCATGAAGCCATTCCCATATTGTAGGAACAAAAGATTCAAAGGGTCCTAGTCACCTGGCCACTTTGAGCCTAATTAGTTGCCAAAGTCATAGTTTCCATTCTGGCCTTGAGATAGGTGTAGTACAGAGTCAGTTGTAACACTTGGTCTTATTTTGGAGTCAGACCACTTAGGTAAAATCCCACCTCCCAAGTCACTAAATCTACCTGCCTTTCAGTTTCATCATCTATAAAGTGAGAAAGTAAACTAGAATTGGCCTTTAGGGTCTCTTCCAGAACTAAGTCCATGATCTCATGACTTTGTGATCTCTCTACTTCTCTAGATCAGTGATGGGCAAACTATGGACTGCTGGCCAGATATGGCCCCCTGAAATGTTGTACCCGGTAGCGTGACATTATGCCTAATCTGATGCATATAATGAGTAAGATACAATACAATGAAACTTCGAAAGAGTTGCCTTAGAAACAGACTGATTGATGAGCATTTCCTTTCTTTGATCCCCTCTTTAAAAAGTTTGCCCATCACTGCTCTCGACCATCCCAAGGTTGGCTTTCATCTCTGAGTAAACGATTTTACCTTTATAGGAGAAGATTTGGGAAGCCTCATTTCATGTTGCCAATGTTGATTAATAGTGATGTGGGAGAAACACACTCAAGTTTGTAGGAGGGTCTTGACTCAAACTCCATTCAATACAGAAGTAAGAAAATAATTTTATTTGAAAAAGTGGTTTATTGTGGTATAATAGCCTAATAGCTGGTGGAATAATCTGGGGGCTAATCAGGTAGCCTTAGGGCTAATGAATATACCCAGGGGCTAGTAGAATAGCTTCTTTGGAGCTGATAGTATAGAGTACTATCTTTAGCTGTAGCATGGCAGCTTCCACACCCTGTGGATCAGGGTTGGCATATTTATTGGGGTCTAGTAGTTTAGCATCTCCCTTTATAAACTCAGGTGGAGGTATGTTTTGGGGTTTGTTGTCATAGGGAACAAGGAATATGCAAAAGTTTGGGGGATTCTTCTGGAATGCCAAAGTCCCCAGTGCACAGGTTCCATGTTGTCATCTTTGTCAATGTGGGAAAGGTCATGCTGCCCTTCTAGAATGAGAACATGGGGTGGAGGAATGTGGTACATTGGAGGACCACTAAGAACAATATGAGTAATTAATAAAACAGATTAGGCACAAAGGTGATGCCAACATAAAAAGTTACAGGTCTAGTACACAGAGTGGGCAATTGAACAATCTACAATTAATGCTTGACTAATGCTGGAACTACAGGTTTTGCAGGTGATGCTTAACCAGTGTTAACTAGTGAGAAATGCAAGATTTCAGAGTGTGAGGGTCTCATTCCTATTACTATCCAGCTCACATCAGTAGTGTCCCTTTGACCAAGGCCAATCAAAATAAACCAGTGAGAGTCTCACCTCTGATCTTTGGCTATGCTACCCAATTGCCTCTCTTTACTATTTTCTCCCTTCCCATGTGACTGTCTACTCCAGATGCCCAGTACTTTTCTGTGTCCCCAAAAAGAAAATCCACAAAATTCACTCACCCAAAAAGACTCAATATTTTGGAAGGCAGATTGGCTTTGGGACCACCCTTAAAGAACCTATATTAGAATCTTGCCACTGGCTAAGGGGTCCTGGGCATGCCAATTCAAATCTCAGGCCTCCTGTTTCACATTCAATATGCTTACTTCACTTAGGAAACAACCCTGCATACTTTAAACTGCTAAATGAATGTAAATAATTTGCTTATTCATTGATTTATTTAGTCAATAAATATTTTCAGTGCCTACTATGTGCCTTTAAGCACTGTGCTAAGGCATAGAATATACAAAGAAAAGTGAAAGACATACCTTTTCTCTAGGAACTCATAGTCTGATGAGGGAGACAACAAATAACCATGTATAAACAAGATATGTACAGGATAAATTGGATATAATCAAAAGAGAGAAGGTATAAGAATTAAGAGGTATCGAGAAAGACTTCCCATAAGAAGTAGGATTTTAGTTGAGACTTGAAGGAAGCCAGGAAAGCCAGGAGACTAAGATGAGTAGGAGGCATATTTCAAGGATAAGGAAAAGCTGTTGAACATGGCCAGAATCAAGAGATACAGTGACTCATCTGAGGAACAGCAAGGAGGCCAATGTCACTGAATCACAGGGTTTGGATATGGATGGGGTAATAGTGGCGCTACATATAGTAAGATTAGAAATGTAGGAATGGCATGGGACCCTAGGTTTCCCATGGACACTCCAAATCCTAGAAGTGTTTCAGGTCAAACAGAAAGCAGGAAAATTCCTTTCCTTCCTTGAATTCTTATTAATGTGGAAGAAAAGTTGACTCTGGGCATCAGAGACTCACAATAAGGAAATATTCTCCTTGGATTCTCCCTCAGATTTTGAGATGGACACAGATATATATCTGCTGGTTATACTCTGATACCATCATACTATAATCTAGGATATCTACTTGTCCCCTAAACTATGCCCAGTCAACTCCTATGTCTTCAGGGCACAAAACGTCACTCTAGCTCTGATCAGATAACAAATATTCCCCATTTCTGCCTAACTTCATTCCATTCTCTCACCCTGGTAACACAGCTCCTGTTGTCAAAAGTGTATAAAAAGCCCAGAACACATCTCCTCTAGGAGGCAGTGTCTCACCTGCACTGTCCTCCCAGCCAAATTCAACATGAACACCAAATTAACAGATTTCTCTTTTTTTATTTTAAAATTAAGTTATGGAGTCTTGCATTCTGGCAAAGGGTATCTGTCACAAACCTGGGGTTCACCTCAAGTCCTCCCTCAATAGGAAGAAGCCAGGTTATAAAAGTATTTTGAGTACCAAATGGAGGATTTTATAATTGATTCATGAGGTGATAGAGGCCCATTGAAATTTATGGGGTGGAGGTGCAGCGAGGTGGTTCAGTTGATTAAGAGTCAAACCCAGAGATGGGACATCCTGGTTCAAATCTGATCTCAGACACTTCCTAGCTGTGTGACCTGGGCATGTCACTTAACCTCCATTGCCTGGCCCTTACCACTTTTCTGCCTTGGAACCAATGATTCCAAGACAGAAGGTAAGAGTTTATTAAAAGAAAGAAATTGATGGGGTGGGGGTGGGGAGTGAAGCAGGTCAAGCCTGTACTTTAGAAAGATCACTTTGACAACTGACTGGAGTGGGGAGAAGCTTCTGGCAGGAAAACCAACCAGCAGGCTATTGTTGAGTTGGTGAGAACATAGTAGCAGCAGTGTTAGAAGAGAGACATATTACAAAGATAAAATTGACAGGCCTTGGCAACAGATTGGATATGGGGGGCAGGAGCGGGGGAGGTAAAAGTAAAGAGTTGAAGATGAAACCAAGGATGTGAACTTGGAGTCTGGGAAGATGTTGGTGCTCTTAATAGTAAAAGGAAAGTTTAGAAGTAGGTGGAATTTAGAGTAAAACATAATGCTTAATTTTGAATATTTTGAGATTAAGATGTCTTTAAGATATTCAGTTTGAGATGTCCATTGAGCAGTTGGAGATGCAGACTGGGGGTCATCAGAGAGGTTAGATAAGTAGATTTGAGAATCATTAGCAAAAAGATGATAATTGATTCCAGGGGAATTGATGAAATCACCATTTATTTAACCTGTACTAGTTGCATTTACATTTGAAAAATTGAAGAGAGACATTAACTCAAAAGTAATGAATTCAACTCAAAGTAATGAATTGCTAATGGTGGCTTTTCATGTACTGGGCAATGGCTAAGTGAGGGATTTTGTTTGTTTGAGTGAAATGCAGTTTCTTTTTATCATAATGAAGGCAATTTAATTCTCTGCCTACCTTTAAGGATGGCCTTGCCTTCTATTACACACACACACACACACACACACACACACACACACACACACACACACACACCACACATTCTCCTCCCTCACCCAACAGGGAGAGTAAATCGATAATTGAAATACTCTAGTATGAGGGCAGAAGATGAGAAGGAAAGAAAAACTGTCAGGTACAGAACTTGTTGAGGAAGGAAGGCAAGTGACCTTCAGGTCTGTAGACAACTATCAGGATTTTGATTGGGCATTTGACATAAGCCGGAGACTAGGCAGAGTAGTTACTACTACCTTTTAAGGTATCTTTTGTTGGATACCTGGGGACAGAATCAAAGTTGTATGGGATATCCAACCCCAAGCTCTTCTGTGCACTTTCTCTTTTTCTCCCATGTTCTTGACTTCTGTACTATTGTATAAGCACCTTGAAAAACCATGCCCTTTTGTAATCATGCCTATCAGTTATTTGTGGTAACCTATTACATATTATTATGGGTTTTTGAAATCAAGGGTTGGGTTAAGACATGGACTCCCTCTTTCCCTTGCCTGAAGCAAGGAGTGAATTAGTCAGTTTCCTGTTTCTATTAAAAAAAACCAAACAAACAAAAACAGAGGCTGTGAAGAGCAGGATAGCATTGATTATAGAATTAATGGAATCCAGACATATCAAGAAAAAGAAATGAAGGATGGTGAGCTAGGAGAAGCCCTACATCCTATGGTAGCCTCTCCAATAGACTAACTTTTTTCATATTTGTATTCCCAGTGTTTGGCACAGTGCCTGGCATATAGTAGGTACTTTAACATGTTTATTAATTGGCTGACCATTACTGATGCTACTTTCCCCTTCTTTTACCCAGCACTGTCTGAAGAACATTCCACTGGAGTCTCTGGCCACTGATCATTCCAATAATGAGTTCTGGTTATATCCTCCCTCTGGCTGTTAAAACCTTTTGGTATTCTGTACCCTAAACACCTTTTATCTTGTTTCTGCTTCCCATGCCCTAGCTTCATGGTGTCTCATTTTTGGCTTTATGCCATTTCTTGTATAAACAAGCACATCATTAAAAAATAAAGATCCATCATTCTATCCACTGCTAGCCTTCTTGGTTCTTTGTAAGAGCTTATAAGTCTCTGAGGAAGCTGAAACATCCCTAGTCAGTCTCATTCTTCTTGAACAAAAAACAAAAACCTATTTAAAAGGGGCAGCAGTGGTGAGTAACGTGGAGAGCCAATCTCAAAGTAAAGTAGAACTAAGATTAAGTCCTAGCAGCAGTTTGCTGTGTAACCCTGGGAAATGCAACATTTCAGTTCTATGGCAGCTTTCCAAGTTGCAGAAAAATTGATCTGCATTGGTGGAGGAAGTTTCTTCATTGGGAGTTCTCTATTCTAATGAACATAGATCTGGTCCCAAAATGTGATTTTTTAAAAAACCGAGATAATGAAATTTGGATGAAGACAATTATTTTGAGGAGCCAATTGGTCTGTCTTCCTCAAGTCTCTTCTCTTCATAAACCATCCTTCTGCCTATTTGATATTTATTCCTAAAGTACAAGTCTGACAAATCACTTCTCTGCTCAGTAAGCTCCACTGGCTCCCTATTGACTCGAGGATGAAATATCTGTTTGATATTTAAAGCCTTTCACAATTTGATTCTAACCTATCTCTCTAGATTGATTTCAAATGACTCTCCCTTATACTATACCTCTAAGATATGACCAATCTAGCTTATCTGTGCCTTTGTGAAGGTTTTCTTCAATGCCTGTATGTACTCCCTCCTCACTTCTGCCTCTTAAAATCTCTTGTTTCCCTCAAGACTTATATCCGGCACTATCTATTCTTTATACCTGCTCCCAGTTGCTAATGCCATCCCCCCAATGACTATAATAATTTCCTTCCTTCCTTCTCTTCTTATTCTTTCCTTCCTTTCTTTTCTTCCTTCCCTCTTTCTTTCTTCCCTCTTTCTTCCTTCCTCACCTCCCTCCCTCTCTCTCCTTCCTTCCTTCCTTCCTTCCTTCTTTCCCTTCTTCTTTCCTCCCTCCCTTCCTGCCCTTCCAGACTAGGGGTCTCTATCTCACTAAGACTATAAACCACTCATGGATCAATCCCAGTATAAACCAGTATAAAATCTACCAGTTTTATAAGCTAGCCAGTATAAAAACTTAAACCGACCATTTCTAGCCTGGGATAGTTCATCTGTTCTTAAGTAATTTGTTGGTCCTCCACTCCTGGGAGCTTGTGACCTTGATACTATACTTAGCATGGACATCTGGACTAACTTTAACTCTACTGCAGTTCAGAATTCAGGAATTCAATAATCCACTGGCTTCATTGTCCCAAGTTGTAGGGATTTTAGGCACATGTCAGCATGCCTAACTTATATTTGCTTTCTATGTAGTTTGTATTTGTTCCTGCATGTGCATGTTGTTTCTTTCCAATAGAATGTAAGCTCCTTGTAGGCAATGACTAATTTGCTTTCATCTTTGTGCTCCTAATACCTAGTATAGTCTCTGATTCTTGATAAGTATATGTTTTTTTGTTTGTTTTTTGTTTTTTGTTTTTAGATTTTTTTTAAACCCTTGTACTTTGGTGTATTGTCTCATAGGTGGAAGATTGGTAAGGGTGGGCAATGGGGGTCAAGTGACTTGCCCAGGGTCACACAGCTGGGAAGTGGCTGAGGCCGGGTTTGAACCTAGGACCTCCTGTCTCTAGGCCTGACTCTCACTCCACTGAGCTACCCAGCTGCCCCCATAAGTATATGTTTAATAAAACTCAAGTATCAGTAGCAAAAGAGTCTATTCTGCAAAAGAGAGGAGAGAGGATGGAGAACAGGAAGTTAACAGTTGTTTCATTGGAAAACTGACATTATTGTGATTTGATTTATTTTAATGTAATGCTGTGAAGCTCCAATCTGCCAGGATTATCTTTAAAAAGAAGATAAATTTCTTGAAAAATTTTTTCTTTCCCATCTTCCCTTAAAGGATATCCAGTATATTCATGAAGTTAAAGGAACTTTGGGCAGAGAATATGCCAATAATTGGCTAACAGAGGCACAGTAGATTATTTACAGATTTTTTTCTGCATACAGCTATCATCAATAGAAATATTAAGTGCAACTCTCTTAAGAAAGCTATTCCGCCTTGGAGTGACTTTTCATTTTTACAGTCTTCTTAAGAAAAGAGAGGCTGGGACATGGAAGATGGCAAGTAGGGATTGCAGTTGCCCAAGACCCTTAAGAACTCTGCCTGGGAACCTGGGTATTTGAACTAGTGACTTACCTTATCCTGCATAGGATACAATACTTTGAAGAAACTGGTAGAGCTGCTAGTCCTCTGTCTTTGAACCTCTGTTTGGGACTCCTCCCAGTGAAGCCTAGGATCCTGGGCTCTAGGGTCTGGAAGCCTTAGACATCTTGAAAACCAAGCTCCATTATAGGTGGCAATGAAAATTCCAGCTGATTTTGCTCATTGCTCTGGGTTTAGTGGAATCTTGTGGGTTACATTGTTTATTCAGAAGTCTTGTATTATTGATGGAGCTTTGAGTCACTCATAACTAACTTTCCCAGATGTGTTATGTTCAGTGTACAAATCTGAAACTGCTATTGTAACTTCTGACCTTTTTATTTCCCGCAGTATCATCTAGCTCAGTACACTAAATTTAAAGCTGTTTATACACCTGACTTGGGACCTATTTGTGATGGGGTTCAAACTAACCAATCATTCCTTTATTTGTCTCTACATTGGGTCATGGATAAAAAGGGGCATGTGTCTCTTCAACCACACAGTGTTCTATGCTGAAATGTCTGAAGCTTTTCTATCCTAGGAGATTATAAGTTTGCTAAAGGCCAGAAATAGGTGGTCTTTAGAGCCCAAAAGGAACTTTATACATTTTAGGTACTTGAAAAGTAATATTCATTATTTCATTCAATGTCAGACCAAATCTCACCTGCTTTAAGTATATTGACACCAACTAGAAGTTCGTAGGAGTGTACAATGTCAACCAACTCTTCTCCCCAACCCTACTTAATGGTATTGGACAAGAAACTCATTTGCATAGAGACTACTGAGGCCCTTTGCAAAGCGAAGATAATGCACATTGTAAAACAGTTACAATAACATTGACTGCAGCCATGAAAACAATTTTACAGCAGATTAAACACACTTAGAGAAAGGAACCCAGTGTAAAAGCAATCTGAACACTAAATTAGGGTTTAGTCAGCAGTTAGGAGAGAACAGTGGAGAAAATGACCAGATACACCACCCTAACTGCCCTTTATTGGCCCATCCTCTTTTAGCTGAGTGGGTGCTATTCTCTAGGTTGGTGGGATTTCAGTATTTGAGTTCAATGCTTTGATTGTAGTGGGGGCTTGTCCAAACCTAGTAAAAGCTGAGCCTGGCAAAGAGTTGGATAGAAAATTGAGGGCATGAAATCCGTACAGGTCATTGGTAACTTTGATGCCAGCCAAGTAGAAAAGGGTAAGCTTAGAAAGAACAGAGAAGAATGACTCTTCTTATGTACAAGTGACAAGGCTCAGAAATAATGGATTTAAATTGAGACGAGAAAAACTCAGCTCATTTACAAAGGAGAGGGGGGAAATTAATGAGATTCTCCAAGGAAATGAAACTGCTACTGGTTTGACCTTGTTTCCTCCTTCTCTGTTCTAGTTCATTTCATCTACAGCCTCCTAATTTTCCTCCTTCTTCCTTGTTTTTTCCCAAGACGGAGTTACTCTTCTCCAGGACATCTTTTCCTCCTTCAACAGGTCCTGTAAGCTCAGCAGAGCTTGGCAGTTCTCCAGTGCTGAAGATGGCTCTCTACCCAGGTCTGGTGTCTGCATCCCTCTTACAGGATTAGCCAGGGAAAATCAGCAAATAGGACTTTGCTCTTGGCTTTGCAAATTTTTATCTCCTGTAAAGAGCCAGGGACAGTTGGGCTCCTATAAATAATCAAGAAAAATAAATCCAGAAAGAGGCAAGGCCATCAACATCATTTAACTTCTCCCTTTCCTGGGTTGACACGTAATTGCTGGAGCTGGACTAAAGAAATGAGTCTTGGGAAACAAACCAGAGGATGGACTGGGATGGGGATTAATCACCACTAGCATCTGAGGAAGTATTTTCTGCTCGAATGATGTCTTTCACCAAGTCTGGCCTTAGAGGTATGCAGAATAGGGACAAGCTTAATGGAATCATTTGAGAAGTACAGTATGTATCTTTTTGCCCCCAAATGCCTCCCTCTTCATATGTTAAGATGTTTGAACTTCCACCATTTGGCATTAGTTTCTCCGTATTTGAAATATTTGTCATTCTTCAAGAGATTTCCCTTATTGAAATATAAGCATCTCTAGCAGAGGTGACACTTTCATCCACTAATACCTATGGGTATGTGTACATGAAGGGGAATGGTACAGAATGAATGAATGAGAGAGTGGATGGATGAAAAAGTTATTCAGTTCTTGTTGTATGCCAGACTTTGTGCTAAGTGGTTATGATACAAATACAAACAGAAAAAAGTAAGACAGTTCTTTTCCTCAAGAACATAAACCTAATAATGGAAGACAATACTTAGAGGGAAGTAGTAGCCATGGGAAATGGTTTTGGTTTGGGAAGTCACAAGGATGGTGGTTGGAATCATAGTGCAATTTATCTATTCGTACTTTTCCAGGAATTGAAATGTTTATTGGATTATTATTCCAGAAAAAAAGAGGTGGAAAACAGGATGTGGGGTCCCTAAGTATGTTAAATATTCACCAATCAGGAATGTAGGACCCTGAGATGGTAGCTAAAGTGCCGAATCAGAGCCAAAGAGTGAAGCATGGCACCAGAGCAGGAAGATGGCTGGAGTACAGAGATTTTGATCAAGTTTAAATAGGTCTCAGAATGGGCATTCAGTGAAGAAGGAATCAGAAAAATAGAAAGGATACCAAAGACAGATCTTACCTACTTCCCAAATTTGTTAGTCTTGTTTATTCTAGACCAAGGTGAAGTCTAGAGACCCCTTCTCAGAGTAATATCTTAGGTGTATAAAACAAAATATTTAAGATCACAAGGGAAACCAGTTTTATCGAAATCTGATTGAATACTTGAAATAAATACAGTCATCAAGTGTATATATGTAATAAATATGTTATATTTATATAAAAAAATTTTAAATAGCTTCATGACCTCTTCTGGTGAAGAGAAATTGGGGAGATTTTCTGGTTAGCTACGACAGAGGATTAGCATGCCCATTAGAAGAAGACAATGATTTTCTTCCGTGCCCTAATCGAAATGAGTTCTCTTGCCACTTTGTCATAAGACCATACTAACCTATACCTAGAAGTGGGACAGAGCATCAAACCAAACTGTCTTCTGGATTAGATGTATATGGTTACTTTAAGACTTTCCCGAAAGGCAGCAAGTATTATAGCTAAAAGAATAATTCCATTGATAAGATTTGGATTCTAGTCCTGACTTGACCAAAGGTTTCCTGCATGACTTTAATTAAGAAACTACCTTTGTTTGCCTCAGGATTATCTTTAAAATTAGAGTAGTAATATATGCCCCATCTCTAAGAGTATGCAATGTCTTCCTCCTCAATCTCACTGACCATCACCACCTCCAAAAATAGCACTTCATTCTAATCATACTCACACCTCCTTGGGTTCCTCTAAGTTATGCCTCTTCCACCCTCATTTTCAATACCATTTTCAATCTTGAAAACTATATACTTACAAGACTTCTAGACTTTAATGTATGGAAGCTAGATTTGATATCTGGTTCTGCTATTTGTTACACTGTGTTACCATAGAAAAATCACAATCTCAATGAGTCATCTCTGGCTTCTGACCTTCCCACTCAACTGAAACACCTCACATCAAAGTTACCAGTGATCTCTTAACTGCTGAATCTGATGATCTTTTCTCAATCCTCATCCTTGATCTCTGCAACATTTGACACAATTAATAACCCTTTTGACACAATTTGACACAATCTGACACAAGATTAGACGCAATCTCTTCTCCTGGGGCTTTCCGTGACATTGTTTTCTTGATTATCCCCTTCCCTATCTGATTTGCCCTTCTTACCCTTGTTATGAGTAAGATTAGATTAGCTAGTTATTAGGTATTGATTATATATTGATTAGGAAGTACCTAGCAGAAAGGAGCTGGAGCTGGGAATTCCAGGTTGGAATGAAGGAGGAGGAAGTCTATCTGTGTTCTGTGTGTGGACTCCATTAGTGGTAGGCAAAAACTGTTGCCAGCCTGGGAGATCTCAGAGCAAAGGACACCCTGCTTCCTGTTTTCCCCTGGGATCCTGTGTGGTGTGGCATCAAGTAAAGGACAAGATCTACAGAGCCAATAGAAGAGGTGTAGTTTGAGTTCTGGCGGATAGTGCTTCAAGCAAACCCCTTTCTACTTGGTTCCTGAGACAACTGTAGCTCCTGGCATCCAGAGATCATCAGTGGATTGCACTGAGAAATCCCAAAGCCACAAACCCCAGCTGCACTCAAGCCTGGCAGGTTCCAGGTGTGAGGCAGAAACCCAAAAACTCCAGTATAGCTCCTTGGGCCCTGTTAGTTAGATAGCTTAGATTAGTGTAGTTGAATAAGTCCTTCCCTGTCCCTTTGGGTTTTGTTATTAGGTGTTAAGATTTTAGAGTAGTCATTCCTATCCCTCCTTTTAGTTGTTTCTAATTAAAACTCAATTTCACCTTGTTACCTTGTCAGTTAATTCAAGGCCTCTGGCCAGAGTGACAGTTGGCTGTTATTTTTTTTCAGTTGGGAGTGGTGTAGCTGTACAAGACTTCAGTGTTCAGTTTTAGTCTCTCTTACATCTCAGAGTGTGTTCCCACAAACCCCTGAGTTAAATTTTAATATCCCTGGTGACCCCATTACTTATATTTTCCTACACCCTCCTTTGCTGATCTGTATTATGCCTCCTATGTGGGTACACTCTAAAGGTCTATCCTGTCTCTTTTCCTTCCACACACTTTCCTATTAATGCTGTCAGCTCCTATGAGTTCAATGATAACTGTGATAAGTTCTGCAAATGACTCAAAGATCTATCTATCCAATTCTAGTCTCTCTCTTAGTGCCAATCTCACATAACTAACTATCTATAGGACATTCTGAACTACATATTCTTTTGGACATTTTAATTCAACCTTTCCAAATGATAACCCTTCATCTTACCCCCTAACACTATTCCTCTTAAAAGTTTTGCTATTTCTATTGACAATATAATCATCACCTTGATGACTCATCACATTGTTGATCTTTATTGAACTTGTAGTACATTATAACCCCTAGATCCTTTTTCAGAAAATTGTTTTCTTTCTTTGCCTTCTTCTTATAATTGTGGCACTGATTTTTTTTTCACCAAAGTGCAAGACTTTATATTTATTGAATTCCAACTTATTACATTGCTCTAGTCTGTCATGATCCTTTTAGATCCTGACTCTGCAATTCAATGTTAGATATCCCACATAGCTTTCTTTATCTGAACATTTTATTCCTTTATTTAAATCATTTAATTATAGGCATCTCAGTAAATAGAGTACTTGACTTGGAATCAAAAGGTACTAAATCCAGTTCTGCCCTCAGTCCCTAATTGTGTGACCCTGGGCAAGTCACTTAATTTCTCTCAACTTCAGTTTCCCCATCTGTAAAATGAGAATATTAAAAATACATACCTCACAGGATTATCCTGAGGATCAAATGATATTAAATGTGGAAAACCCTTTGCAAAATTTAAAACACCATATAAATGCTATCTAGTAGTAGTGGTAATAGTGATAGGGTGGTAGTAGTAGTAGTAGTAGTAGTAGTAGTAGTAGTAGTAGTAGTAGTAGTAGTAGTAGTAGTAGTAGTAGTAGTAAAAATGTTAAATATCACAAATCTCTGGAATAATACAATGGAGACTCTTTCCATCATAACATTCAACCATTAATGATTCTTTTAGTCAATCCAATTAGTTCTGAATACATATAATTTTATTATCATCTAGTGAACCTATCTTTATTTTCTCCATGGGAATAATATGATGTGACTTATCAAAATATTTACTAGTGGCTTGGTAAGCTATATTCATAGGATACCTCTCACCTACCAATCTAGTAATATATACTGTAATTAAAAAAAAGTAAACTAAGTTGGTTTGGTATAACTTTTTTCTTCATTTTCACATTATTTTATTTTTTAAAGAATATTTTTCCATAGTTACATGATTCATGTTCTCCTCTTCCCATCTTCCTTCCCCCCTCCTGGAGCTGACAAGAAATTCCATTTGATTATACATTTCTTATTTTTCAAAACCTATTTCCATATTATTTATATTTGTAACAGAGTAATCTTTTAAAAACCACAACCCCCAAATTATATACCCATATAGCCAAGTGACAAATCATATGTTTCTCTTCTGTATTTTTACTCTCATAGTTCTCCCTCTAGATATGAATAGAATTTTTAATAAGTTCCACAGAATTGTTCTTGATCATTACATTGCTATGGGTAGCAGAGTCCATTACACTTGATTGTTCCACAGTGTTTTGGTTTCTGGGTACAATGGTCTTCTGGTTCTGCTCATTTCACTCCACATCAGTTCATGGGGTTCTTTCCAGTTCCTATAGAAATCAGGTAGTTCATCATTCCTTATAGCACAATAGTATTCCATCATCATCATATATCACAATTTCTTTAGCTATTCCCCAAACAGGGACACTCCTCATTTTCCAGTTTTTTGTCACCACAAAAAGCACAGCTATAAATATTTTCACACACTTTTTTATCTCTTTGGGGTATAAACTCAGTAACATTATAGCTGGGTCAAAGGTCAATCTTTTAAAACCCTTTGGACATAATTCCAAATTGGCATGACTTATTCTTGAAGAGGACAAGTTGGTCCTTTGTAATCACCACTTTCCCTTTTAGGAATGCAATGACAATCTACTTATCCTTTCTACTATTTTCCCTGGAATCAAAGTCAAGCTCACTGACCTAGAGTTTGTGGACTGTTCTCTTCCCTTTTTTGAATAATAGGACATCATTTGCCCTTCTTCAGTTCCTATGGTACCTTCTCCATTTTCATTTATCTTTCAACTATCACTGACAATGGCTCAATATTTCTTTCAAGACCCAAGGATGTAGTTCATCTGGTGCAGATATCTTGAATTTCTCAAGAGCAGCTAACAGTTCTATTATGATCTACTTACTTATCTTGGTTATCAATTCTCATAATTTTATTCTATTATTTTCAGTATAAAGGTCATTCTCTTTTGAAAAGAAAACAGAAAGTAAAAACAGCCTTCTATTATCAGTTTCCTCCTTTTACAATATGAATTATTTGAAAGTAGGGATTATCGGGAAAGCTAGACGGTCCAGTGGATAAAGTGCCAAGCCTGGAGTTAGGAGGACCTCCTTTCAAATCTGGTTTCTCAGATACTTCCTAGTTTTGTGAACCTGGGCAAGTCACTTTCCTCCAATTGTCCAGCCCTGCTTTTCAGCTTTGGAACTGATAATGAGTATCATATCAATTCTAAAACACAGGGTAGGGGTTTAAAAAAAAGTAGGGATTGTTTTATTTGTTGTCTTTGCATGCCCAAAGCTAGGCATAGTGCTAGGCACATAGTAGCTGCTTAATAAGTACTTGTCAATTGATGGTTTTATCAGGTGAGTGTAAGGCCATTTTTTCCCTTTAATCTAGTAGACCTATGATTTTATCAAAGTGAGAAACTTCTAGTTTGGAAGCTCACTTGTTACATATCAACAGTTTATCTCTAGAGCATTTTCAGGGACACTGAGAGCTCCAGTGACTTGCCTGTGGTCACATAGCCAGTATGAGTCAGAGGCAGGACTTGACCCAGGCCTGCCTGTCTCCAAGTTTAGTTCCCTAGTCACAATGCCATCTGTACTCTTATAATGACAACAACGATAATCATTCAGCATTTCAAGCATCTGTGATTTCTTTAGTATGTCTACCCTCCTCTCATTCAGATCCTAATTTTTCTGTGCCTTAAGTTAACAGCAGGAATGAATTTCTATGATTGAAGAGAGATCACCTTGTGGCAGATCTGTTGTAAGAATCTCTAAGTAGCTGGTCCTCAGATAACAGTTAGGTACTCCATCAGCAGTCCTATACTAGAATAATTCCTAGCTTGGTAACATATTCTAAAGCTTGGGACATTCTGATATGTTTTTCAAAGTCCTCTGCCACAATGAGGCATCAGAAGAGGACTTAAGAGGAATATATTGATTATATTTCACTTATACAGCACCTTGAAGCATATAGTCCTCAAAGTCTATGATCCTCAAATTCAGAAGATTGTGTTCTTAATGAGCTTCCAGAAGAAGAATCCTGAAATGGTAAGGGTATTGGAAACTATGCCATATTACTCATTGAAATTGAGAATGTTTAGCCTTGAGAAGAAAAGATTTACAGAGAATATAAAAGTCTTTAAGATCTGAACTGCTATCATACAAAAGAGGAATAAAGTTTGTTTATTTGGCCCCAAAGGAGAAAAAAACTTGGAGTAATGGGTAGAAATTGCTAAGAGGAAGCTCTTTGATTAACATAAGAAAAACTTACTGGCAATTGTAACCAAGAGTGGAGTTACTTAAGAATTCTGAGATTCTCAAAACCAACATAACCAAAATTAGAAGGGAAGCAGAAAGTAGGGGTAAGGATGGGAAGAATTTTATAGCAGGTATCTCTGATAAATGTCTCATTTCTCAAATACATAGAGAACTAAGTAAATTTTTTAAAAATATAAGTCTCCAATTGGTAAATGGTCAAAGAATATGAACAGGCACTTTTCAGATGAAGAAATCAAAGTTTTCTATAGTCATATGAAAAAATGCTCTAAACAATTCCTGATTAGAGAAATACAAATTAAAACACCTCTGAGGTACCACATCATACCTTTCATATTGACCAATATGACAGAAAAGGAAAATGATAAATGTCGGAGGGAATTTTGAAAAATTGAGACACTGATACACTGTTGGTGGAGTTGTGATCTGATCCAACCATTCTGGAAATTTAAAACTATGCCCAAAGAGCTCTAAAACTGTACATATTCTTTGATCCAGCAATACCACTATTAGGTGTGTATTCCAAAGAAATAAAAGGTGGAGAGAGGATCTATTTGCACAAAAATACTTTTTGCATCTCTTTTTATGGTAGCAAAGAATTGGAATTTGAGGGACTGTCCACCAATTTGGGAAATGACTGAACAAGTTCTGGTATATAATTGTGATGGAATGCTATAAGAAATGATGAGCATATAAGAAATGATTTTGGAAAAACCTGAGAAGACTGACATGAACTGATACAATATGAAGTGAACAGAAGCAGAACAACATTGTATACAGTATTAGCAATATTTTTGTTGAACAATTGTGATTGACTTAGGTATTCACAAAAATGCAGGGATCTAAAACAATCCTACCAAGACTTATAATAAAAAATGCCATCTGCCTTCAGAGAAAGAACTGATGAAATTTGAGTGCAGAAAAAAAATTCATATTTCACTTTCTTCTTTTTTTTCTTTGAGATCTCTTCCGTAAAATGACTAATACACAAAAATTTTTACATTATCGCACATGTAAAATCTATATTGGATTGCTTATCATATCATGGAGGAAGGAGAGGTAGGAGGAAATGAGAGTGGAAGGGTGGGAATTTGGAACTCAAAAAATGTTTTAATGAATGTTAATTATATTTACATGTAGTTGGAGGAAAATAAAATATTATTTGAAAAAGTAATTCTGAGATTCTGCAATCACTTTTATTAATATTGTGACATAGTATACTAAAGTACTTTCAAATGCATTATATCATTTTACCTTCACAACAGTACTATAAGGTAGGCATTGTTATTATTTGTATATTTGTTCTTATTGACAATACTTTACCATGTTGAAAGCAGCTAATTAATAACAAAAATTATTACAATTGCTCCAATAGTTACCTTCATTTATGAGAATAGCTATTTTGTGTGCATGTCACAATTTATAGTTACTTATCTTTCATGCACCATTCTCTCTCTCCTCCCCCAGCTTTCAATGGCATCTGTTCTCTCTCTTCTACTGCCCTCCCTCTCCTTGTCCTCTAGCCACAGTCCCATTCCTACAGTTGGCTTGGTGCCCCCCTCCTGCCATTGGGCTAAATGGAGAGGAACACATCTTCCAGCTGAATGGATAAAACTCAGTGAGCCAAGAAACTCTCTGCTCCTGCTTTACCAGGGGCAGGCAGGGGAGTGGGGATGCATTTAGGGCCGTGTTAATGAACAGTTCTAATTATTTGCTTCTGAGCAAGGTTTATTGTTTTCCCTGGGAATGACCAAGTTTGAATCTAGCTGCCTTGAACCCCCTGTTTGAGAGTTGTTTTGGTGAGTGAGTCTCTCAGGCCTGGATGACAAACTAGAATGAGGCTCTACTGAGCTTCTGATGTTAACCCAGGGAAATGGTTTTTCTTTTGTTTACAGTGAGAAATGAAGCATAAAGGACAGCTGTGAAGTTTTCAGCAGTCTCTGGGAAGGTTAACTTCCTTAGCCCTAGGGGCAGGCAGAAAGACAGGGAGGAAACAAAGAAGAGAGCACTCATATCTGCCATTCTCCTACCCAATATCTTTGTGTCCTAGAGAGTCTGTGGCTGGTTTGCTTTACTCAGGTATTTTGATATATGTTCTATGAGAATCCTTAGAGGAGAAGGAGACGAGAGCTCCCAATCACACCTTCCCAATGGTAAGAATCTCCATGTGTTTGACTTATATCATCATAATTGCAACCTACATTTTCATGGCATTTTTATGTTATGGGGATCAATATAGGTCATAGCTATAACTTAGAATTTGGTCATTTTAGTGCACCATTCCAGAATGCATCAGGATCTTGATATAAGGGGTTCAATTAGTACTTCCAAAAGGACCAGTCCTGTATTTGACCTTTAGCCTTTTGGGATAAACTGTTTTGCATTTTTCAAGGAAAGGGAAGGGAAGGAAAGAGGGTTGTTAGGGCAGAAAAAATAGTGGCCTGGGGTCTTGGAATAAAACTGCCCTGTATCTATGTCCCTTGGTTATAGACAATAGCATTCTTGTTTTCCCCTTCCCTCTAAACTCTTCCACCAGTCCACTCTCCCTTCATTTCCTCAGATCTCCATGAACCAATATTAGACGTTGGATATGAGGGTCAGTCTTCTGTGAAGAGAACCTACAAGTCAGTGATTCTCTGTCAGTCAGTCACTCAATCAGTCAGTGGTGTTTATTGAGCACTTATGAATAGTCTCCATCAAGAAATTGAGATGGAGAACTCCTGAGAAAATGGAGAGATCTAAAGGGTCAAGATGAAGGGGAAAATTCTCAAGTGTCTTTGTTTATCCTCATTTTTACTCAAAAGGTGAGAAGGGAGGAGAGAGCAAGTCTCTCTATTTAAAATTATTCCTACTCTTTCTATCCCCTACTTATTCTTGCATACAATATATATTCTATGATAGCAAAAGGTGAATAATAATAGCTTAGTTTTTATGGTGTTTAAGCTTATAAAGTACTTTTTATACATAATTTCATTTGAATCTCAAAACAGCCTTGTAAGATATTCATATATTATTTTCCCATTTTGTAGATAAGGAAATGGTGACTTAGATTAAATTATTTATCAATAGTCCCACAGTTATGTACTAGCAGAGCTAGGATTTGAAAGCAAGTTTGTTGTTGTTTTTGTTCTCATTTATTTCAAGCCCAGTGCTCAGCCCAATATATCATGGGTTTGGGTATTGGACCCAAGAACACCTACCTATTCATTGCTAGGGAAGTTAGGACAAGTGGGCACTACCTCTAGAAATTCCTTTAGTGGTCTAGCAGTATGGGTACTAGGCACTGATTTGCATTCTGATCCTATCTCTTCCATCCTCCTCTATAACTTTGCCCCTTCATATGTTCTCCTTAGTTCTGCACAGCTTCAGGGTCTCTTCCAACTGCAATTACAGCTGTTTGGCCATATTTTATTATGAAACCAGCTATATTCATTGCTAATTTACCTGTATATGACTAAAACATCCAGAGCAGGGGGTGGAGGTTCCAGTACTGGATCACTATGGGTAGTCCCATGTCTTATCCATTGAAACCAACTGTACGGAAAAGCCTTTGGTGCTCTGGGTTGGATGCCTTCTCTGAAGAAGACATTATTGTATATAGCAAGGAGTTCAGTAATGGATCACATTGCATTATTAAACATTTAAAGAAATTCTGCAATAAAGAGCTTAAAAAAGAGCTCCCTGTGGATTACATTATCCCATGAATAATTTGGAAACTAACAGGGAATAAAATAATAAATATTCCTACTTTTAATAGCCTGGTAGCTATATGGAATGGATTTCTAGGCAAAGAGTAGAAAGCCACAGCAGGCTCAATACCATCATTATGTCCCTTTTGTGAAGAAAAATATATTATAGACCTATAGAACCTAAGGATTATAGAGAATGTTCATCGAACAAGGGCATTTGTAATGGGCCACAAAGGAGTGTGTGGGGAACTGTAATGAGGCATAATTGGAGAACCTAGGAGAGGCAGTATCATTGCAGCACAAGGACCTGGGATTGCTATTTTGGGGGAGCTGTCCAAGGTGCATGTATCAGAAATGATTGTGAAATCTCCTTTGTAGGACAGCTGGGTGTAGTACAGGCATTTTGTACAGAAAAAAATACAAATAAATGCTGGGGACCAAGAGTATGCTTTCATGGGAGGGGGATAGTTTGCTTTGGTTTGTTAGGGAGTGGTATAGGACATTTTGTAGTTTTATAGCACTTCTTTCTCTGTGTATTTATAGATTGCTAATGAATTCATTAAGCTGTTGTTGAGTGTGTGTACATCTTGTGAATTTTTCAATCTCAGATATCACTATAATTGATTTTATCTGCTCCAAGCCAGTTCTTTTCAGGGCATGCAAATTGGGTGCCCTAGATGAAAAATTGCTTCCTCTCCTCTCCTCCCCTCCCTTTCCTTCCCCTCTCCTCCCCTCCTTTTCCCTCCACTCCCTTCCTCTCTCTCCCCTTCTCTCTCTCTCTTCCTTTCTCTCTCTTTCTCTCTCTCTCTCCCTCCCTCTCCCCCCTCAGTCTCTGTCTCTCTCCTTTCCTTTGACTCTCTCCTTTCTATCTCTATCTATCTTCACTTTCTCCATATGGCTGAGAAAGTGGGTTTTTGCAGCTCTCATTTATTATGACCATCTGAGACCTCAGATTCCTTTAAATCTAGTTTCTCTCTTTCTACCTTTCCCCTCTTGTATGTGTTGCTGCATTTCTGCCTGTCAGTTCTTAGGAGTCTTTCCTTTTGCCTTGCCATTATGATCATCTGAGATGCCTCTTTGGCTTCTCCTTGCCATTTTGTTCTTCTTTTTTCCACTCACTCATTCACATATTCTCTCTCTTAACTACCAGCTCTGAGTGTTTGTGTATCTCTCTCCTGTCAGAATTGTGTGTTTGAGACTACCAAAAATAGCTGAGAAAGTTTGAAATGCCTCAAGGGTAGGAGAAGGTTAGGAAAAAGTCAAGAGGTTGATTCTACCAGGACCTTCTGGGATTCTCCAGTCTGGCAGATTCATTACTTTGTGAAATGATAACTGATTGTATCTGAAGGGGCAAAAGAGAGAGTGATTTAGATCATGTCCATTACCTGTCAGCAAACAATATCTCATACAGCATCAGGGAATGAAACAACACTGGCTGGTGCCACTGGTATTTTTCCAGTTTGCCATTTCATCTCTGTCACTTATATGTATGTCCTCATTTTGGGAACCAGAAAGGCATTTAAGTGCTAACATCAAGCAATTTGTCTTATAGTCTTATTACAATACCTGCTCCGGCTGTCACTTGACTTTCCTCATTCAGAAATACTTTTCAAAATGCACAGAGCTTCTATGGAAATTGGACTATCTTCCTTTAGTGGATCTTGTCAGTAACTACCTCGCCGAGAATGTGATAGGGCCTGTGTTTTGATATAATTGGTTACCTATAATTGGGCTAGAATGAATGTATTCCATTTGCCAGGAAAGTAGGAAAGCATACTGCACAAGCTACAGGGTCTCTTGCATTGGGAGTCCTCTTCCCATGGAATAGTAACCGTGGCCATTTCTACAGTTGACTAATTCAGGTATAATTTCCACTTTGGGGACTTAGCTTTCATTTGTAGCTACAGAAGCCAATGATAGCTTTGAGAATGTTGGAGGAAATAATGTATCCTGCTGGCCCCCATACTTCTTTCCTACTTAAGTCCTGAGTGCCACATCTGCAGTAGGTTTAGGCAGGCTCTTAAAAAGAAATTCAGCATGTGTGGATGGTCTATTTAACTGGAAATCTATGCAGAATTACTTCTTAGACCAAGAAGAATAGAAATATCCAGGAAGGAGAATTCAAAAGTTACTACAGATGGACCACTCAGAATCACATAGTATTAGAGCCAGAAGAGAACTTAGAGATCTACAAACTTAATAGTCTGCTAACCTAATGAGAGATGAAGAAGCCCAGATCTAGAAGAGTGTAGAGACTTGGCCAAAGTCACACAGGTACAGCACAGCACAGATGGAACTCAAACTCCTCTTGTCTAACTCCAAGTCTGGGGCTTTCCCCACTATACTACTCAATAGTAGAGAGGGTAACCATGTGGTTTGGGATGTGGTCAGTGCCCAGGAATAGAAGCCACAGAAAAATTTAGGTTGATGTAGATTCAGTCCAGAGAGAAAGTATTTCTACTCAACCTCATGGCACTATTTTTTCTGGGCTAGTATGGTTACAGCTCAGAAGCAAAGTGATTCCACTCAGCTCTATAGCACTATTTTACACAGGCTGGTATGGATTCAGCTTTGGACTCACTTGCCTCAATGAGAGACGTGGCTCTGAACTGGGATCTTGGACAATGGCTTTGCCCTTCTGCCTCCATCCTCCAAACAGCAGGAGGGTGAGGAGACAGGATTAATGGAAGGAAATTATTAGTTAGCAATGTTAATGGCCTACACCTGGTTGCAACAATCATTTTATTTTATTTTTTTTAATTCACCTTCCTGGGCTAAACAGTGCTCTGGTGTGTTAATCACATTTGCATATGGTACTCCATTTCAGATCATTTGAACTTGGTAACTCAGAGCAATCCATATTTATGATTTGAAAATTGCTGACTGAATAATTGCACATTTAAGTAACTTCTGTTTCCTTGTTAAAAAAAGTCATTATATTATTGCTGCTAATTAGCAATGGGGGAAAATAAAATCATTATTATTTATGGAGACAGTTTAGATTTGGCATTTATATTGGGCTTTCTCTCTTCAAAGCACTTCTCTCCCATTGCCTGGTTAATCCACATGGTGTCATTGAGAAGGGGCGGATTTAGCTGGGGAATTGAAAGCTCCCTGAAGCTAGTGACTGTGATTCTATTTTCTGACTTAGGCTAGAGATGTTCCTAAAGACCTTTCTGGTCAATACACTTTAAAAATTCAACTCATTCAACAACCATTTACTACATGATAGAGTCTGTACAAAGATTAAAAACTGAAGACTTTGCCTTCAGAGGAACTTACTATTTTGTGCAGGGCTGGGGCAGGGAAGATTTCATTTTACACACATGCCATGCACATACATGAACATGTACACACATAGGTATACATATACATATGTATACATATATATTCTGTTCTTGTTCAGCCATTTTTCAGTCATGTCCGACTCTTCATGACTGTGTTTCAGGTTTTCTTGACCAAGGTACCGGAATGGCTTGCCATTGGCTTCTCCAGTTCATCTTAGAGATAATGAACTGAAGCAAATGAGGTTAAATAACTTGCCCAGAGTCACAGAGCTAATGTGTCTGAGGCCATATTTGAACTCACAAAGATGAGTCTTCTTGATTCCAAGACTGGTGCTCTATCTACTGCCTTTTACTCGCTGCCTTTCACTAGATATACAGCTATATAATTAAGATACAAATATCATCTATGTGGGTATACACGTGTATATGATAAAAAATATGCATATATGTACATATACATATGTGTACACATACATAATACAAATTAGGAAATGATTAAGTGAGTAGGTGAGCTCAAGCCCAGAGACCAGAAAAATTCTCTGAAGAAGGCTTACACAGCGGAAAGTGTTCCTTTTCCTTCATCTGTATTCCAGATTTCTTCTTCCCATATCTAAATCCAAAATATCCATATAACTAAAGGTAATGAGTAAGCAACACTCACTTTGACCTGGCTGGTATAAACTTTTATGCCAGACCCTCACAGACACACATTATTATGGGAGATCATCAGGACAATGTAAGATAATTAAACTGATTATTATACAATAAACATTACAACTTTTTACATCTTAAATAAAGTTCATAAGTAAGATTCCCTCCTTTTTTAATAAATACTTTAACACAATTTGCAAATGAATTCACAGGACTTTAACCCTTACTTTCTATCTTAGAACCAATACTAAGTATTGGTTCCAAGGCAGAAGAGCACTAAGGGCTAGGCGATGGGGGTCAAGTGACTCACCCAGGATCACCACACAGCTAGGAAGTGTCTGAGACCAGATCTGAACCTAGGGCTTCCCATCTCCAGACCTGGATTTCTATACACTGAGCCACCTAGTTGCCCCAAGTTCACGAGATTTTAACACCTATTATTTAATTCTTCATCATGAAACCACATTTATATCACGATGGATATTAAGCAAACATTTTATGAAAACAATCCATTTTTCTAAGTCTAGCCTTCATCATAACCACAAGTTTTCAAAGGGCTTAAATTAGGTGAGTCCCCCAAGTCATTATGGCATGTTTATTTCCATTTTATGTTTAAATTTCTCATCCTTCCATGGCATATGACATTGTTCAAGGTTGTATTGCAGTATTCCAGCTCCATTTAGGTATTTCTGTAATTCCAGGGTGCTGAAGAGGTTTGGGGGAGTGAGACTGACAGTGTTGAAAGACTACCTAACTCTCCATGTAGACAATTCTGCTTTGTAAATACATGAAATAAGTTTCTTCTTCACCATTCCATTGTGCTGAGAGTTGAATCTTATTAGCAAGTAAGTAAGTTGAATCTTCTTACTAAGCCCAAGGCTTAGTGTTGTTTTGAGTACTCATCAATTCCCCTTTCCTCTGTTCACTGATCATTTTGGATTCATTCAATAAACTTTAAGTATAAGGCACTAACTATGTCGGGGGCAATACAAAAAATGGTCCCTGCTTTCAAAATGTTTACCTTTTAGTAGGCAAGATGGCATGGTGGAAAGAGTAAGGAGATTTAGGTTCAAATCCTGCCTCAGACTCTTACTAACTGTCTGAAAATAGACAAGCCCCAGTAAAGTAGGGATAACAACACCTGAGCTACCTATGCAGAGTTGGCGAGAGGAAGGAGTGTGTAAACCTTAAAGAGCTAAAAAATGTAAATTATCACTGTCAGCTGATCATTTCCATAGCCTCCCAATCTTCCCACCTACAATTTCTCCCTGCTGCAATCTCTCATTCATACTGTTGCTAGAAAAATCATTCCTACATAGAAATCTAGTGCTGTCCATAACTCTCTTAAAATTTTTTCAATGATTCTCTGTTGTCGATTAAGCAAAATTTAAACTCTTTTGCCTGGCTCTCAAAGCCTTCAATGATCTAACACCACTGGACCTTTTCGGTCTTATTTCCACTGTGCATTCTCTGATATCATCAAATCAAACATTGCCCTGTTTCTCTTTTTCTGTCCTTTTGTTCCAATATTATTCTCCATGTCTTAAATACCTTCCTTCTCCTCCTTTGCCTGTTTAATTTCTGTCCTTGAAAGTCAAGTTCCAATGCTACCTTTTCCATGAATCCTTCTTATTCCATCCTCCCCATTGATGCAGCAATGACAATTCCCCCACTATCCCCCAGCTGAATTCATTTAACACTTTATTTTGTAACTCGCTCATGCTCTTAAGAGTTCGAACCTCCTTGCTTGCGAATGAGGACCTCTGAAAACTAATTTCTTCTTTAAGGTGCAACTTTTCATTGACATTTTCCAAGTCCACAGCTCTCAAGGTTGCACCATTGTTTTCCTTTTGTTGGACCAAATCAGAGAACATATTAGCTTTATTCACCATTTGAGAATAACTAGGTAGAAAGGGTAGCTAGGAGGCATAATGGATAGAGGGCAAGCCTAGAATCAGCTTTGTGAATTCAAATCTGGCCTCAGACACTTACTAGCTATCTGACCCTGGACAAGTCACTTCACCTTGTTTGCTTCAATTTCCTCATGTGTAACATCAGCTAGAGAAGGAAATGGCAAACCACTCCAGTACCATTGCCAAGAAGACCCCAAAATGGAGTCACAAATAATAGGACACAATGACTGAACATAAGGTAAATAAAAAGTTTTTAAAAGGAAAAAAATTATTTATACATGCAGAAGCACATTCTCCCACACATTCCCACACCACCAGTGGGGAAAGTAACATATACAGTCCAGTTGAAGCAGGTTCTTAGATTTTTGTCCCAATGGGGTTACCCCAAATGCCACTAAAGCTACAACTTGTTGCTTCTTTTCAGAGCTGCTGCTTTCTTCTGCTGGGCTGTTTTTCTTCCAGTGATCAGCACCAATGCTATCATTATCATCTATTAAATTACTTTCTCAGGGACACTGTCCTCTTCTAGCTCTTTACTAAGCTGCTAGTCCCATATACTATTTCTCCATTGAATTCCTATTCCTAGATGATTATTTCTGATAAGCGTCTTCTTCACACAGGAAGACACTCTAGCTCTATTCCCCACTAAAGCCTTACTTTCTCTCTTATCAACAACTCTAAGACAGAAGGGCAAGGGCTAGGCAAATGTGGTTAAGTGACTTGTTCAGAGTCACACAAGTATCTGAAATCAGATTTGAACCCAGGCCCTCCTGACTCTAGGCATAGCGCTCTGTTCCCTATAGCACTTGCTGCCCCTATAGCTCTTTTTGTAAGCATAATTGGGGTATGTTGGTGAATGTTTAACAACTAGGCTCTTCTCTCCCCTGCTAAAAAGTATGCGATAACCCTTTTAAATGTAATATGTATTAATACTTTCTCAAGTCTAGACAATCAATAAAATAGTAAATCAAGTCCTGATTTGTAACCAATTTCTCAGCTACAAATGCTCAGGTTTAAAATTTAACAACTGACGCAAGCCTCAACCCAAGTCATAAGAAACCTGACCTTAAGGTCAGGAACATAATCCCATGGTGTAAGAATGAACACTGGGCTTGAATTTAGGAAACTTATGTTCAAATGCAAGCTCTAGCTGTATGACCATGGATGAGTCACTTAATTTCGCTGATTCTCTTAAAACGCTTTTGGGAGGAAAACCTCCGATTTCCCCCAACCAATAGAACAAAAGTCCCATAGACCAAAGATGCCTTTTATCAAAATTTAAGAATTTAAAACCCTATCTTCTGTCTTAGACTTGACATTAGACTAATTTTCCAATCCAAAGTAGAAGAATGGTAAGGGCCAAGCATTTGGCATTTAGTGGCCTGTCACACAGCTGGGAAATGTGTGAGGCCAATTTACCAGGACCTCCAGTCTCTAGGCTTGGCTCTCTAGCCACTGAGCTACCCAGCTGCCCCCAAAGCTGTCTTTTTGAACTCTGTTTTCTTCTCTAACAACTCTTATTCCAGCCTGAAATCTGGATTGCCGTGATGAAATTTCTTTAAACACCCATCATTCTCCTAGTATGAGGACCATGCAAGGTGCCCTGCCACTCCACTTAGCAAATGTAGAGGATTTGGAATGGAACTGGTGGCCTCAGACATACTTTCTTCAGCTCTTCCCAAGTCATTCCTCTCTGTAACCATTTCTATAATATTGTGTATTATGGTTTCCTGTTTGTGGCAGCTCCCTACTAAACTGAAGGTTGATAAAAACAAGAATCCTTTCATATATAAGTACATGTAAATGTCACTCTATCCTAGCATGGTGCTCTTCATATAGCAGCTCCTTAATAATGTGTATGTTAAATAAGTAAAAACATTTGAAACATAAGGAATATCACAAACAAAGGCTCATGGGCAAGAGGAAAGTAGAGATTATTTATCAAGGGATGGTGAGTAAATCAGTTTGGCTAAAATATGGACTACTTGAGAAGGAGGCAGAGGAAATAAACCTGGAAAAGTAGGTTGGGACTGTGGGGTTATTGAATTGCAAGGGAAGGATTTAGTACTTCAGTAGGCAATAAGAAAACACTGAAGTTTTTTGAGCAGTGAGTCCCATGATTGCCATGATCAGAACTGTGCATTAGGAAGATTGGAATAATTCTGATAGAGTGTGAATATCTCTATACCTTTCCCCATCTCCTCTCCTGATGACTTCATTTTGGCGATGGCTACCAAGGGCCCCATGCCCATACCCTACCTTGGTCTGCCAACTCTGAATAATATCCCTACTGTAGACATTCTCCCACCCTCTCCCCCTGGGCAAAATTGTCCTGTCCTAGAACCCATTTTTGCTCTCTGGTTTCCAAAGAATAATGAGCTCCTCTGAGAAATGAATCCCCAATAAGAATACAATGTGTTGATTAATGCCTTCCTTCCCTTGGGAATTAAATGCCTCAACCCAGAATAGAAGTTCTACTGGGGGAAATTTCAGGTCTTATGCAGCATCACCCAGTTGGCATAGTTTAGAGTGGAGTAGCTTTTTTAATGTCACTTAATTACATTTTTCAAGACCCCTTCCTTACCTTCCATTTTAGAATCAATGCTAAGTATTGGTTCCAAGGTAGAAGAGAAGTAAGGGTTAGGCAAAGGGAGTTAAGTGATTTTTCCAGGATCACACAGCTAGGAACTTTGTGAGACCAGATTTGAACCTAGGACTTCCCCATGCCTGGCTCTCAATCCATTAAGCCACTTAGCTGCCCTCACTTAATCACATTTATTTGGCATTATATGATTTATAAAGTACTTTTGTCACAACAACCATGTAAAGCACATAGGAGAAGTATTACTATCTTCTTTTTACAGATGAGGAAATCAAGGCATAAAGAAGTGACTCAACCCAGGTTACATAGCTCAAAATCAAGTCTCCTGATTCATAAGCCAACATTGTTTCCACTCTACAGCAGAGATCAGCTTTTTTGGAAGTCCACCCCATTTGGTTATATCAAGAAATGTCCTTTCCCCATGACAGTAGGACTATGGTGGAGCCAGATCCAATCTGTTTGAGTTGGTTGTTCAATTTTCAGTGTAAATATTTATATCTCAGAAATATACAATCTAAGGGCTTGATTTATTGTTTTTGTAATTATCTAGAATTAAGAAAGTGTTAATAATGCAGATTGAACTTAAATGTATGTGCATATATTCCCCCTATCTGGAGCCTGGTTGTTAAACATTTACCAACACACCTCCTTTATTGCTCCATAGTTTAATCTTAGTAGAAATAAAGTAGAAGGTCAGGAAATTAAGTCATCTACAGACTAGAGACCAGGCAACTGGAGGCTAGTAATAATGACAACAGAAACAACAATAATAATAACTCATATTTCCATAATGCTTTAAGGTTGGCAAATGCATCACGACCCTTATCTCATTTGAACCTTACAACACCCCAGGAAAGCAGCATACCAAAGAGAATGCTCGTTTTGTAGTAGGAGATCTGGGTTTGAATCTTATTTCTGGAACAATATGTTTAATTTCTCTGAGACTAAAAGTTCTGATCTATAAAATGGAAATTATAGTAATAGAATTATTGATAGGAAATTGCTTTGTAAATCTTAAAGTTCTATGCACAAGTGAGTTATTTCAGTTCTTCCAGTGGAAAAGTGAAGACTTTTATATAGGGAAACCCAGTTGGGAGCTATAAGCTAATTGAGAGGCATGAGAGGGACCAAAACCACCAAGCAGAGTGGGAATGTAGTTGGGGATGGCAGGGGTTAAAAGGAGACTTTTCAAGGCAGCAGAGCTCTCATTCTCTTCTTATAGAACTTTCAGATTTAAACTTTAAAGTCTGAAAAAGACTTTCCTCAAATCCCATAAGGCATGTATGCAGTGTATGTATACTAGGGCCCCCATGTCCACAGGGGAGACATTCCAAGACCTACCACAAATGACTGAAACTATGGATTTCAGCAAACATCTGCTTACTTCATGTATAACATGATTTTCTTGTATATACATATGTATAATAAAGTTTAATTGATAATTAAGCACATAGTTAACACATTAAATACAGTTAGAGCAAAGTACATTGTACATTATTATACAATATTGTATTCTTTCTCTTGGAGTCAAACTGGTGTGAGGGCTTGCTGAGGACTTTTCATGGCTGCTCACTCACCTTTGGTGCCCACCTGGCATTTAACTCTTATTTGTGGCTCCAAGAAGTTGTAGCATACATAGCAGGCACTCCCTGGAAAACCACCTGGGGCAGATGAACTAATGCATGTTGAGGGTAACCAATGGGCCACAAACCCACTTCTGAGTTAGGAGAGTGTCTACCCCAAGTATGTCCACCTGGTAGAATGGGCAGGTGAGAACAAATTTGTTCCCACAACCATGAAGGTGACTGAAGCAAGTGCTTGTGAAGCACTTAGAGCTTGGTCACACATGGAAGACACCCAGTCTTTCACTGCAAGACCTACATCCCAAGCCATTGTTAGTTGTCCTGACTCTGTCTTGCCACTGGACTTGATGACTCTGGAAGAGATACGGGGACCCTTCTATATTATTTTCATGTTACAGTTGAAGAAAGTAAAACTGTGAGAAGCTAAATTATTTCTTAATAGTCATTATCTAATCAATATCTAAGGTGGAATTTGAACCCAGATTCTTGACTCTGAGTTCTGATAACTTTTCATGGAATTGCATTGCCCCCCCAAGACTATAAAAATGGAGAGAAGCAAGATTTTAACTAGCATTCTCTCTCATATTGTATAAGGGACTAGTAATTCTTTCCTAAGAGAAACATATCCAGATATCAGTAATGATATCGGTGCTGTAAGGATGAAAAACAACCTGGAAAATATGAAAGATAATTATGACAAGTAGGCTGTGAGGTAGAATCATATAGTCCAGAAGGTCGGCTGATTCTCCCTTGGAGTGGGAAGAAGAGATAAGCCTCTGAGGTGGATGGAAGTGCTTCCTGAATATTCTCATCCACCCCAGTGATGGGCAAGCAATTTCAATATCTGCGCCTCAACTCCCGGAATAGGATTTGTACTGCAGAGGTAGGTGATGGAGTAACAACCTAGGCTTTCTCTGTGCTTTTCAAAGCTGCCACATGCTTCAGGGGGCAGACATATGCAAAATCCGTTTCCCTCCAGGAGCTAGACATCCATCATGCTAGTCAGGTTCCCTGCCCACCTGTCTTCCACCTCCAGAAACATTGTATGCTAGTGAACATTCCAGTTGCTGGACTCTGAAACCCCAGAAGCATAAAGGAAATGAACAAAATAGAACAAATGTGTGTATGCATAAGTATGTTTGTGCTTGAGGAAAAAAAGACATTTATAAATACAGATATATAGACTCTCAATTAATCGTGTGAGGATTATCTAGATGATATATGTTTAATTTCTGATCCCTGATTCATTCATTCATCAGCTCTTCTCCTTCATCTCTGCCTAGCTTCCTACATACTTCAAAGACCTCCCTCTTCTTCAAGCTGTAGGGGTCCTAAATATCCCAAGCTGCCACTAAAAATGGTTGCACTTTACTGATGGTATAGAAAGGTGTGTCTTGTGTTTGAATCATCATACAGTGGGAAAACTTGCAATTAGAAGACTTGAGATTGATTCTTATCACTGTGTCTTACTGTGTGACTTGGGCAAGTCACATCAATTCTCTTAGCCTCATTTTCCTTCTCTGCACAATGAGAGGGTTGAACTCTGAAAAGAGATCAGAGCCTCCCTAAGGTTCTTTCTGGCTTTAACATTCCGTGATCTTACAAAGGGTGGAGGTGAGGTAGGATGGGGAAGGGAATCAAGCTCAAATGGTCAGTGGTTCAGTTATAGAGGTAACACAGTGGCTATCCTACTCTATAATTCCTGACCTATAATACTGTATTCTTTCTTATCTTCTCCTTGATCTGTTATTTCCCACCTATACCTTGGTTGGTTGCTTCTTTCCCCATAATACACATATTGGCCATTTAACTTGTGTCTACTGTTCTGATAAATCTTTTGCCTCTGCCTTCTGGCACAAGTGACAAGGCCCTACATATGTAGGAAGACTCGGCCCTTACCCCCAGCCGCTGTGGAGTTCAGGTAGAGTTTCCATTTTTGTTCCATTCTTGTGGAAAATTAATATTGAATCATGATATGTAAAATCTTTTTCCCTTTGGTCCCCCTCCAAGGTCAGTCTGAAATAGTTTCTCCCCTAGGCTATGAGATGGATTGGACACCTCTTCTTTTGTTAAGATCTTACAGTGATAAAAGGATTAAGGGGAGAGCTGAACAGCCATGGTAAACTCTGATTCCCAACTTGAGAGACTGAGAAGTCAACAAGCTCTAGAAGCCATGTTGACTCACTTTAAAGTATAGCCATGTGCCTGAATGTATTGGTGTCTTCTGGGTGCCAGCAAGGATGTTCCCCTCTTGCAATAAAGTAATGAGGGAAGAGTTGAGGTCTCTAAGTCTCCTCAGTGGCTATTTAATCAATCAGTGATGTCTTCGGATAGCCAGGGGAAGAACTGAGTGGTGAGCTCACAAGGGATGTATATATAGACTTACTTGAGAGGAGAGTTCTCCCTCTTTTGCCTTTTTGGGTTGTGGAGAGAGGCAAGTTGGTCAGGTTAGGATGTCTTGACTAGTCAATTGATAAATCATTTTAAAATTTAGAAATACTGTCTGGAGAATTTTAATCATTACTCTTTCATGCTTAGAGAGTTTAAGCCCAAATTTGTCTACCTGTTACTTCTACCCTTTGGCCTTAGTTCTATCCTTCAGAGCTCTATGGAATACATTTAATCCCACTTCCAAATAGAAGTCCTTCAAATACTTGTTGAAAGCTATCATTTTCCCTCTATGTCTCTTTCCCAGGCCAAATATCCCCACTTGCAGAGTCAACAAAATTTCAGAATTGGAAAGGGATTCAGCAATGATCTCGTCCAACCCATACTCAGAAAGAATTTCCATTATCACGAACCTGATAAATGGTTATCATTTCAAAGACTTTCACTGAGAGGAACCATTATTTCCCAAGGCAGCCCATTATACTTATGGATGGCTTTCATTGGAAAGAAGGGTATTTTTTTATTGATATTAAATGAAAATGGTCTTCTGGTGCATCTCAACCAATGTTTCTGGTTTTGCCTTTGGGGATCTAACAGGACCACTCTAATGCTACTTCCACTTGACTACCTGCATATATGAGAAGACAATAATCATGTGTCCCCTTTAAAAAAAAGCCCTTACTTTCTGTCTTAGAATCAATATTGTATGTTGGATACAAGGCAGAAGCAATAGGGATTAAGTGACTTGCCTGAGCTAGGAAGTGTTCAACCTCAGATTTGAACTCAGGACCTCCTTTCTCTAGCCCTAGCTCTCAATCCACTGAGCCACCTAGCTGCCCCCACATAACCCTCACTTGAGTCTTCTCTTTTCTAGGTTAAACATCTTCAGGTCTTTCAACTAGTCATCATATAGTACAGACTTAAGGCCCCTCACAATCCTGATTGCCTTTATCTGTATATTCTCCAAGTTATCAACCTCCTTCAACTTCACTGGATTCATGATCCAGAAGGGAACACAATACTCTAGATGTAGTGTGAGCAGAGGTTGTATATTGCAAGACTTATGCACCTACAACCCTGAAAGATGGGTTTTTCTTAAAACCTGCAGCTCAAGTCATGATTTTGAGCCACTGAATCAATCTTGGTCATCTTTTACTTAAAAAATGCTCTACTTTTACAATGATTTTTTCTTTCTTCTCTTCTTTTTTCCTCCCTACAAAATGTAGCAATAATAAAGGAAATAGAACACAAGTGAAATGTAGCACCTTTGTCTGCTAGACTTTAACTGTTATTCATAAATATAAAGCTCCATCCTGGGTTTGCTTTCAATTTTTCATGACCTGCTATTCATTGGGTTACACTACCAACTCTTAATACTGCTTTAGCATCTAAAGTCAGAAGCTGGCCCCTCCGGTTTCTATTGCCTTAATCCATCCACTTCAAGCTTTTGAAACTTCAAAAGCATCCCAGCCTCATTTCTCTGTTTTTAGCAGCTTTCTCACATAGGAGCAAATCCAACATCACAACCTCTTTAGAAAACTCCTGGTCTTTGCTAAAAGAGCCAAGTGTGAGTGTTTCCTTCCTTCCTTCTTTCTTTTTTTACATTGACCTATTTTTCTAAAGTGCTTTGTTGCCAAAACCCAGGATCCAACCAAGGACCTTCAGATTTTATAGTCTGATACTTTCCTAATTGAACTGGCCCTACCTCTGACACTAATTGGCTGTGTGGCCCTGAGAGGTTAACATCTCCCAACTCCAGGCAACTATTTAAGATTATAAGTTGTAAAAGAAAATTGTAAGTTTTAGTAAAGATAGTAACTTGCATTTATTAAGTGAGTTTTCTCATTTGGGAGTTCCCTATATAAATGAGGTCATGGATCTAGTCTCTATCCCTATCCCTATTTTTAAAAACCCTTATTTTCTATCTTAGTATTAATTCTAAGACACAGAAATAGCAAGGGCTAGGCAATGAGGGTCATACAACTAGTAGTGTCTGAGGTCACATTTGAACCCAGGTCCTCCTCACTCCAACTTGACCTCTATTTTTATAGTCTTGAAGACTTTCAGTGACTACATAGAAAGAGCTAAAGAATTAGAGTCAGGAGCCTGGGTTCAAATCTCCCCTTAGAAATTGCCAAGATAATGATCATGGGCAAGATATTTGAATGTGAGAGACATCCTCACTTTCTTCACATGTAAAATGAAAATTATATATATATATATATGTGTGTGTGTGTGTGTGTGTGTGTGTGTGTGTGTGTGTGTGTAGCATGCTTCATGATATTTATTTTTTCAAACTTTAAAGTTAAGTCTTAAAGTGCTTTATGGATAAAATGATAAATAGCCTCTGCTCTCAAGGCATTTACATTCTCTGTCATTTTTATCTTTTTGTCCCCAGCACCTATAATACCTGGCACATAACAGTAGTAATAGCAGCTAAAAGGCTCCTTACAAATATTTTCTTTTATTTCATCTTCCTAACAACCCCATGACATAGGTGTCATAATCATAGCTAGGATTAATATAGCACTTTAAGGTTTATAAAACAATTTACAAATATTATCTCATTTGATCCTCACAGTAACCCTGAGAAATAGGTGCTCCTATTATCTCCATTTTATGGATAAGGAAACCGAGAAAAACAGATGTTAGGTGACCTTCCCGGGGTCACACACATAGTAAATGTCTGAGGCTAGATTTGAATCCAGGTCTTGCTGACTCCAAGCCCAGCACTTCATCCATTGTGCCAGGTAGATGCTCCAACTTTCCAGATGAGGAACAAGATTAAGGGATTTGCCCACACTTATATAGCTAGTAAGTGACTGAAGCAGGGTTCAAATTCAGATCTTCCTGACTCCAACCTCAGATCTATCTATTGTATCATCTAGTTACCTAATAATATTTAGTAATTGCATGTCTCTTAGTTATTAGTTATTATTGTTGTTATGGGGGCAACCTCAAAATTCCCAGAAGTGCCCAAGTTCAAGCTCCTCATTCTGACTTTCAAGACCATCTACAATATATATCCCAACTTATAATTTCAGCTTTATATCCCAGTCCTAACCTAGATGCATCCTATACTCTAGTGAAGCTCCTGGGTTTTCTGTTATCATTGATCATGCCCAAAGCTTTCCTGAACCCTTCTTTTCTCAAGCTACTCTCTCCCCAAATCTTCATCTGCCTCATCTCTGCCTCTCCTTCAAATCCCATCCCAAAAAATACCTCATACTTTGCAGATCCTCCAAAGAGTTGTGATCTTTCCCTTTTTGGAAAACCCACTATGTTTTTTATTTATTCATAACATATGTTATTTCTAACCATTTTATTTTTTCCAACCTACACATTGAAGCAATTTTGTTAAAAATTTTAAAATATATTACACAATATAATATAACAATAACCTAATGCATATGATTTGTTATAAATATGTAATTAATTAAAATAAATATCCTCATCTAAGAGGAACAAATTCTCAAATTAGCTATGGCAAAAAATCTATGTTTCATTCTCTTTTTTCCTTCCCATTCTACCCATCCCCCCAAGAGGGCAGGTAATATGATATAGACTGTGTATATATTATCATCTAATACATATTTCCCTATTTGTCATGTTGTGAAACAAAGCACATATTGTTTATACTAGAGAAAATTTCATGGAGGAAATAAAGTGAAGCATGGTATATTTCAATCTGCATTCGGACTCCATCTGTTCATTCTGTGGCAGTGGATATCCTTTTTCATCATGAGTCCCTTGGAGTTGGCTGGATCCTTGCCTTGTTGATGATAGTTAAGTCATTCACAATTTGTTTTCTCACATTCTAAGTTCCAATTTCTTTCCTTCCTTCCTGAGATGGTAAGCAATTGGATGTATGTAGGTTTATAAATGTGCTATCATATAATGCATATTTCCATATCCATCAATAACATTCTATATTCTATAATGATTATTCATCATTATATTTTATATTAACATTATACTGTAGTTATAGTATTCATATAATTCATATAGAATTCATATAATGAATTCATATAATTCATATATTTTCTCAGTGGAGATAACTATAATAATCATATCATTCTAATACTACATTATAATAATTATATCAACCTATTATAGTAATATAATAGTATTATATAATGATATCTATCACCTTAATATAATGGTTATATTATCATTATATGTATTATAATAATTATATTATTGTAATGAATAAAATTCTATAATGATAATTTGTGTACTTCAGAATGTAAGCTCTTTAAAGCAGGAGCTCTTATTCCTCTGTTAATAATTTACATAAAGCTGATCCCAGCATATTGTGCATAGTAGGACTTTAATATTCATTGGTTAATCCAATTGATTTGAGCATGAGTTACTGCCCTCCATGTATTCTCTGCTCTAGCTGCACTGAATAATATATTCTCTGTCCTTGCGCTTCCCACACTTTCCTACTTCCATGCTTTGCTCATCTTATTCTTTCTACTGCAATGCTCTCCTACCCTCTTTCATTTGCCAAGTTTATACCCTTTCTTTAAAACTCAAGTCAAATGCCAGATGCTTCATGAAGCTCCATTTCCCTGTTACCTTTTGTCCCCCTTGAACCTCGAATAGCACCTTACACTTCCAAGGTAATTTATATTATAATGATCTGGGTTTGTGTATTCATCCCCTACTGGATGGTGACTTCCCTTAGGGTAGCACCTGCCTAAACTAGACAAGTTTCCTAGTACTTAGCACAATGCTTTGCATATAGTAGCATGTACTGCAAACAGAAGTATGCTCTGGATACATACTTAATCAGTATTTGAGGAATGAACGGATGAGTTATCTGAAAAATTGAAGTATTTCAAGAAGGAAGGCAATGCCTCAATAAGAAAGCAAAAAAAAAAAAAAAAGGAAATAAATCCTAACTGGGGAATAAACCTACTTCGAGAGGTCAGATGGGGGAAGAGAATAACAAAATCAGAAGTAACAAAGGGTCACTGAAGCAATTTAACTGGTTTGAAGGTCTTTCTCTGAGGATGGAGCTGTATCCTTTTGAGTTCCAGGAATGGTAATGAGGATCCGTAGGGACTGCTAAAATAGAAGTAAGTCATTGTGTTACTAGTCACAAGAAGTCATCATAATCAAGGGAATTGTAATATTCCTTCTGAGAAATCCTAACCCGGTCATTTCCCCAGTTGGCATAGACAAGCAGGAGATAAATTAATTATTCACCTAAGCCATGAGTGGGAATTTCCCAAGTCTTGCCAAACCTGATGATCAACACTCATTTTTGGCAATTAATGTGGAGACAATTGTTACCACCAAAAAGAACCTAGAGAATAGTTCTAAGGAATATAAAACACGGGGGAGGGGGATACTGAAGACCTTGGGGACATGTGATATTTTCATCATAAGCACTGCTTAGAAGGAGGAACCTCAGAAGAGAAAAGCAGATGTGAGGACTTCCCATAGAAGAGGCATTCAACTTATTTTGTTTGGCCAGAGGAAGTAGAGCAAAGAGTAATATATGAACATCTCAGAGAGGCATTATCTAACTAAAAATAAAAAATTGATAAATTGATGAAAACTAACCAGACAATAAGCATTTATTAAGCATCTTCTTTGTGCTAAACACTGTGCTAAGTGCTTTACAAATATTAATCAATAAACATTTATGAAATGCCTACTATGTGCCAGGCATTGTGCTAAGTGTTGGAGTTACAAAAAGAAGAAAAGACAGCTCCTGACTGCAAGGAACTTACAATTTAATGAGGGAGGAAAAAGAAGGAAAAAATCCTTAAGTATTAGAGCTGTTATATATGGAATGGGCAGCTTCAGGCAGCAGTAGGTTCCCCCTCACTATAAGTCTTCAATGGGAAGCCAAATGATCATTTTTCAGGGTTAATGTAGAGAAAATTCTCTTGTCAGATACTTTTTGGCCAAGATTAATCTGTGAGTTCTCTTCAAACTCTAAAATTCTGTGGTCTTACAAACAGGAATAAAATCTAAACTGATAATGCAGAGAACTAGAAGTCCCAAAGGGAGTCAACTAGGTCTATAGTTAGAGTACCCAGCCTGGAGTCAGGAAGACTCCTCTTTCCAGCTTCAGACATTTAATAGCCCTGTGACCCTGGTCAAGTCACTTTACTCTATTTGCCTCAGTTTCCTTATCTATAAAATGAGCTGGAGAAGGAAATGGCAAATCACTCCAACTCTGCCAAGAAAACTCCAAATGGTGTCACAAAAAGTCGGACATGACTGAAATGACTAAAACAAAAAAACAAAAAAACAAAAACCTATGTGTCTGATATCAGACTTCTATCAACCATAATTGATGCAAATATATTCCCACTCAGCAGTTTCTCTTATTATTCTGTTTTCATTGTTTTTTTCATGCGAAAGCTTTTTAATTTTATGTAACCAAAATTGTCAGTTTTGTCTTTTGTGATCATCTCTATCCCTTATTTAGTGAAAAAATCTTCCCCTAAACATATCTGTGAAAACTATCTCCTTTCCTTCTCTTCTAATTACTTCAAAAGGTGACACTTTATATTCAGGTCAGGTATGTTTGGAGCTTATTTTGGTATATAGTGTAGGATGTGAGTCTAAACCTAATTTCTGTCATATGGCTTTTCTGATTTTCCCAAGCAGCAATTCTAGTCAAAGAGGGATTCTTTCCTAGAACAATTTATATTCTTAGATTTATCAACACCAGGGTATTGTTTTTAATACATTCAGCTTTATGATCATCTAGTCTGTGACATTAATCTATTTTTGTATTTTTTTAATTAAGGCAAAACAATTTTGGATGATTTCTATAATATAACGTGGTGAGATGACTTCAAATACTCATCTAGGCTCACAACCTTGATGTCATTCTCAACTCATTGTGCTCACTCATTCCACATAGACAGTTTGTTGCCATGTCTTGCCTTCTCCATCTGTATACCTCCTGCATCCCCATCCACACAGCTGCCATGTGGAGGCAGGCCTTTATAACCTCACTCTTGGACTATTGAAATAACCTTCTAGTTGTTTTCTCTACTTCAAGTTTCTCTTTACTCCAGTACATCATCCCTTCAACTGTCAAATTAATCTTCTGAAAGCACTGACCTGACCATGTCACCCCTTTATTGATAAACTATTGATAAACTCCAATGGCTCCCTGTCGCCTCTAGAATCACACAGAAAACTCTCTGTTTGCCTCTGAAAGTTGCTTACTATTTGTTCCATTCTGATCTTTCCAGTCTTCTAATATCTTAACTTTTTTCCCTGTAATCTTCAGGCCACTGATAAGTCTACTTACTATTCTTTGAATAATAACAGTGCATCTCCTAACTCTATAACTTTCACTATCTATGGCCCATGCCAACCCTGCTCTCTCCCTCTCCGCTTTTACCTCTTGGCTTTGGCTTTTCTTGAGTCTCAGCTTGAAGTCTCACTTTTCTTTAAGAAATCTTTCCCTAATGAACTGGAGGAATTCCATGTGAATCGTAATGACTTCCAGGAATTGATGCAGAGTGAAAGGAGCAGATCCAGGAGAACATTATACCCAGAGACAGATACTCTGTGGCACAATTGAACATAATGGACTTCCTTACTAGCAGTAATGCAATGATCCAGGGCAATCCTAAGGGACTTATGAGAAAGAAAACTATCCATTTCCAGAGAAAGAACTGTGGGAGCAGAAATGCAGAAGAAAAACAACTGCTTGATCACATGGTTCGATGGGGACATGATTGGGGATGTAGATTCTAATCACCCTAGAGCAAATATCAATAATATGGAAAGAGGTCTTGATTAATGACACATGTAAAACCCAGTGGAATTACTCATTGGCTATGGGAGGGGGGTGGAAGAAGGAAGAGGAAAAGAGCATGAACCATGTAACCATGGAAAATTTTTCTTAATTAATCAATTAAAAAAAGAAACCTTTCCTATTCCTCCTTAATCTTAGTGCTTTGAGATTATTTCTATTTTATTCTACAGATATTATCTTTGTATGTAATTGTTTGCATGTCATTTCCTTCATTAGTCTGAGTTCTTTGAGATCAAGGACTGGCTTTTTGCCTTTCTTTATATCCACAAGTGCTTACTATAATGCTGTGTAGAAAGGGGGTCCTTTGTTCACTGACTGCCTGAGAGTGGCATGTAGATGTATTTTTTAAAATAAAATACATTTATTTTTACATTAAAAATAAAATACATTTATTTTTACAACTTAGAACATAATCCTCTGAGACTGGCTCCTCTCCTCCTTATTTCTTCCATGGAAATTTCACTATAGTGTAACTAGGTATTGTGAAATAGACAGCTGAACCTAAAGTTAGGAAAACTTGAGTTCAACTCTGGTCTTAGACACTTATTAACTGTGTGACCCTGGGCAAGTCACTTAACCCTTTTGGCTTTAGTTTCCTCATCTGTAAAATAAGCTGGAAATGGAAATGGCAAACCCTTCTGGTATCTTTGCCAAGAAAACCCTAAAATTTTGAGTTCTTGAAGGATTAGATATAACTGAAAGGTTTGAAACTCAACATGTCCAAACAAGAACTTACTATTTTTCCTCTAAAACTTACCCCTTTTGCACAATTCCCTATTAAGGCCCAGAGCATCACCATCCTTACTTGCAATGTCAGGGCCATCTAGTGCCTAACTTTCCCTTGCTCCACATATCCAATCAATTGCCAGATGTTGTCATTTCTAACTGTATGGCACTTCTCCACCATGCATCCTTCTTTTCACCCACAAGGACATCTTCACCCTAGTTGAGTCTCTCATCCTCTCTTCCCTGGACTATTCCAGTTGCTTCCTAGTTGATCTTCCCTGCCTCAGGTTTCTCTACTCTTTAATCTACTTTCCACAGAGCTGCCAAAATAATTTTTCTAACATGTAGATATGACTCTATCACACCCTCCCTCAGTAACTCTCTACTAAGTTTAAGATCAAATATAAACTCTGACATTTAAAGCTTCTCACAACCTGACTCATTCCTACCTTCCTAGTCTTCTTACATCTTACTCCCTTCCACCCACTCTATAGTTCAGGCAGTCATGTTGGTCTACTTGCTATTTCTTACATATAACATACTATCTCTTATCTCCATGATTTTGCACAGACCATCCCCCATGCCTGGAATGTTCTCCTTCCTCGTCTGCACTTCTTAGACTCCATGATTTCCTTTAAAATTCAACTTAAATGTCTTTTGCTGCAGGAACCCTATCCCTGTTGAGGCAACTAGATGGTACAAGGGATATAGAGCACTGGGTCTGGAGTCAAAAAGACCTGAGTTCAAATGTGGGCTCAGATCCTTGCTAGCTGGGTGACCCTGGGCAAGTCACTTAACCTCTTTTTGCCTCAGTTTCCTTATCTATAAAAAGGGAATAATAATAATAGCACCCACCTCTAAGACTTGAGAGAGGGAAGCCAATTAAGAGGTTATTGCCATCATCTGGGTAAGAAATGATGAGGTCATTAGGAAAATACCATGTAAGTAGGATGAAGACATACAAAATGGACAACAATGTTGTAAGGAACAAATCAGATAAGAATTATAAAGGATTTAGCACGATGCCTGGCACACAGCAAGATATATATATATATATGTATATATATATCTTAGAATATAAAGCTTAGAATATATAGAGAGAGACAATGGGGTTAGAATATATATATAAAGAGAGAATATATATATAGAATATGTATCTTAGAATATATGAAGAAAATATATCTTAGAATATATATAATATATAGCTTAGAATATATATATAATATATAGCTTAGAATGTATAGAATATATATAGAATATAGCTTAGAATATATTTAGGATATATAGCTTAGATTATATATAGAATATAGCTTAGAATATATTTAGAATATATAGCTTAGAATGTATCTTGGAATTTATATAGAGTATATCTTAGAATATATAGAATATATATCTTAGAATAGATACATATATCTTAGAATGTTCTAAGATAGAAAATTCTAAAGCACAAGGTTAGAGTTATACATATAACTGTCTCTTAGAATCAATACAAATTGTAGGTTTCATGCAGAGGAATGGTAAGGGCTAGGCAATTAGTGTTAAATAACAGCTAGGAAGTGTCTAAGGTCAGATTTGAACCCAGCTCCTCCTGTCTCTAGCTGTGGTGAGTTATATAAATATTGGCTAATATTGTTATCTACTCTGTGTATTTAAGAAGAGAATCTCTTTCCCCTACCTAAATAATTAAAGAGAGATTGGATTTACCAATTGAATCACAGATTAATTTAGAAGTCATGAAATTCATTGGATGAACAAGAATTCACAACACAGGAAGTATATTTGAATTGGTTGGAAAAAACCTAGATATGGAATCTTATATAAAATAGCAAACCAGTTGAGAAACCACAGTTTGAGGCATCTTACCAGGGGAGGGAGAAAGATTACTTTGACAGGGGAGATTCAATCCCTGTATAATCATTCATTTAAGAGTATGGATATTCTTCTTTCACAGAGGTATGCTAAAGCCAGCTCTAACTCCTGATGACAGCTATGATTGCCTAATTTTTCAGTATGTAAATTTGTTGTTCAATTGTTTCAGTCATGTCCTGCACTTCATGACTTCATTTGGGGTTTTCTTTGCAAAGATGCTAGAGTGGTTTACCATTTCCTTCTCCAGGTCATTTTACAGAGGAGGAAACAAAGGCAAATAGGATTAAGTGACTTGCTCAAAGTCACACAGCTAGTAAATGCCAGAAGCTATATTTGAATCCAGGTCTTCCTAATTCCATATCTGGCTCTCTATATACCTTTACACCTCAGAAATTAGCAAAGGTTTTTTTAATCAGGGATTTATTGTTTTGTTGATTGTCTAGACTTAAGAAAATTATAGAGAAAAAATCAGCAATCCAGATTAAATTGAAATGTGTGGGTATGAACATTTTTTGTTCCTGAAGAGCCAGTTTTTGAACATTCACCACATCCGGCTGCTGTTGTATATATATCTTATATTTATGTATCTATTGTCTCCATAAAATGTGAGTTCCTCGAAGACTGGGACTGGTTTTACTTTGTTTTTGCGTCTTAACACTTAAAATGGTATCTGACATATAGTAGCTACTTAATAAATGTCTGTTGATTGGTTTCTACTTCCCCCTAAATCCAGTATCTGTAGACTCTCTGAGTTACTGTAAATTAATTTCTATATTTTTATCAGTGCAAAGTTAGGAGTAAGTAAGATTGGTGAAAATATGTTGGAAAATACGGGTCATGAGTAAGGAACAAGAAATGACAAAGATATATAGATAATAGAGAAATCTCACACCTATATGTCACTAATTTTTTTCCTAGTTGTTGTTGTGTTGTTTTGTTTTGTTTTTTGAAAAAAAAATCAAGCCATTGAACATGGTGAGAATTGAATAACATTATTTTCCCAAAAGAAATTTATTCAATTTTTGCAGATAGAAGTCAACTTGCAACTGATGTCGATGCCATTCTTATACAAGTTGCCTGTGTGCATTCAGACTATTGCCTTGTTAAAAGCAAAGATCCACATCAAGGCAGTTAAAATAAAGAATTTTTTAAAAACAAAATATATGGAGTGTAATTAATACAACTCCAGTTTGACCTCTTTAAACAAGTTACTGTTGCTGAAAAATGAGAAATGGCTGAAACAACACTGACATCAAGTACAATGATTTCATACAGAAATTTAAGCAATGTAAGTCATAGCCATGATAAACAGACCAAAGAACCTGAGGACTATCTTAGTAAGCAAACACTTGATTAATTCACCAAGAAACCAGAAATAGCAGATTAGAGTATCAGCTCCTCCATAAGTCTTACAAAGAAGAATGGAAGATTCTGAGCAATATTTCCTTATAAGATGACAGGAAGGAGTAGGTGGAAAAAACCAGTTCAAAAATATTTTCCAACTTTTTTTCTCTTTGTCCTTCATATTTCACCTTTTCTGTCCTCAGGATGACCTTTCTTGGTTGCGTCTATTGCCAAGTTTTTTAAAAAGAATTCATAAAACAGACACTCTCTCTCTCTCTCTCTCTCTCTCTCTCTCTCTCTCTCTCTCTCTGTAAGTCTCTGTCTCTGTCTGTGTGTGTGTATCTCTCTCTCTCTGTGTATCTGTCTCTGTCTGTCTGTCTCTCTTCTCTCTGTCTTTCTCTTTCTCTGTCTCTGTCTCTATCTCTGCCAAAGTATTGGATTCACAGTCCTTGCTTTGCTTATATAGAAAGTGGAAATCACAAAGAAGCAAAGACCAGGTATATTCAAAGGCCTGTGCCAAAGGCAACACAATTTTGAGGATATTGCAAAATGATTCTCAGAGTATCTAAAGAAGGGAAAGATACTAAAGGTATAGGCAATATCCGAAAGTTGATTATTCTCACCTACCACAAAGCAACCAAGAGAATTTCAATTACTACCACCAAACTATATGCTTACTTTCCCATCTATATAAAACTCAAATTACTCAAACAAAACACTGCAATGAAGGTTTTCCTCCAATAAACTATCTGTCACCCACGTGTCAAAATTATATAAGATTCCATGAAGGATATGAGTGGAGATGATGTTATTGCCCTCTAATTATTAATATAAAGGGAGGAATAAAATAAGAAAATATTTGCTTGCCAAAGGTATTTACCATTGTCATAAAAGTGGTCCAGGATAAAGTCAACGTCAGGGAGAGGTTCCCAATTTTAGGGAATTTAAAGCCCTGTTTACAGATGATATTGCACTTGGTATTGCAGTGGTCTCTAATCATTGAAGGGTCTTCTAAATGAGATTCACTATAAAAGTTCTAACTATCCACACAGGAAAAACCAGGTGGATGAAGAATATCCATTATCACTTATTAGCTCCTACAATGTTTCAAGCACTGTGGTAGCCACTGAGAACTAAAAGAGAAAAGTAAAGGCTCATCAAGGAATTTATAAGCTATTGGGAAAGGGGAGAGGAACATGTAAATACAGCTATAATAGATACAAAATAAATATAAGATAATTAGAAGCTTGAGCAGCAGAGAAGACTAGAAAAATCTTCAAGCATGGTGTTTAGAGTGAATTTTAAGGAAAGAAGGGATTTTAAGAGATGGAGGTAGGAGGGAGTAAATTTGAGGCACTTGGAAGGAAGACAGTGAAAAAACATGGAGATAGGAGATGCAATATTATATGTATAGAATAGTAAGAAGGCCAGGCTGGCAGATCCAGAGAATATGGAAAGGGAAGTAATTTATAATAAGACTAGAAAGGTAGATTGTGCCCAGATTGCAAAAGACTTTAAAAAGTGAAACAGAGGAGTTTATATTTGATCTTAGAGGCAACAGGGATCTAATATTGGCATTCATTGCGTAGGAGAATGAAATAGTCAGACTTACATTTTTAAAAAATCACTTTAGCATCAATTTGGAGGATAAAATAGAATGAGGTGAGACTCGAGGGAAGAATACCAATTAAAAAGTTATTGCAATCATCTGGGTAGGAAGTGATTTTGCTTGCGCTCTAGGATAATACCATGTGAGTAGGAAGGGAAGGAGGCATTCAAAATGGACAACTAATAGAATCTATCCATTGGAAAATACACAGAGATAGAGCACAGTGCCAGGCATATAGTAGACCCCTAATAAATTATTGTGTCAATAAAAATATACATACATGTATATGTATACATATGCACATATGTATATGTAATGTGACAGATGCACCGCAAATGGACAATGAGTTGGTTCCAGATCGATATAGGAAAAGGCAAGTGGAAAGGATTATATTTGTAAATTGCAAAGTTCCCAATAGGAAAGAAAGACCTATCTTCAATTTATTTTCATATTGCTCAGTATTTTATTGATATGTTCTGGTTTTACTTCACCTTCATTTTCAAATATGACTCTTTCTTCTCTTCCTCCCAGAAATCAATCTCCTGTAACAAAGAATAAAAGAGATAAAAAGCAATTCAGCAAAACCAGCCAATACATCAGCTGTGTCTAATAGTATATTCAATTTTCCATACCCTTAGTCCCTCACCTCTGCAAAGGGAGAGAAGCTCATTTTCTCTACTCTTCTCCAGAGCCAAGCTTAGTCATTATACTTATAACTTTCATTCTTTGTTCCTTTCATTTATTGTTTACACTCTTTTCTTGGTTCTCCTTGTCATTCCACATCACTTCTTATCTTCACATACTTCTTGGAATTTTTTCATATTTGTGGTTCCTTATAGCACAGTAATATTCTATGACATCAATGAATCACGATTTGTTTAGTCATTCTCCAATGAATGGGATGCTACAGATTCTGAAGAATTGAAATTGAGGTGTCCCCAGAGGTCAATGGAGAGATGCCTAATGGGTTGTGAGTGAGCTTTAAAGAATTATAAAGCTGAGTCAACCTAAAGGAAATCATCAAAGAAATGCATGGCCATGACTAACATGTTATACGGTATGAGCCAGAGATAATCAGTAGTATTTTTGAAATGCCAAAAGAAAGTAAGGAAGACCTCCAGCCTGCTGACTGGAGCCCTTACAGTGAACCTAAGTGAGGATGTGGACAAGAGTTGAACAGAACAGGCAGGGATGGATGAGTTGGGAGCTACATCCTTGGAAGAAGTATTCAGAATAATGAGTTCACAGATCTATTTCAGTAACTTACTGAGTAGCTGCCATTACCACCACCACCCATTTCTGACAATCTCTCAACAACTTGAAAGTTTCCCAATCAAGAAAAAGAAAAGAGAAAATTATATCTAGACAACTAGAAATTGGTAATACAGTTTCCCTATCACTTCAAAAATATAAAAAGTACCCCCAGAGTACAGATACCTGACTTTTTCCACAGTAAGTGAAAGCATATTATAGCTGTAAAGCATTATAACAATGTAATATATTATTATTTGTGGTCTCAAGTCCACAGTCTTCTCACTGTTTATTTTGTCTTGGACCAGGGGAATATCATGTGTCTGAATGAACCCTAGTTATTGCCTAACAAGGTAGGGGAGAAGCAGTGCTTGGACAAGGCATTTGTGGCCCTAGGCAAGTTCTGAAAATTGCACCCTGTGTGTGTTACTCTGCTAGCAGCTTTGAGCCTTCATTCACTGTTAACACTTACAAATGACTTATCACAAAATAAATACCTCCAAGCCATAGAGAACACAATTCTCTGGCTCTAAAAATATGTGTAGTCATAGAAATTAATATTGAAAGTGTCCCTCTCTGCCTTAGGTGGCTGCCTGCCTTGCCTGTCCCTAGTATCAGTTCTGAAAGGAAACGTTAAGAAGACCCACCTTCAAAATCCTGGATCTGTTTTTTTTTTTGTTGTTTGTTTGTTCGTTTGTTTTTTGAGCAAGTCCCTTAATGTTTCTGGGTCTCAGTTTCTTCATCTGGAAAATGATGAGATTAAACAATACTAAATTATTTGATTCAAGTTAAACATACTTGACACTAAAACACTAAGATCTAACTAATATTTGTGGTCCCTTCTAGCTTTAAACCCTATTATCTATTCTTCTGTATTTTTTTTCCTCCACCCCACCCAACCCAGTGGCCACTAGCCCAGACCCTAAACCTTATTCTTTCTGTTCAGTTCACCTTCTCCCCGTTTTTTCCTGCCTCCTACTTTAGGAATTATTCTCAGGAAGGTCAGTCCTAAAGAACTTACAATCTATGGCAGACAAATGCCCAACTCTGAAATCGAGAGACTGCCTGAGACATCATAGTTATTCCTTCTTGCTTCCTGCTTTATCCCATTCCAATCTCAGTTTTTGGATCATCAAGGCCCAGGGAAAGTGATTATCACATCGTGCTCTTTGTGTTTGTAGTTGGTTGAGGGGGGCTTAAGGAGGGAGTTGGGGAGAGAAAGACTGGATACTTCTTATGGTGGCAGAAAAACTGGAAAAACAGTGGGTGCCCATTGATTGGGAAGTGGCTGAATACCTTGCAAAATATAAAGGAAAATGAAATGTTATTGCACCACAAGACAACATGAATAAAAAGAACTAGGAGAAATGTGGGACAATCTGTGTGAATAAATGCATGGGGAAATAAGAAGGACCTTATACATGACTCCAATAATGGAAACAAAAAAGGAAGGCAGAGGGATTTTAATGACCGATCTTGGCTAGAGAACAGTTGACAAATTGCACCTCCCTCCTTTTGGTAGAGATGTGGGGGACTGTGGGTGTGAAATGTTTTGCTGCATGTTTTTTATTCATTGGGGTGGGGCGGTGCTCATTGGGTGGATGGGGATCTATCCAGAAGTAACTGTGATGTTAAAAAAAGACATCAATAAAACATTTTTTAAAAGAGATATGCTGCTTATTCTTCCTCTATCCAGAATGTCACTCCCACCTTCTGACAGCTACTACCCCCTCCCTGCAACCCACCTTCCCAGGTAGAATAGTCAGTCAATTCCTGACTCCCGAGCCAGAAGGAATGAAAATATGTAGTTTTTCTTTTCCTTTGAAGGAACTGAGAAAGGGAATCTGCCCTCTGCCAGCATCCAGGGAGTTTAGAAGGCTGTTGATATTCCAACTTGAAAAATGCAACTCAAGGGAAGCAGGGAAATGTACAAAGAGAGATACACTGGGTAGTATTAGCTTAATTGCTAGTTATTACTATTTGCCCACAGAAAGAAGAGGCTGGGCTAGTGGGAAACAAAGTTTGTAAATGTCTCCCTTCTCAAGTATAAAGCAAAGAGAGACGTGTGGATACAGGGGAGTGGGAAGGGAGTAGAAGAGGGAAAGATAGCTACTTATGAAGAGATGGGGAAACTCACTTAGTGATAGGAACCAGGGATCTAAAGAAGAAAATCCAAGGCAGTTAGACTGAATCAACAGTGTGAAACTGGCTGAAGTGAAATGCTTTGGATTGTCCCTTTACCAAATAGATGTAAAGAAATAGACCAAGTCCAATTAAGGTAGATGTTTGGACTTAAAGTATGAATGGCAGCATTTGAACCTAAGTCTTCCTGACTTCCAGAACTCTACTGGATCATATTGCCTCAATGATAAGAATTAGGACTAGGGAAAATTGTTACCTGGTTAAAATTTGGTTTCAGCCCCCAAACCTCCCCTTCTGGTCTTCCTGCAAAGCTGGAAGGGACAGCAAGCAGTGCCTAACAAAACGAAGATCTAAAAAGATCTTATGATGAATCTCAAAAAAAAAGGAATTCAAGAAGAATAAATATAAAGTATTGCATTTAGATTTCAAAAAGCCACCCTCATGAATACAGCATGAGGAAGCCATGATTAAACAGTGATTTGTCTGAAGAAGACCTCAAGTTTTAGTAGATTACAAGTTCAATATCAGTTAGCAATGCAATAGGCAGTCAAAAAATGTTTGTCTTCTTGGGTTGCATTATGGGTCCAAAGCAGTGATTTACCTAGGATGACCAAAGGGCGAAGAAGAAAAAATAGCAATGATCCTTCAGGGAGCATCTTTGGGCTTCAAGGTTAGGTATTTGTCTATCATAACTGGTAACAATTTCTTTATGGTTATATCTCCTAAGAGCAGTTCCTCAAAGATTCAGGGTGGGAAGAAGTGAATGATAGTAAAAGGTGAGCTGAACAGAAGGAAAAAGGTCTAGGGTCTGGGTGGATGGTCACTGGTTTGGTGTATGGAGGGAGGAAACTGGAAGATATCTTAAATTTGTTTTAGTCCGGTCCCATCATTTTACAGAAAAAGAAACTTAGTCCTAGAGAGGTTAATATCCAATTTATCCTATATAGACCTTGTTTGTACATCATTGTTTTCATGTAATCCCCTTCATTAGAATGTGAGCTCCTAAAGAGTAAGGACTATCTTTTGCTTTTCCTTGTATCCTCAGAACTTAGCATGGTGCCTAGTATATTATAGATACTTAATAAATACTTGTTGATTGACTAACTGACTTTGTCAAAATCAAATTGGTAGTAAGAATCAAGCAAAGCTTCCAGGCATAAGGAATTAAGAGACACTTTATACTTTGACCTGCTCAGGTGATGTCTTGAATATTGTGTTCAGTTTCAAAGGCCATAGTATAAGAATTCATAAACTGGAAAGTGTCCAAAGGAAGGTAGCCAAGATGGTGAAAAACATCGATTCTATGTAGTTGAAAAAATTAACCTAGACATGAGAATAGATATCTTCAAGTAATTGAGGCGCTATTATGTGAAATAATGACTCCCATTTATATAGTATTTTAGACTCTATAAACATTATTTCATAATAATTTTAATTAGATTTATTTAATTATATTTAAAGATTTAATAATAAACAACAATGCTGGAAAGTGTTATTATTATTCTCATTTTATGGATAAGGAAGCTGAAGCTTAAAGAAGGGACATGCCCATGACCACACAGCTAATGAGACAGGATTTAAACTCATATCCACTTTTTGAAAAATCCTGTCTTAGAATTTATACTGAGAATTGCTTCCAAGGCAGAAGAGGCATAAGGACTAGGCAACTGGGGTTTAAATGATTTATCAAGTGTCACACAGCTAGGAAGTGTCTTGAGACCAGATTTGAACCCAGGTCCATCCCCCAGCTCCAGGCCTGATGCCCTACCCACTGAACCACCCAGCTGCCCCAACTTGTATCTTATTAATTAATTAAAAGTCCAACAACTCTATGAATCACATCATGTTGCCTCCATTCAGTCCTAGAGAGCTTGACCTGAACCACTGAGAAGTTGCTAAGGGCCAATTTAGCCTTAATGTCAGGAAAAACTTTCCAACAATTAGTGCTTCCTGGAGAGGGGCTGAGTTCCTCTCTAAGAGCCTGACTGATGGATAAATTATGTTGAGAATTCCTTTCAGGAATGCCTTGGATTAGATAATTTCTTCAGTTCTATTCGACTCTCCAATTCTGTGATTCTGCCTTAGACTGGCTCTGGGAGAATAAAAGAAGATAACTTATGTAAGGCACTTCACATCTGTCAAGTGCCATATAGATGTCAGTTATTGCCATTGTTGTTATTTGCGACAGGTTTGGATGTTATAACTAAGATTGTAGAGTTTTTAAAAAAAGAGAGATGTAGAGCCTAGGAAAGTTTCTTGGAGAATGCCAAACACATAGCAGGTGGGACTAATAATAATTTAGTATTATTTAAATTATGTTATTATTTAATATGTCAATATTATCAAAATGTTACATTCTATTATAATTTAAAATCATATTAATGTGTCATCTATATTATAATCATTCTATTATTATGTTAATATTATCTCCAATGATAGCAATACTTTTTATTATACTAGCATTTCTATAGTGCTTGAAAATTTTCAAAGCACTTTACACATATCTTATCTGGGGAATTAGGTGACTTAGGGAATAGGGAGCCTGGCCTGGAGATGGCATGTCTTGCATTCAAATGTGGCCTTGTATACTTCCTACCTGTGTGACTCTGGGCAAGTCACTTAACCCCAATTTCTTAACCCTTACTTAGGGTTCGATACTTAGTATTGATTCCAAGACAGAAGGTAAGGGTTGAAAAAAGTATATATCTTATCTTATTCTCACATCAACCCTTGGGGGTATGTGCTATTATTTTTGTCCCCATCTTACAGATGAGGAAACTGAGACAAATGTAGTTATGGCATTTATGAGATTTAGACTTTTCCAGGGTTGCTCAGCTAATGTGAGAAATAGATCTTTGGATTTTAGGTCCAAAGCTCTATCTATTGCACCCTCTACAGCAAAAGAGATTTGTTCCTTCTTCTAGAAGGTCTAGTAGAAAAAGAATAAAAAGGGAAGCCTCTTGGGGAAGAGATAGTGATCCTAACTCTAAAGTGGTTTGACAAAATCAGATGGAGGAGTGTCACTGAAGTTTGGAAATCAGTCCCTCCTAGAATAAGTGTGAAGGGAGACTACACTGCCATCCCCTCTCCACATCCTCTATGAGGAATGCTGCCTCCTCCAATTCCCAGCCTTAATTTCATCTTGGTCACCATCATTAGGGGCTTGATTTTTACTTTGTTTACTATCAATTTAAACACTGACACTCGGTGCCACTGAATGAGAATCATATTCCAGGATTCTTTTGCCATTTTTATCTGTTCATTGTTGCCTTTGATTCATTGTGATTTCAACCTTCCTTCTGCCAGAATGGAATAAAATGGGAAAGCATTTTATTAAGTACTTACTATGTGCCAAGTACCATACTAAGCAGTAGGAATACAAATTATTGTGGTTGTTACTCATTTGTTTTCAAAGAGGACCAAAGTACCATCATGGGGTAATGTCTTGATTTGCAAGTGAATTAGATTTTAGTCAGAGTTATACAAAATCATCAGCTTCACTTTCTCTTCCAGAATCATTACAGCCCAGTGGCAAAACAAAAGCCAAGACCCTTGGTGATGACCTGGGATGCAGTGGAAGACCTTGGCATCTTTGATGTCTTGCCAAGTTCTAATCTAATATACAGTATTGATTCTTAGATGGAAAGTAAGGATTTTAAAGAAAGTATCAGAGCTGAATTCACCTCCATGATGATGAGCTTTTCAGGCAATGAGTTTATCTTGGAATTTCAAGACCTTATATAAGAATGAGTTACTACAGCAAAGTTTAGAGACCCTTTTCCTGGAAGTCAATAAGATAATCATAGTCTTTGTAAGCAATTTTAGATGTCCTTTAGTTTAATCCCAATGCATAAACTCCCTCTGCTTCACTTTGGTGACTGGTCATCTGACATCTTTTCAACAAGAAGAAAGGACAATTATCCAGAATCTGGCTGGGGTTCTGGATGGATGCAGAGTCTAGACTCTGGAACCCCAGGATAATTGCTAGTATGAAAATTTTCCACTGTTTTGGTTGAGCTCTGATTGGATCCTGGAGCTATCTGAAGGCTATTAGTTAATCAACAAGTATTTATTAAGTAGCAACTATATTCTAAGCACTGTATTAAGCTCTAGGGATACAAATAAAAACACAAAACACATGTACATTGAATTTCTGACCTCAAGGAGTTGAATGGAGGAGACAACATGCAAACTGCCAAGTACAAATAATATATATATGTTAAATGAGAGATAATAAACAGAATGAAGACACTAGAATTAAGAGGCATCGGGAAAGACTTCTCATAGAAGGCTGGAATTTATAGGAAGTCAAAGAGACCAAGGAGGAACATTCTAAGCATAGATGACAGCCAAAGGAGGACCCTGTCTTTGGATCATTTGTACTGTGGTAGGGAGGAATATGAAAGAAGATTAGAAAAGTAGAAGGAAAAATAGGAAAGTATCAAATTATGGAAGGCTTTGAATAGGAGAGGGTTTTATATTTGGTCCTGGAAGTAATGGGAATTTATTAAATGAGGGATGGAGGAATGGAGAGGATGTGACATCCTTTGCACTTTGTAAACAAACTCAATGAAATTAGGACTCTAAATTTTTCTATTTGTATCTTTAACATTTAGCATGTGCCTAATAAATGCTTTATTTATATACAACTCATAGGACCTTTATAGGACCAAGGAACCTAAAAGGCTAGCTCTAGGCAAATTCAACAACTAGATATCCAACCTCCCCCTGGACTACTCCACTCCACCCCACACCCAACCCAGTGGCATCTCTCCCCAGTCTCTCATAGGGCTAGTTTCCTTGCATTTCTCTCCATAGCCTTTATCCTATAACCTTATCTCAAGAAGGAATCTATTAAGCTCATTTGGAGTTAGGTGTCTCAGTCTTTAATTTATAGCAGTTATGGGATTTAGAGGGGATATTTGTAGAGAAATAGACAAGTCAGTAATGCATAAAGCAACAGGCCTTTATTATAGCAGTTTTCACTTACCAAGGCTTTAAAAAAACCCACTCAGGGTTAGAAGCATGAGGGGAGGAGGGAAAGGAGAGAAGATTAGGATGCTAGCATTATACTATAGAGCTGGAAGAGGACTTAGAGCTGTCAAGTTGTCAAGTACAACTTTCTCATTTTTACAGATAAGAAACTAAGGCTCAGAGAGGTTAAGTGACTCACCTGGAATTATTCTACTGCTAAATCTTTAAGGGGAGGTTTTGAACTCAGTTCTTCTAGACTCCAGGTATATATGACTAAGGCAAATATTGAGACCTCAGGTGAGTTGGTCTTTGGACAAAGAAACTGAGAAGGATGGGGGAAAAAAGTCAGCAATAGACCTTTGGAGAGACCACCCTTGGACTCAGCACATTCTCTTCCACTGCCTTCTCCACACTCTCCCTAGATCCACAGAGAATGCTTGGTTCAGGCACTTTCACACTGGGTCCCTGAAAGTCATGGCTGTTATGGCTCATGTACATCTAAAAGGTTTCTCATCTCTATTATCTATTATCATAGGCAGAGAGAAATTAGTTATTGTTTAATGCAAGAAATAGGGGCTGAAGCAAGCAAAATGAGGGAAAGTGCTGTGTTAGGCACTTTGCTAACCACTTTACAGTCTTTCATTTGCTCCCAACATCTCTTCAATGTAGATGCTATTATTATCCCGTTTTACAGTCAAGGAAATTGAGTTTAAGTGGCTTTCCCAGGGTTATACAACTAGTGTATATATATATATATATATATATATATATATATATAGAGAGAGAGAGAGAGAGAGAGAGAGAGAGAGAGAGAGAGAGAGAGAGAGAGAGAGAAGCTTTCCCAGGGTTATACACCATATATATAGAGGTAGAGGTAGAGGTAGAGGTAGAGGTAGAGGTAGAGATAGAGGTAGAGGTAGAGGTAGATATAGATATAGATATAGATATAGATATAGATATAGATATAGATGTAGATGTAGATATAGATGTAGATGTAGATGTAGATATAGATGTAGATGTAGATGTAGATATAGATATAGATCTGAGGGCAAATTTGAACTCGTCTTTCTGACTCCTGCCCCAGCAATCTATCTACAGAGCCACCTAGCTGGCCCAAATGGTTGATGGAAGGGAAGAGCATCCATAGTATCCACTACAGTGAAGACATTTAGCAGCAAGCAAGCCTTGTGGGTCTTAGAGATGTCCCTAGACCAAGTGTTTTGGATTTTACCACTGATAATAGTTAAATCTTTACCATATCCATTAGTATTTACATTTTTTAAAAGTCTTTACCTTCTATCCTAGAAACAATACTAAATATAGGTTCCAAAGCAAAAGAATGGTAAAAAGTAGGCAATGGGAATTAAGTGACTTGCCCAGGGTCACATAACTAGGAAGAATCTGAGGACAGATTTGAACCTAGGATCTTCCATCTCCAGGCCTAACTCTCTATCCACTGAGCCACCTAGCTACCCCTAGAATTGCATTTAAGTATAAATCAAAACCTGAAGCTAAAATAACAGGAAAATTTCAGGCACTGTAGGGTAGAAAAGAGACAGCAAAATCTTTCAAGGCACAGAGTAGACACAAGCTAGGGAAAAGTTACTATGCATGGTATCACCTAGCATGGACATCCCCTCTGAAATAGCCATTGATGACTAATTACCAGCATGTTTCATTTAATATACAATCCTTGAATTAAGTGCTTAGAACTCAGAGATAAGGCAATTTGTCCAGTAGGAATAACATGTAATTACTTCCAAGGGAACCCAATAACCTAACAAACCCAAACTGGTCTTAGCCAATGGCCAGCCAGGGAAAATTCCCACTGGCCTTTGCCACTGTGCCCTGAGTCTTTAAATCCCCTTTTAGACAGGCTGATTGTTACATCCAGAACTCATTTCCCTCTGCCTTCACCTGGGGTGACTCTAGAGAGTGGTACCCAGGGCTACAGGGGACTTAGATAAACAAACCACTAGGGGCTTGTGTACTTTTCATGCAAAATCGCCACTATCCATTTCCTCCCTCTCTCAGAGTTCTGCAAAACATAATTAATAACAAAACACGGGGGATTTGGTGGCAAAGACACTTTATGGAAACATTTATTATGCAAATAGCTAAATGAATCGCATATATTTGCATCGCATTAAGTATTATGTAGCAAAGCAGCTCTAATGAAAACTGCTATATAATTTGAGTATTTGGGTGGAGAGAGGGAGACAAGGAGGACAAAGGATGCAATTAGGAAGGCCAATTTTTGAAGCCCTCTTCTAAGGAACTTAGTAAGTGGGTGGGACCCTGTGATGGCTTCTGTCAGAAGAGTTAAACTTGTGGCATTTGGGTGAAATAACTGATTTCCTGAAATGCTCTTCTTGTATCACTCTAGTTTCCTTTTCTTCTATCCCAAAATGGGAATCTCAGTTTCACCACTAGTATAATTCCATTCCCACGTGTCACTGAAGAGCAAAATGAAAGGGAAATAGTATAGGTGTGGCCAAGCATAGGCAGGAAATGATTGTTTGCTATGACCTAGCTAAGGAACAAAATGAAGGGGAAAGAAAGGAAGTTTATTGCAACCCCTATAATCTCCATCTCCAATCTTATCACTCTGACATTATTATTACTTCTCATCCCCATCTCAACATGAGGAATTGGCTATAAACTAATAAGCATTTTATTTTATTACTACTTGCCTATATTAAAGCTTTATATCTTGTAGAAGCTTCACCCATATGTGTTATTCTAGGAATCTAAGTTTCCATCTTTGAAATTAGGGACTGTGTCATTTTTTTGTCTTTGTATTCCCAATGTCTACTCTCAGTACCTTGTATACAGTAGGTGCTTAGTAAAGGCTTGATAACAGATTTAAGCATTTATGTTAATATTATTGCAAATAATTGTCTCCCTATTGAATAATAATAATGGAGTCTATGTAGTGCCTTGGGAAAAACAGTTACTTTGGAGTCAGATGCAAGTATTATTATCTGCTCTTTATAAATACAGAAACTAGGACCCAGAGAGATTGAGTGACTTGCCCAATAGCCACACAGAGACTGAGAAGCTGATCTGATATTAGAATCTCCATTTCTCTTGACTCTAACACCAGCATTCCAACTCCAAAGTGCCTGGAGAAGAGGCAACAGGGAGAGAGCCAAAGATCATTTTACCTTCTGGTATCTTCAAAGTCTCCTCGCCTTTTTCTACAAGCTTCTCCCTGGTTTTTGAAGAGCATTCCTGTTTTTCTTCCCTGATCCTTCCATCTGTCTTCTTGCTCTTGACTTCCAGAAGTTCTAACTAAAAGTTTAGAGTTGGGCAAAGTCATTGATTTTCTATCCCATAATGACTGGGGCAGTCCTCAACTATAGATGAATGATACAGGTAGATACAGTGTGCTCTCTGACTAGATTTAACGGTATAGTAATTCTTAGACTGCAAATGAGGAAGCCTCTGACCCTGGCCAGCAAGAGAAAATACTTACCATCTCTTCTGTCTCTGCATCTTTGACAACTATTAGCTCTTTAGCTTATCAGAATTGTATAGAACTTCTGAGGCAGATTAAATGGTACTGATGCTTGGATTCAGTTCCACAAACATATATTTACCATGAGCTTTGTTGGAGTCAGAAAGACCACAGTTCAAATTTTGACTCAGATATTTATTAGCTGAGTGATCCTGGTTAAGTGACATTTCTTTGATTCTTAGCCTCCTCATGTAAAATGAAGAGCAATAACAGCGCTTACCTCACAGAGTTGTTGTGAGGATCAAATGAAACTATATGAAGGCATATGACTCAGGCCTTTCTATCAAAGAACTTAAAATCTAACGAAGGAATTGAGATGTGAAAAATCCCCCAAAATATACCAATGACAGCAGTAATTTAAGTGATAATTAGAGTTTGGTCTTTAGATAATAATCAGTTCAGAAATTTCTGAGTCATGTTCAAATTCTTTGTGACCCCATTTGGAGTTTTCTCAGCAAAGTTACTGGAGTAATTTGCCATTTCCTTCTCTAACTCATTTTACAGATGAGGAAACTGAGACAAGCAGGGATGAGTGATTTATCTAAGGTCATCCAGCTAGTAAAAAGTATGCTAGGTCAGATTTGAACTCAGGAAGATGAATCTTCTTACTCCAGATCTTATAACTTGATCCACTGTGCCAGCTAACTGCTATAAGAATAGCTTGGATTTGTAAAGCACTTTGACCTTTTATCTACATTATCTTATTCCACCCTTACAACAATCCTGGAGGCAAATGTTCTTCTTAACCCAGTTTTACAGATAAAGAGACTAATGCAAAAAGGAGGGGATAGCTAGTCCCGGACTTTTGTCTTGTCCCTGGACTTCAATGACTGGAAGACAGTATAAGGTTAATGACTTTGTTCAACTCTGCCTCTCTTAAATCCAAGTCATGGACAAGTCAAGACATCCCTGTGTGATGTCATTAGTCTTTTTCAAAAATGAAGGATGAACTACAGCAACCTAGAGCAGAACCAAATCTAGGTCTTCCTGACTCTAGATCCAGAACCTTATCTTTCTTCTATGTTAGGAATTTAATTGGATGACTGAAAGTTTATCTCATTCCTTTGTGTTTTTAACAAGCACTGGACTTAATCCTTGGAGACACATGGTATCTCTGAAGGATGGCCAATAAGCATGTATTCACTATTAATAAGACTAAGTATATGAAAAAAAACCCCAGGCTAGATGGTAGAGTCTATTCCTTTCTTGTTAGAGATTTTACCAGAAATGGCAACAACAGGATTGTTGTTACTAGATTAAACTACCAAGTGGCCTTTTCCTCTGGAGATAGCTAGTGGGACCAATGTCAAGGACTGCCTTCATAGGATCATAGGTCAAGAGCTGAAAGGGATGTTAGAGGCCATCTAGTCCAGAAATATTTTTCAAATTTTTTTCATATTTTTCAAAAAAATTATATTTCAGATAAGGAAATTGAGATCTAAAAGATAAATAACTTGTTATAAGAAAGGAATAACAACTGGAAGAAATAACCCTAGATCCCACACTTAATAGAGGGAATACAGAGAACCAGCTAAGTAGGTCATACCAGTATGAGGAGAGGCACATCACAAAAATCCTGACATGGGTTACCTGCCCATTAAGGTAGGAAGGAAAACACCAAGGAGCGACCGCTCAGTTTCCCTACCCTTTACCACCTGGGAACATTCTGAGATAGATGCCCAAGACTGAGGTGTATCAGTGATGTGCTGGTAAATGTTTAACAAGCACCTGAGAAGGGGATAGGGAATGCACATGACACACTTGTGAGTTTAATCTGCATTTCTAAAATTTTCTCCATCACTTTCTTAAGTCTAGACAATCAACTAAACAATAAATCAAGCCCTGATTTGTAACATTTGCTGATTTCTGAAGTGTAAATGCTCACAGTGAAAATTTAACATACTGCTTTCAAAAACCCTATTAAAGGAGCCCCAGTACTCTACTGAATATAGGTATATTCATATATATATTTGCTTCCACCACTGATCTGGAAGTGTAAATACGGTTTGTAGGGGGGGCAGACTCTCCTGCCAACTATGCCAAATGTAAGAGGGTAAATCTGTTTTGCATGATTTTACCAGTTGTAGGGTGGCATACCCTCCAGAGAATACTGAGATACCAAAGAAAGAGGGGTCTATGCCAACTTGATTATTAGTAGATTTTATTAGGGTTAATTAGATTATTGGGAGAGTTTACTCATAAGAAGCCTGTCCTGGGTGGCAAGAGGCCAAAGTAACATGGTATATCCCCACACCAACCCCATGCCAGGTTAGATATTATATAGAAACAAAAGAAAGAAGGCATAATGCCTGGGATGGTCCAGGGTCATGTGCAAGTTTTCCCATGGGATACTTGGAACTTATTTTGCTATTTATATTTACTCAAAGTAGTTTACATTCTCTGTGGAGTCATTATAGGTCTTGTTTTCACTCTGGTACAAGTACCTGGACTATCAGAAAGTTGATCTAAGAAGACAGAAGGGTAGACCAGTGGAATAGACTTGGGGTAAGTGATGTCAGCAAGACAGTCTATGATAAACCCAAAGAGCCCAACTTTTGTGACAAAAATCCACTACTTGACAAAAACTGCTGGGAAAATTGGAAAACAATATGGGAGAGATTAGGTTTAGATCAACATCTCACACCCTACACCAAGATAAATTCAGAATGGGTGAATGAATTGAATATAAAGAAGGAAACTATAAGTAAATTAGGTGAACACAGAATAGTATACTTGTCAAATCTCTGGCAAAGGAAAGATTTTAAAACCAAGCAAGAGTTAGAAAAAATTACAAAATGTAAAATAAATGATTTTGATTACATTAAATTGAAAATATTTTGTACAAACAAAAATGATGCAACCAAAATAAGAAGGGAAACAACAAACTAGGGAAAAAATCTTTATAACAAAAAACTGACAGACGTCTAATTACTCAAATATACAAGGAGTTAAATCAATTGTATAAAAAAATCAAGCCATTCCCTATTTGATAAGTTGGCAAAGGATATGAATAGGCAATTTTCAGATAAAGAAATCAAAACTATCAATAAGCACATGAGAAAGTGTTCTAAATCTCTAATAACTGGAGAAATGCAAATCAAAACAATTCTGATGTGTCACCTCATACCTAGAAAATTGACTAAAATGACAGCAGGGGAGAGTAATAAATGTTGGAGGGGATGTGGCAAAATTGGGACATTAATGCTTTGCTGGTGGAGTTGTGAGCTGATCCAACCATTCTGGATGGCAATTTGGAACTATGCTCAAAGGGCTATAAAAGAATGTCTGCCCTTTGATTCAGCCATACCATTGCTGGATTTGTACCCCAAAGAGATCACAGATAAAAAGACTTGTACAAAAATATTTATAGCTGTGCTTTTTGTGGTGGCAAAAAACTGAAAAACAAGGGTATGCCCTTCAATTGGGGAATGGCTGAACAAATTGTGGTATATGATGGTGAAAATACTATTGTGCTCAAAGGAATAAAAAACTGGAGGAATTCCATGTGAACTGGAATGACCTCCAGGAATTGATGCAGAGAGAAAGGAGCAGACCCAGAAGAACATTGTAGACAGAGACAGATACACTGTGGTAAAATCGAATGTAATGGACTTCTGTACTAGCAGCAACGCAATGACCCAGGACAATTCTGAGGGATTTATGGTAAAGAACACTACCCACATTCAGAGGAAGAACTACAGGAGAGGAAACACAGAAGAAAAACAACTGCTTGAACACATAGGTTGATGCAGACATGATTGGGGATGTAGACTCGAAACTACCACACCAATGCAACTATCGATAATATGGAAATAGGTCTTGATCGATGACACATGTTAAAACTAGTGGAAATGCATGTCAGCTATGGGGGGGTGGGGGGAGAGGGGAGGGAAAAGTAAGAACATGAATCATATAACCATGGAAAATTTTTCTAAAAATAAAAGAAGATGATTCATCTTCATAAGGTCAAATCTAGCCTCACTTACTGTCTCTATGACCCTGGGCAAGTCACTTCCTCCTGCTTGCCTCAGTTTCCTTATCTATAAAATAAAGTGGAGAAAGAAATGGCAAACCACTCCAGTATCTTTGCCAAGAAAACCTCAAATAGGATCATGAAGAGTCAGATGCAACTGAAATGACTCAACAATAACAAAAATATGATATAGAAGAAAATAGAAATAGGAAACAATATGCACAATGACTATAACAATCCTAAATTTCCTTTGAGGGGAATGTTATATACATACATATATGTGTATATACATGTATGTGTTTATGTATATATATACACATATAAAATGTATGTATATAATTTCATAGATAAATATTCTTTAGTTTCTGGAAATATAACAACAAAAGTGACACTCTTCTTGCCCTCAAGGAACTTATAATCTAACTAGAGAAAGATAACATTTATATATATATATATAAACCAAAAAAATAGTAGTAAGATTGGTAATTTCATTGATATGCCAAACTCCCCCAAAAAGAAATTTCCTCTATCAGTGCAGGGGAAAGTTTTTCTGCAACTTAAGGAGAGTTGCCTCGAGTACTGAGTGGTTGAGTGAAACTAATCATAAAAAAATTAAAAATAAAAAAAAGAAAGTTGATCGAAACTGTGAAGAGGAAAGTGATTTTTCAGACTAACATAGATCTCCTTTTTATCTTTCTTTTATCCTCCTCTCTTCCTGTTCCTCTCACCTCTTTTTCTGCCTTTTCCTTCCACCTCTGTCCTGCCTTTCTCCCATTACATCTCTCTTTATCTTACACACACATCATTGTTAGTTTGCCATGTACACTTAGAATTTGAGCTCTTTGAGGGCAGGAGAAATGCTTTTTGTTTTTTAAATGTTCTTAGTATCTTCAGCATTGTGCCAGGCACATAACAGAATGCTTAATAAGTGCATGGGTATTCCCTGACTTCTCTTTCTCTCTCCTGATTCTCAGTCTTCTGCTTTCCGTTTCTCATTTCTAATTTCCTTCTCCTCCATTTCTCAGGAACAGAAGCCCTGAAGTAGCAAAGGGAGAATCAGAGTATGTGCTGGGGTGACAGAAGGCTTAGGCAACAGTTTCAGAGAACAGGACTGAGGAAGAAGTGTTTTCTGGAGAGAAGGAGAAAGGCAGAGGGGAGTCTGGCAGCCTCTTTGATACCAGGCAAGCTGTTTGTGGATGAGAAATTACCTCACAGAGATTGAAGAGAGGAACACATGGGACCCGACTACCAACTGAGCTTACTTCTGAAGGAGCCTCCGAACTTCATACCATGCTGGAGTCCAAGCTCTTTCAAAGCACAAGAGAAGGCTGCAAGAAAACCACTGTGAAGTCTTATTTTTCATTTTCTCTTCCCTTTTCCCTCTTTTTTTCCCATGCCTTCCCCAAACTGTCCTATTCTTTTTTCTTTCACAAAGAACCTGCTGGGGTGATATAGTTGATAGAATGTCAGGCCTGGAGTCAAGAGGACCTGGGTTCAAATCTAACCTCAGATATTTTCTGGTTGGTTCTGAGCAAATCACTTAACCCCAAAGAGTACTCTTAGTACTCTTCTGCCCTGGAACCAATACTTAGTATCAATTCTATAGCAGTAGGTAAGGGTTTTTTGTTATTTTTAAAAAGAAGATATGAGTTTAAGTCATGTCTCATTAACTACTTGATCGTGGGCACATCCTTTCAGTTTCCTCATCCATAAAATGGAAATAATAATAATGATATTCCATAGGGTTGTCCTGAGGACTAAATAATGAATGTAAAGTGTTTTGCAAAATCTAAAGTCCTATGTGAATGAGAGTCATTATTTCACTTCAGTTACTCAGTATGGATTCTAAGACAAAAGGTAAGAGTTAAAAAAAAAAAAAAAAGACTCTGCTGTTATTGAGAAGCACTTAGTACACCAACAGACAGCATGAATAGTGGATATAGTGCCTGCCCTGAGGACAGAAGACCTACATTCAAATATTGCTTCTGACAATATGACCTTGGACAAGTTCATTTCTCAAAACTCTCTGTGATTATCAATTAAAAAAGAAGTGTTATCTGCATTGATAAAGGGAGTTTCCTCATCTAGTAGTTCCCCATACTTAAGTCACAGATTTCATCCTTAGCTTCCTAGTCCTATTTTTAAAATCACCAACCATAACATGAAATCCCATGGATTCATCCCAGCAGGCACAAGATAGATACTGAGCCCACAAAACCCAAAGACCCATAGATAGCTTCATAGATTATCAGCATTGCGAAAGACTTTGGAGATTGCCCTTCTTATTTTAAAAATGAAGAATCAGAAAACCAGAGGGGAAGTGACTTTCCCAAGGTCACACCAAGTAGCAAAGTGGTATATTTGGTACGTAACTAAGTGTGCTTTCCATTAACTACTACACAGTTTGAAAGTACAAATTTAAACTTGTTGAAGGGTAGCCTGACTTAATCTTAATGGATATAGTGCCAACCCTCGAGTGCAAAGACCTAGGTTCAAATTCTTCCTCAGACATTTAGTATCCATGTGACCATGAGCCCCAATTAAAAATGGGGATAATTGTGTTTATATTACAAACCTCAGAGGATTGCTGTGAGGAAAGTGTTTTCTAAACTTTAAAGCACTCTATAAGTGAAAATTGTCATTACTATTCAAGTCACAAGATGAAACCTTTCCAAAATGGGATATACCCCTAGGGCCCAGAGACTATTCAACAGCTGAAAACACTAAACAGATTCATCTAGTAACAATTATTTATTGAATATATATTATACATCTCACTGTAATCTCTAAACATGCCACCTTCTCCTGATATTGCATACAAAAATTATCTCAATTTAGATTGCATATGCTGGATTATATGTTTCATGTGAATTTATTGCATTTCATTTTTTGTTTTTTACTTTTGTTTTGTTTTTAAAAAAAATTTATTGCATTCCATTTATGTGATTAAGGCATTCAAGAAGCTAGGGAACTCACATGGAGAGGGCACATGCACAGGGAATATGCAAAAAGAGCCAGGATAACTTGTGTTCCTATGATAAAATCCCACCTTCTATAGGAAATTTTCATGAACTCCTCTTAATTTCACAGTTTTCCCTCTTTTGTTTCCTAATTATCCAATATATAGCTTGTTTTGTATATATTTGTTTGCATGTTGACTCCTCCATTACATTATGAATTCATTGAAGACAGGAACTGTCTTTTAATTCTTTATATATCTCCAGAATTTAACATAGTGCTTGGAACATAGTAGGCACTTAATAAATATATATCAGTTGTTGATTGATCTGATGGGTCTCCCAAGAATTATGGGTCACTATGTAGATTTTTTTCTCCATAAGAGTGAGATCTCTCAGCTCTTTTATTTTTATCTGTATTGTTAACTATAGCTCTTTTGTGATTCAGATCTGTAGCCTACTCCTTCTGTCATCCAGAGAAAAACCATAATATTATTTTCCTAGTCCACTATCTAGGTTCATGAAAATTATTCAGTTCAGGAATTTAATTTTTTTTTGTTCTTTTTATCTTTTTTTATTTTTTGTTTTTTAGAAAAATTTTCCATGGTTACATGATTCATGTTCTTACTTTCGCCTTCACCCCACCTTCACCCCCCCAACCCCCATAGCCAACACACATTTCCACTACTTTTAACATGTGTCATCTATAAAGATCTATTTCTATATTATTGATAGTTGCATTGGTGTGGTTGGCTCAAGTCTACATCCCCAATCACATCCGCATCAACCCATGTGTTCAAGCAGTTGTTTTTCTTCTGTGTTTCCACTCCTGTAGTTCTTCCTCTGAATGTGGGTAGCGTTCTTTTCCATAAATCCCTCAATAGGAATTTAATTTAGCAAAATTGGAGTTCAGCCAGGGAGAGGGTGATCATGTCAGTGTTTTTCTCTATATGCATACAGACAAGGATATAGGAATTAGACCTATGATTTCATTATTGTAAGGAGTTCCCATTGAGAAACTTCTTCTACCATTGCTGGTTGACACTATCTAATACTTTCTTAAGTTCATTGAGAAGTGAAATTACTGCCCAGGACCACACAATCAGTACATGTCAGAGATGATACTCTAAACTATATTCAAGTATATAATTGGTAAGTAATAAATACGTGTAGAATCTAATTGACTTGCTTTTTAATTTATGTTTTTTGGATTAATTGAACTGAAATAAATACATTTTGTGGTGCATACTATTATAGGGATTCAGAAAAGGAAAAAAAATCAATGACTTGAAGTAGTCAAAGATGACCTAATGAAGAGAAAGGATATGGCCTGATCTTGGAAGGATAAGTAAGATGTAGATGGGGAGTGAGGCAGTCTAGTTGAAAGGAAAATCATGAGTAAATGAATGGAGATAAAAATGAGTATGCTTAGGAGGGGCAGTGAGAAGACCTATGCCTGACTAAGGTCAGTGTCTGTTTTGAGAAGTAATAGAAAATGAAGTTCCTAAGCAAAGTAGAGTAAGACTATTCATGAACTTAAAATAGAATTCAATGAAATTTAAAATCAACATTTATTAAGTGCCCATTACAATGCAAACATGTCATTATGCAAAAGGACAGAGAAAAGACTGGAGTCAGGAGGACCAGCTAGAGAAGTGTTAACTTTCATGAGTGTGCTGGTCCATGAACCAACTACTAGAAAATTTAGTCACCTATGTTAAGATTTTTCCACAGTCACTGCCCAATATGTGCAGGAAAATGTCCAGAGAGATCTAAGCACAGATGAGAAATAATAGAAAATGCAAAGTAAATGTTAACTAGCAGTTAATAATCATAATAAACAACCACAATTATCCTTGCTGCCAATCATCATCATCATCATCATCATCATCATCATCATCATCATCAACATCATCATCATCACTCCAAAATCAGCTCTGAGGTTTCTGGACCCATGCAAAATGGTGAAAAAGAAAGCCAGCAGCAACTATGTTGAAACTCTCAAAAGGAATGAAATTACACAAATCAGAAATATTTCTCCAGGGCTTCTAAATGTTCAAGACAATGTAATTGTGGTATTTAATGTGACAGAGGATAATAAAGGAAAGAAAGATATATTTGTGCTCTCTTTATGCCAAATAATGCTATTTTGACCAAAGTAATATGGATTTAGTTTCCCCCAACATAAACCCATTGGGTATTTAAGGACTTTTATCGTTAATCAGTCCCCTGTTCCTCACTTCAAGCCTTCTCTTTGCTTGGCTAAATAACATTTTGGCATAGTAGATAGAATGCTAGAGATGGAATTCGGAACCATCATCATCATCATCATTATAATCATCAATAAACATTTATTAATTACCTACAATATGCCAGACTTTATGCTAAGCACATGAAATACAAATTTAAAAAATAAATATAGTTCTTGCCTTCAAAGAGCTTACAATCTAATGGGGAAAAGTAATACACAAAAGGAAGCTGAAAAGGAGCAGGGCACTGGAAGGTACCAGGCACTGGGTCATGATATTTGTGGTGTTGAAACCAAGCAGAGCAGCTGACGGGAAATGAAGAGTAAGCTGAGAAATTCTGAGCCTCCTATAAAGAAAGGCTTGGGGAGAGGAAGGGGGGGGGGAGGGGGGTTTGAGGAGGAGTTTATTGTTCCATCCTCCAGCCCTCCAATCAGAAGGGAGTAGTTGATGAGAAGACTAAGAAGATGTTAAGTATCAAAACAGAATCTTTATGACTGTATTTCAGCCAATGGGAAGCACAATATTCTTGGAATTAAAATCAAGAAGAGCAGCTGATAGAAAATGAAGAGTGGAAGAATCAATAGGATTTGGAATCTACTTGAACTCATGGAAGGCCTGAGTTCAAATCTCATCTCATATACATGCTAACTGAATAATTCTGGATATGTTATTTCTGCATCCCATTTTCTTATCTACAAAGTGAGGTGGTTAAAATAGATGGCTTCTACGATCTTTCTAGTTTTATGATCTCATGATCTTTCTCCTTAGGTCTTAGATCAATCATATCTTCTCAGTCTCTTATCTCTGAATAACCCACTTCTGATTCTCAAAGTTCCTCTTTAGTTAATAGATGCCTGATATTGGGATGATGGTGATAATAATGATGGCATCTGAGTCCTCTTTAGTAACTGTAAAGATGGAGGAATTTCATCATATTCTGACCAGTATCTAATGGGAGAGTCAACTCTTGTCCTTTAGATTTGATCATTTGGTTAGAGGCAAATGCCTTTGAGTCTAAGCCATGGATTCCATCCCTCTGTGAACTGATTTGAATATAGTCTTTGGACATGAAACAAGACCAAGCTAAGTCTCAGACAGCCTTTTTTTTTTTTATCAGAAGCTGTCAAGTAACATCTGTATAAGGTCACTTTCCCCAGACAATAGCTTGAGGGTTAGCCTGGAAATTGATGGTTTGGGGTAAATGCTGCCTATTGATGGCAGATGGTTGCTGCTTAGTGTTGATGGTGGCAGTGGTATGGCAGAGATAGTGGATCCTTCTCCATAAAGATTACTTACTTAAAGAAATGAATAGAGAATGTAAACTTGGCATGGGGAAGGGTAATTATATCAATGCTTTTAGATAAGAGATGAAATTCCAGGTTTAGGAAACAATTGGTGGAAACAATGTGGCTGGAACAAAGAGCTAATGTAGGGGAATAGTATGAAATAAGGCTGGAAAGAGAAGTGAAAGTCTGAGTATGAAGCATCATAACACCAGGTTAGAGAGTCTGTATTTTATTTCAGGCAAGTGATCCCCTAAGTGTAGCCTGGTCTGAAGTGAGGAATAACCTGGCACTCTATGGTACTCTTCCAATCAGAAGATTGGAAGACGGATTACATCCAACTCTCCTGGAGACAGTTAATCATGGGACTTGTCTACACAACCATACCTATCATCTGCTATAGTTGCCAACCTCTCCACTTTTCAAATGGGCTTTGGCTCGACCAGCTAGATGTAATCCAATCCCTACTCAGGTATCCACAAGAGCAGCTTCAGAGATGTCATTAGGAGAATCTCCTCTGTACCCCAGATCACTTTGAGACTGCAGTAGGTGTTTTCAAAGGATGATCTTTGTGCTCTAGGCAGTAGCCAGTAAATAGTTTTGCCTTTCATCATTTTGGTTTTGGGTAAGAAAGAGCAAATTGCCATAGATCAGCAGACATGGATGGTTTTGATCTCTGCATGATTTTTCCCCCCACACCTTCTGTTGTCTTCCAGACTTCCCTATTTTTGTTGAGGGTACTGACCATCCTTCTGGTGAACCAGGTTCATGAGCTCAGTGCCATCTTCAACTCCTCACTCTCATTTCAAATATGTAATCATTTGGCAGAGCTTATTGTTTCTGCCTCTTGCATCTATCTTCTCTCTACTCCCTTTTCTCTCTAATCTTGGCATTACCACTCTGCCTTTCACCTAGATTCTACAATGGCAATGTAGTTGCAAAAGTGATTTTGCTAAAGCCTACGTCTGACCATGTCACTAGCCTACTCAATAAACTCTACTGGATCCTTATTGATTCTCTGATCGAATGTTATTTCATTTTTGTCTCATCTTTTTGAAATCTCCATTTCATGTAGCTTTTATGAATATGTATGTATATAGAATTACTGGTCCAGTAGTACTTATATATAATATATTAATAATTAAATATATGGCAGCTAGATAACATAATGGATAGAGTGCCAAGTTTCAAGTCAGGAAGACTCATCTTCATGAGTTCAAATCTAGCCTCAGACACTTACTATCTAGGAGAACCTGCTAAAGTCATTTAACCCTATTTGCCTCAGTTTTCTCATCTGTAAAATGAATTGGAGAAGGAAATGGCAAATCATTCCAATATCTTTGCCAAGAAAACCCCAAAATGGGATCAGAGAAAGTCAGAAAACAACTGAAAAATGTTTGAACAGAAACAAAGTAAATATATCCAAATTAGATGTGCATGCTCAAAATTATTTTAAGAAAATTAATTCAACAGCTATTTGGAGAATAAGATGTAGATACTGGAAGAGAAATCTATTAGGAACTTTAAAGTTTGTAAAATATTTTACATACATTATTTCGTTGGCACCTCACAACAACTTTATGAGTTAGGTACTATAGGTATTTTTATCCCCATTTTACTCAAGAGGAAACTGAGAGACTCAGAGGCTAAATGATTTTGCCTAAGTCACTTATCATGATAAATGATACCCTTAGTATCAGTGTCAGGATGCTGAAACCCAAGGCTTACTGACTTCTAAGTCCAACACACTATCATGCTATATGGGCAGTATAGCCCTCCTGAGCCATGATTCTTTAGTTAACATGTTATCTTTTGGGTTAATGCTCTATTTATGGAGTTGTTCACATTTCTTGTACATTGTTGGTAATGTCTCAAATGCAGAAATATTTCACTAATTTCATCCGTCTTCTAATATATCTTTTAAAGAGACTCTTGGAATGCTCACCACATTTCTGGGCAAGTTTATTATGTAAATAAAGCATTTAAGGGCTCTGGGTTTTGTAGAGAAAATGTGTTTTATAAGATAAGATAGAACTGCTTTGCGTTACCAGGACAAATCGCCATAAATGGACAATCGAACTAGAAGAGCTACCTATTACAAAAGGGGATGTGTGAATGAGAAATTCTGAGAAACATGACACTTATGGGAAGGCATACACAATGAACTCAGTTTAAAAGGAAGCTGCTCTGCTTTTTTTTTCTTTTCTCCTAAGCAAGTAGTTCCAGGAATACTATAGGTAAATATAAGTTGCATTGGGTGTTCAGGGAGGACAGCCTCTTTTAGTGTGAGAGCTTGCAAGCCATCCATCTCTGGTGTTTACCTTTCACCCGACTCTTATCTGTGATTCCAAGAAGCTGTAGCATGCACAGTGGCTACACCCCAGTAAAATCTTCTCTGCAGGTGGGCTAAAACAGGATGAGTGTAACTGACAGGTCTCTAACTCTGGTGAGGTAGGGGGATATCTGCCTCAAACATGTGAAGACTTCCCCTGGAAGATGAAAACAATTTGTCCCAATGGCCATGAAGGCATCCACTGCATCCCGGACCATCACCAGCCACCCTGACTTTTGTCTTGCCATTGAACTTCGATGACTCTGAAAGAAAGCCACTTTTGATGACTTTGTGCAACTTTATCTCACTTAAGTCCAATTCATGGGCAAGTCAAGACATCACCCTGTGACATCATTGGTCCTCTTCAAAAGATGGAACCAACAACAGCTAGGCACAATAACAACTAGACTCAGGAGTCACAGAATACCCGTTATTTCCCCAAACTTTGCTATAGGCATTCTTAGCTTCACAACCTCCCCATTACAAAGATCAACTGTTTGAGAAAAGCTTTACTTGAATCAACTACATCTGCTTTTTGTGCAGTGAAATATTTTCCCAGTGCCCATGATTTCTTAACAGTTCAGAGATTTGATGAAAGTATCATGTGAAATCAGTGACTATATCTCTAAAATCTCTTCTTTAAGGGATGTTTAGTCTATGGGAAACTTGAATTGGGGCAAGAAACCTAGGGCCAAGGAAGGAGATATTTTTGCTGTCTTTGAATATTTAGAGAATGGTCATGTCATAGAGGAATTTGATGTATTCTGTTTGACCTCAGAGGGCAGTCATTACAGGAAGAATCAATGAATTTCAATAGGACAACTAAATCTTTTCATATAGTCTCAAAAGGTATTGAGTTCCCCAACATTATTTCCTTTTAAAAGGGGAAGGGTGTTGATTTCATTTGTTTTCACAGCAACTTTATTTCTTAAAGAAATAGAAAAAAGAAACAGTTCAACATAATTGACCCAACAAACTAAGTCCTCTATTATATATAATGTTCCACATTTATGATCCTGACACTCTCCTTTCCACCACCAAAGAGAAGGGAGAAAAGTATATTCTTAAATCTTCTTTATGGCCAAAATACCCAACATTCTGGTCAAGAAGTGGATAGGTGACTTGATGTAAGGTATTTCTTTAGATTCATGCTTCAGGGAGGAATTGGACGAAATGATCCCCAAAGTTCTAACTCTAAGCTTCTGTGAATCTGTGAATTACTTTCAATAGCCTTCAAAAAGTTTGCAAAGTTTTTTTTTGTCTCAACTGCTCCCAAAGGAACCATTGTTTCTATCACATGACCTTTAAAAACAAATATTTTGGCTGTTGAGATGGAATCAGGGGAAATAACATTTATTTGCTGAAACAATTAAAGTAAGAATTTTTTAAAAATCTTTGCCCGTGACCAAACAAATGAAATGGTGAGCTGGTATAATACCATGGGAAAAAAAAAATTGAACTTGATCTCAGAGGACCTGCGTCTGAATCATAGCTCTGTTCCTTATGACCTTGGACAAGTCACTTGAACTTACTTGGCCTCAGTTTCCTTCTCCATAAAATTAAGATATTGGACTGTATGGCCTCTGAGGTCCTATCTGACTCTAGAGCTATGATCCTATGAACCCAATAATAGAGGAAAATGTCAAATTTTTTATTAAATTATCCAAACACTTGCCTTGAATTTCCATCTCCTTTTCCTAATGAATACATAGTCCCACAGGGGTCTTGGTAGGCCATTCCACTTCCTCATATTTCCCATTGCTGACCTATTTAATGAGGTTAATAATATTGATGAGTGGCTTAAGGGTAAATCATTAATTCAATATTTCACCCAATAACCCTGAACAAGGAACCACAGCAAGCAGAGAAAAGCTGTAACCCCTTTCCCTCTGGGAGTCAACAGTTCTGTGAACGAATCACTTTTTAAAGAGAAGCAAAGAGTTAACTGCTTGAAAGTTTTTTAGATGAAAGATGCTGAATAAGGGCAAAGCATCATTCTGTTTTTGGACACATGCCACCACCGGCTGGGCATACACTCACTCTGAAATGGGGTCATTTGTATTTCCTGAAGCTGGTTTTCAGCTGTCACCCTGTAATTGATTCAGAGGCCTTGACAAAAGCCATTCGGGTGCTAAGTTTCCCTTGCCCTTGGTTTTCACCCTAATAACACTTGGCATAGTGCCACTTCCCCTAGGTCTCTGTGGAGAAAGATGATCCCCCACCTGGACATCTGATAACTTCCTAGAGCCCTTTCTTCTCCATCCCCAAGGCAGTTGGCTTTCTGCAGTCACTTATTCCAGAATTTATGCTAATCTCCCCATTAATCCAAGCCCTGTCCTCCCCTTCATCAGAGCTCAGACTGTAATCCTAAAACTCCTGACAGTTTTGATGGTGACTGGGTACTCCAAGGGAACTAAAGCTCTCATGCTCAGGCAGGGTGTTCACCCCGTTGCTGTTTCACACCACTGACTTCTATTAGAAGGATGCTAGCCAAGAGTTCAAACTAAATTCCATGGTTTGCAAAGCAAAGGGGTGATGAGAAGGAGCAGAAACCATGCCTATAAGCTCTAACAAGAATAGGCTTCTTAAAGTGGGAAATTTGTCTTTGGAATTTTTTAAACTGTAAGTGTGAAGCTACCAGTGGCAGAAAACCCAGCAGGCCATGCAAATTCCATTAGCTGACGTCAATGAGGAGATTGATGCAAGCACCAAGATGTGCAAGGGGAATGACCAGGGGCAATGCCACAGTGCCTTTGACAAGAATTGGATCTCAATCAAATGCCTCCTTGTTCCAATATGGATGGATACCAGAGATATGACTCTCTTGGGTTGAAACCTATAACCTTAATGGTAAATCAAAACAAAATTGGATATAAGGACTGCGGTAGCAAGTTAATGTGGGCAGATAGGTGGCATAGTAGAGAGAGTGCCATATCTGGAGTGAAGAAGATGAGTCTTCCTAAGTTAAAGTCTGTCCTTTCTATGACCCTGGGTAAGTTGTTTAACCTCATTTGCTTCAGTTTCCTCAACTATAAAATGAGCTGGAAAAGGAAATGGCAAACCACTCCAGTATCTTTGCCAAAAAAAAAAAAAAAAAAACCCAAATGGAGTCACAAAGAGTCAGATATAACTGAAAAAAAAATGTCTGAATGAGAATAACAAATGATTCTCACATAAGAGAAAGAAAGAATAGAGTGGTACTCAGTGCCACTGAGTAAAATAAATGTTTTTAGGATCATGGCATTTGAAGCCAGAAGGGATCTTTGAGGTCACCAAGTCCAATTCCATCATTTCGTAGGTAAGGAAACGAAGACAGAAAAAAATCAAATCAACAAGCAATTATTGGGCTTTAATGTGTACCAGGTACTCTGCCAATTGCTAGGGATACAAATATAAGCAAAGAGAAAAGTAGAGCCTGTCTTCAAAGAGCTTGCATTTTAATGAGAGAAAATAACATATAAAACAGAGTCAAAAAGAAGAAGGGGAGCCAAAGGAGGTACTTACATTGGGTGCTTGGTAGTAAAGTCTGGAGAGTCAGAAGATTAGAAACTAACAGGGATTAGAGCGAAAGATGGCTTTCCCTGGGCCCTTCCTCAAACTGGTAGGTCCAAGAAGACTTTGCCAATAGGAGAAGGAACCCAAAGGGGTGAACGGATGTTCCAGAGTGAGAAGGCTACAGGAGAGAGAGATTAAAGGATCATAGATCTCATGCTGAAAAGAATCTTTTAAGTCATTTAAAGATGTCTCCTGCCAACTACTTCATGCCATACTTCTAGGTTCTTGCTCTGACCTCAACCAGCTCTCCAACTCCCTCTCTATGGCTCTGATTGCTGAGGATTGTCCTTATGTAGTCAGACCCAGACCAGACATATTATGCCATGGTACAACATGCACACCCCTTCTGCTCCCCAACCTTGCCTCCTTCTACCTCTAGCTCCTATAATGGTAATCAAATCAACCTGCCATTTTAGGAAAGAAAATGTCAGTCAATGGCCCTATTCAACACACTTGTCACCTTTCAGATTAAACACTCCTCCTTGGATACCACTCCTCTATACAATGTAAGGGCAATTTAATTAGGAGGCACCATGGAGAGAGCACTGAGACTGGAATTAGTTTGAATCCAGCTTTGGACTTAGCTATGTGACCTTAGCCAAGTCACTTAACCCTTTTTGCCTCAGTTTTTTATCTGCAAAACGAGCTGGAGAAGGAAATAGCAGACCACTCCAGTATCTTTGCCAAGAAAACCTCAAATGGGATCATGAAGAATTGGACATGACTAAAATGACTGTATAGCAACAATATATTGTAAACTATTAGAATGCAAACTCCTTGAAGGTGGGATCGTCTTGTTTTTGCATTTGTATCCCCAGCACTTAACAGAGTAACATAGTAAGCACTTAATACTTTTTCACTATCTAGCAAACTCTTATTCATTTTATTGTTAAGGAAACTGAAGCCCAAAGAAGTTCAAATAATTTGCCTATTGTCACAAAGGTAAAAGTAGCAGAACCAAGATTTGAATTGGGGTCTTTATTTTGTTTAGTCATTCAGTCATGTACAATTCTTTGTGACCCTATGGACCAGAGAAAGCCCATCCCATCCATGGGGTTTTCTTGGTAAAGATACTCAAGTGGTTTCCTATTTAACTTCTCTCCAGCTCATTTTACAGATGAGGAAACTGAGGCAAGTGGGGTTAAGTGACTTGCCCAAGGTCACATATTAAGTGTCTGAGGCTAAATTTGAACTCAGGTCTTCCTGACTCCAGGTCCAACATTCTATCCACTGAGCCACCTAGCTGCCTTCATCTTCTAGTTACAAATCTCATATTCTTTCTGTTTTTCCACATAATGATTTTCTCCAGGTCACAGAGGCAGCATGAACCCAGGACTCCTAACCCCAAATCCAGTGTTATTTCCACTAAGAAAACTGGGTGATACAGTAGATAGAATACTTGAGAGAGTCAGGAAGATCTGAGTTCAGATCCAGTTAGATTCCATGTTACAATACTTCTTAGATGTGTGATGTCATATAACTTCTTTCTGCCTCAGTTTCATCATTTGTAAGATGGGGATAAACATGGCACTTGTTTTCTTGGGATATTGTGAAAATCAAGACAGATATTTCAAAATAGTTTGGTCAACCTTAAAGTACGGTACAAATGCTAGCTATTGTTATTATTAAAACCATAATAGGAACAAACAAGAAGTCCTTCCTAATGGAGAGTCCTTGATTAGATTATAGATTTAGAACTAGAAGGATACTAGCCTTTGCCTTTTACAAAAGAGAAAAAAGGCTCCAAGATTGACTTGCTCAAGATTATATGTCTTAAGAAAATGGTAGGATCCTTTTCCTGGTGTAAATAGTGATTAGAGTACTGGGTCTAGACTCAGAAAGTTCAAATCTAGCCTCAGACACTTATTAGCCAAAACTATAATTGTAATCTAAATCTAAAACTTCTTGCCAAGAAAGCTGAGCTCCTCACTAAAGAACATATCAGTTTTTTTGTGTTACCATTTATTTTTAATTTTTAAAATACATAGCATATGACATTGCAATAATATAATACAAATGACTTGTTATAAATATGTAATAAATTATAATACATATGCTTTTCCAAGAGAAACAAATTCTCACATTAGCTATGTCCATAAGTCTATGTCTCGTTCTTCCTCCCTTCTCCCCAATAAGACAAGTAATTTGATATAGGTTTTACATACATTATCATGGAATACCTATTTCCCTATTCATATTGCAAAACAAGACACATATTGCTTATACTAGAGAAACATTCATGGAGGAAATAAAGTAAAGAATAGTATGTTTCAATATGCATTCTTATTGTGTTCCTTCTTTGGTTGTGGATATCCTTTATCATCATGAATCCCTTGACATTGTCCTGGATCCTTTCTTTGTTGATAATAGTTAAGCCATTTCCAATTGCATTATATATTACTGTTATTACTGTGTACAACATTCTCCTGGTTCTGCTTATTTCACTTTGTATCACTTCATATAAATTGCTTCAGAATTTTTTTGTGATCATCTTGTTTGTCATTTCTTAATGCACAATAATATTCCATTACAATCATATACCACAATCTCTTCCAACCATTCCCCAGTTAATGGACATCCCTTCAGTTTCCAGTTTTTTGCCACCACAAAAAGATCTGCTCTAGACATTTTAGAACAAATAGCCTCTTTTCCTTTTTCCTTGATCATTTTAGGAAATAAACTCTGTCCTGCTTTGACACTTCAGATGATTCTCCTGACTACATTCTCAGAATAAAAGATGGTGCCGGGTTGTTACCTGTGTTCCTCACCCACTCTCATCAGCCTCATCATGCTGAAATGGCTGAATTGCTTCAAATATGGCTCCTGGCTCTGGTATTTCTTTCTCCAATCACTGCCTGCCTGATGAGCCAACCATGTTCTAGAACCATTTTTACACAGGCTCTTCTTCCTCTCTTCTTTTGCATCTCTTTTCCTCCTGTCGGTGCCAGTCAAAGTGAATTCCCATGTGACAAGATGTTGGAGATGTCAAACAGAGTTTGACACAGAACCCCTGGGAGGGCTGAGAAAGTGAAGAGAGAGTCTGAGAAGAGAAAATAAACAAAGTTTATTTATTGGGCTATGAAATGTTTCCACAGCTGTACTCACTGCCCTGAATGAAGATCTCAGGCAGTTTTCGCGGCTGGAATTATTGACAAGAGGATTGGAGGGATAAAAGGAAGAGATGGAGCATTATTTTTTGAGACTGGCTCCTAAGCCAAATGGTTCTAATGACTTATCCTTTCTTATGTTACCATAGGGCTTGCTGAGATGGACAGGATACAGGTACAGAGGGGCAAGGCATACAGTACACCTAGATTTTAGAAAGGCATTTGACAAAGTCTTTTATGATATTATTACAGACAAAATGGAGAAATGTGAATGAGGAGATATTGCAATAAGTTTCTTATTTTTGGATAAACAATGCTACGAATGATAAACTATGTTGGAAGGAGATCTTTAGTCAAATATTCTATTCTTTTTCACTATCTTCTCAATGACTTGGATGAAGGCATTGTTGTTTTTCAGTATTTCAGTTATGTCTGACTCTTGTTGACCCCATTTTGGGGTTTTCTTAGCAAAGATACTGAAGTGGTTTGCCATTTCCTTCTTCAGCTCACTCTACAAGTGGGAAAAGTCAGGCAAACAGGTGACTTTCCCAGGGCCACACAGCTAGGAAGTATCCAAGGCCAGGATTGATCTCATGAAGGTAAGTTTTTCTGATTCCAGGCCTGTCACTCTATCCACTGGGCCATCTAGCTGTCCTTTGATGAAAGCATGTTTACATAATTTGCAGTTGACTCGAATCTTAAGGAGAGTTTGCACATTGACAGAATGACAGAATGAAGATCTGAAAATTATTTTATTTGAGATAATATATTGATTCTTTATGATCCCTGGGCACTGTGCTAAGTGCAGAGGAGGCAAATAAGTGAGATAGCCCCTGCTCTCAAGGAGCCTACATTCTAATTTGGAAGATATGATACATAGAGTGGAGTTTTAGGTGGGGAGTTTCACTAATGATCCAATTGAAATTGGACAGGACTAAATATAAACAATTACCTTTAAAATCTAGAAATTGCTTGTATAGGTACAAGGCTAGGAAGGCCTGCCCTGATAGAAATATGTGTGAAAAGAAGGCTAAAGAACATTCAGTGAAGAATAAAATGTAAATGCAAGTTTGGATTTAAGGAGCTGCATCTCTGCATGTTTCTGTTTCTTTTAATTTGATAACAGGTCTCCTAGAAGCCCTGGAAACCTCAGAATCATCTTAGAGGTCAATATTCATAGGGTTATAGATCTGTTGGACTTTAAAAAATCAGTCTGATAGACTATTGAACTATTTCTAGCCTGGGCAAGCTACCCCCAGCCCCCAAGGTTTCCCAGTACAGTCTTCCTTATCTCCCCCTATGATAAGCCTAAAACTGAAGCTATCTTATCTGATGAATATTTACCTTCTTGAGGAATATTTATCTAATGTTTATCTCCTTAACAAGATTTACCTTCTTAATGAATATTTGCCAAATGCTTCCTGATCCCTGACCCTGAAACCTCCCTTGCCAGACACTGCCGGACCACTGGTCCCAGACACTACCCAGATGATTATGTATGTACCAACCCCCTTCCCCAAACATTTCTATATAAACCCTTGGCTAAGAATTCCAAGGGGTTGGTCAGGCAGGTGTCTCTGCCTACCGACCCTAGCTATTATTGCTAGTAAATAATGAGCCTCTTCTTGTATATTGCATTGTCAGTGTGATTCTTCCTCTGACCACAACAGAACCTGGGTTAGGTATTAAAATTTGGGTACAACAGATCCAGAAAAGGAAACGTCCTTAGAAGCATCTAGACAAACATTTCTTTTTATCCACCAGGAGACAAGCCCAGGGAGTTTAAATAACTTGCCCAGAGTTACATAGCTTATGCCTAGGTCTGGCTTTGAACCCAGGTCTTCCCGTACCTAAGTCTAGTACTCCATGCCCTATTTCTTGGGACCCTTAGGAATAAAGTAGGTAATATCAGAGCCAGAATTGAAAATGCAAGTCCTCTGACTCGAAAACTCATGTTCTCTCCACTGTGGCACAGTGCTTTCCTCTCCCAACTACTGTTCCCTTTAATAACAGGGCAATTTCCCAAATAGGGACTCGGGGTCCCATCCATTAGATTCTGGCCAAACCAGACCTCCTTATCCCCGATGCCGGGAGGGATCAGATTTTACCTCCAGCTAAAGGGAAGCTGGTAGAAGTAGGCTGTGTGTACTTCAGTCAGAACCGGTGCATCTCCCGGAACAAAGGATTCAGGATGGGGATAATGCTCCCAGCTGTTCTCCAGCCTCTGAGGGGGAGGAGTTGGAACTCAGAGTTCCCCCCACACAATACTCCACAAAGCCTCAGCCAGAGATAACCAGCCGGGAATTGCTTCCATGAACAAACGATACTTTATAATTCCACAGATACCCCAGAAATAAAATACAGCAAGCTAATGATAATAATTTGTTTTGCTGGAGACAAGAAACAACTTGAGTTAAATAATCACAATGTGTCCCGTGATCCGTCAGGGCAAATTAAAGCAACACCATCAAAATAAGAGCAAGGTTCCTACTGGGCGCTGGTCGGGCGTATTGGGTAATAGATCATGGACTTTTATGAACTCGTTCCTGGAAGGATGTTAATGGGAGATATAATAGTGAATCGATGCGAAGTTACCCTTGACTATTTATCTGGGCAGAAAGTGTCTCTCTCTTATATTCATAATGCAGATCTTCCAAATTACAAACACAACACTAAATTTTTATCGGGTGTCATTAAAAATGTATAAATAAACTTCCTCATTCAGTGGTATTATTTCAGAGGAGTGAAGCAATTCATGCCACACTTGAAAAAAAGGCAGTGAGTGGAAAACTGATAAATCAGTTTGAAAATACAAGCTTTGTCCTACAATTTCCCTGCTTCTTTGTCTCTAAAGAAACAGCAGCTGTTTTTTCTGTTCTGGAGAAATCTGGATTAGTCATCATCATCTTCTTCTCTATCTTCACCTCCATCATTATTAATGCTTATGTGCTCCCATATTGGGGAGATGAGACTAAAAGGTATGAAATAATTACATAAAAATGGTGCCAAAAGAACAGCACTAGTTATACCCAACGCTTAGGAGGGAGAGTTCATTATGGGATGGATGGTATTTGGCAGGAGGAGACATTGTTTCACTGAAAAGATGGAGATTTAAGCTCAGTCTTGAGTAGTCATAATAATAGCTACTGTCCAATACTTTATGGCTTCCTAAGTCAAACTTTATGTACATTATTTCATTTGATCCTCTCAATCAACTTTGAGGCTAGCATTGAAGCATCAATTTAGAATCTTAGTCACACATTTATACCTGCAAAGGATCTCCAAGAACACCTAAACCAAACCTCTTATTTTGCAGATAAGGAAACAGGCCCAGAAAAGCAGTTTGGTGGTTCAGTGGATAGAGCACTGGGCCTGGAATCAAGAAGACCTGAGTTTAAATCCATCCTTATACACTCACTAGCTATATGATCCTGGATAACTCACTTAACCTCTATTTGCCTCAGTTCTCTCACTTGCAAAACGGGGATAATAATAGCACTAACTTCCCAGAGTTATTTGGAGGATCAAATGAGATAATATTAGTAAAATGCATAGTTCAGTGCTTGGCAAATAGAAGGAGCTAAATAAATGTTATTTTCTCAAATGTCTCATCCATGTGAACACAATAATCAACAGAATCAGGACTTCAACCTAGGACCTCTGATTCCAAATTTACCATTCTTTCCATTGCACCATGCTACTACCTCCACAATAGGTGATATATGATGATTATACAGATCATTATGTCCATTATACAGATTAACTTGAGGCTCAGAAGTGAGGTGTCTTGTCAGTGGTCACTAAGCTTGGACCAGAGGTAAGATTTAAAGGAAAACCTCTCCTGACTCTTAAGTCCAATGCTCTTTCTACAAGGATAAGCAAAGGGGATAGGGAGAGAGCTTGCATTCTAGGTATAAGAGTAGAATGAGGATAAAGATAGTATTTTGTGGGGAGCAGTAATCATGATGACTGAGGTAGGACAAAAACAAAAAACATTCTCCAGCACTAGAGAAAGAAACTCAGCTGTGTGAAAGACTAGAGCAAACTTACCATAGCACTGATATTTATTGTGTTCTCAGGGAGAAGGTCAGGAGGTAGAACTAGCAGAAACTGAGTCCAACAGGACAAGAAACCTAAATCGATTTACTGTATATTGGTTGATCATTTAGTTGATCAAAGCTCTTAAATTTTTAAAGATTGTTCATTTTCACAATGTTGATTATAAAATTATAGCATATGATGCTATAAACAAACATAAAAATGTATATGCAAAATACATAGTCTATAAATTACAAATATAGATATTAAATTGTTCTGATTTGCTCACTGCATTCTACATCATTTCATACAATTCATTCCATGTTTTTTGAAACGCTCTTTTTCTTCATTTCTCATCTTCATTTCTTTAATACAATAGTACTATTATATTCTTGTACAACAATTTGTTCAATCATTCTCCAATTGATAGACATACTCTTATTTGCCAGGTTTTCGCCACCACAATAGGATTTTTTCATCTTTCTATGATATCTTTAGGGCATAGCCCTCGAAGTGGTATGGCTATGTTTAGTTACTTTTTGTGCATATTTCAATTGTGTCTCACAATTCCTATTCCCAGATCCATCAACAATACATCAACGTGCCCATTTCCTCATGGATCCTCCACCCATTTGTCATTTCATTTTTTATCCTCATTGCCAATCTGATCTTTGTCAATCATTTCTCTAATTATTAGTAATTTGGAGCACTTTGATGTGGCTATAAATTGTCTAATTTAAACATTTTAATCAAGAGTTACTTGTTCATGTTTTTAGACTACTTCATTGGGGAATGGCTCTTATTCTTATAAATTTGGATCAGTTCCTTACAAATTTTGGAAAACTGAGGAGAGAAAAATCACTTTGGGGTATGAAACTTCAGAGGAGAGTTCATGGAGGAGTGGCAACTGAGAATGACTTTAAAGAAAGTAATCCGTTACTAAGCATTTTATTAAGCACTCACTCTTTGTCAGGTACTGTGATAAGTGCTGGAGATACAAAGAGAGACAAAAGACAGTCTGCCTTCAAGAAGTTCACAGTCTAATGGGGGAGATGAGAAGCAAACAAATATGTACAAATTATAAATGCAGGATTAATAAGAAAGACTCATCAGAGAGAAGGCATTTGAATCAAAAGGAGCTGGGAAAGCCTTCCTGTAGAAGATGGAATTTTAGTTGGGAATTGAAGGAAGCAGAGCTGAGGAGGCTCAGAGGACAGAAAGAGTAAATGTATGGGGGTCAAAAGATAGAATGTCTTGTTCATGGGACAGTAAGAAGGTTAGTGTCACTGGATCACAGAATATATCAAGGGAAGTAAGGTGTCAGACTGGAAAGGTAGGAAAGGTTATAAACAGTTTTGAATGCCAAGCAGAGGTTTGATCCAGGGGGTAATAAGGGAAACACTGAATGTGTGTGTGTGTGTGTGTGTGTGTGTGTGTGTGTGTGTGTGTGATTTGTGTGTGAGTGAGTATGTATATAATACAATTAAGCCTGTGCTTTGGGAAAATCACTTTAGTGGCTGAATGGAGGATGGATTGGAGATGGGAAGAGACTTGAGGCAAGCAGAACCACAAGCAGGCTGTTGCAATCATTCAGGTAAGGGGAAATGAAAGCCTACATTATATTGGTGGAAGTGTCAGAAGAGAGAAGGGGCCACATAAGAGAGATGTTGTAAAGGTGAAATCAACAGGATTCGGTAACAGATTGGATATGGGGAGTTTGGTGAGAAACAGTGAGGAGGCAAAAATGACACCTAGATTTTGATCCTAGGAGATTGGGAGGATACAGTACCTTTAACAGTAATAGAGAAGTTTGGAAGGAAGGAGGGTTAAGGGAGAAAGATAATGAGTTCAATTTTGGACATATTTAGTACTTGAATAGGTGGAGCTATAGAAGGAGTACATTCTTGGCATAGGAGGCAACCTTGGAAAATGCATGGAAATGGGAAAGCAATCAATCAACAAACATATATTTAGCTTCTAGAATAAGTCAAGCGCAGTACAGAACAAGATTGGGGTACAGCTAGCTGGTGGTCCAGCTTAGCTGGCATGTAGAGTGTGTAAAGGCAAATAGGATGAAATGAGGCAGAAAAAGCATGTTGAAGTGAGATTGCAGAGATTTTAGGTTAAGAAATTTTGTTGTTTTTTAATCCTGTGGTCAACAGAGATAATGAACAGTTTGGGGAAGGTAAATGCCAAAGTCAAACTGATAAATTAGGAATGTTATTTTGGCAGTCATAAGGAGGGTAGATTTGAGAAGCAAGACACTGAAAGATAATCTTCACTCTCTTAATAAATTTCTCTATAGCTGGGCTTTTCTTCTCTTTCCCAGGCCAAGTTTCTCATTCCTCCCCTGTCTAAATGTTCTCTTCAGAGAAGTGGTCCCCTGCCAGTCATATTGATAATTTTCAGGGTCACAAACTCTAGTCCATGAATAATTTTGTTGTTGCTAAGTCACTTTGGTTGTGTCCAACTCTTCATGACCTCATTTGGAGTTTTCTTGGCAAAAATCCTGGAATGGTTTGTCATTTCTTTCTCCAGCTTATTTTACAGAAGAAGAAACCGAGGCAAACAGAGTTAAGTGACTTGCCCAGGGTCACACAGCTAGTGAGTGATTAATGATAACCCACATTTCTATATGGTCTTAGAGCTGAAAGGGCAAAAGCAGGACACTAGTGGGAGGTGAAATCTAAAGTTGAAAAACATGAGAAAGAATATAGAGCTGGGCAAAAGACATTTAAATTTTCTGAACCCACCATTTTGCTATCAAGTTCAAATTTTTAACAATGGAGCATGAAGTGGGTTTTATATATAATTATATATATATATATAATATATATAACTATCTAATATATGTATATATTATATGTATAATATATGTATATATTATATGTACAATATATACATATAATAGATAATTATATATAACTATAACTACATATATATAGTTATATAACACTGTAACAAGGTAAGATCACATCATAAGAACTATAAAGGACCTTAGAAGTCATCCAGTTGAACCCCTTCATTTCACAGATGAGGAGACTGAAGCTGAGATATGCTGAAGGTCACATAGGTTGCTAGTTAAGTATCAGAACTGGAATTTGAACCCACAACTTCTGACTAAATCCAATTCCCTTTTCACCATTCCATAATGCCCTCTAGCTAACCCCACCCCCCAAATCCTTTCTGAAGGAGAGTTCTTAGCATACTGCCTTCATCTTCTTCGATTGCAGTAGTTAAGGTTCCCTTTTGATGAACTGAATAAATATGTCATCTTGTTTTGTGCTGAGTACATAGTAGGTGTTGAATAGTTATTGACATGCTCAAAAATATCATTAGCTTTGCAGGAACTCCTCCTTGGGATAGAATTCTGAACAGAGTTCTCATGGGAAGACTTAGCTGGGAAATGTGGAATAACAAATTTCTTCCTTTTCCTTCTCCTCTTCATAAGTTTCTCCTTAGCACACTTTGAACTACTGAGGTTAGGAAGGTATGGAGAAATACTCCTACCCACCCGCCCCTGCACAGCAAGAACTTAATAGTAGGTGAGAGTTTGCTGTTTGCCAAGAGTTATTTCATGGTGTCTCTGGATCCCAGGGGGAACACATGTGGCCTGGGATCTGTCTGAGCAGTGGCTGATAACTGTTTCATTAGCTCTCCGTTGTAGGAGAAGCAATCAGGATTTATTGATGAAATCTCACTGAATCCTCATGATGCCTAGACTAGGCAGAGGGTGAGGCACATGGATCTTGCCATGAGTTAAGTAAGTACCCTGAGAGTCTTTGTGGTGATTAGAGGTAAGCGTAAGGAGTACTAAGTTAGGGAACTGAGAATCATCCTGTCCCAATCTGAAGGGCAGGCGCTAACCTCCAGAAAAGAAGACATGATACATTGGAAAAGGCACTGTAGACACAGATCCGGATCCAAATCTTGCCTCGGATGTTATCTGTGTGACCTTGAGCAATCATTTAACATTGCTGGGCCTCAGTTTCCTCCACTGTAAGCTAAGGGGGTTGGCCTAGATGCTCTCTAAGGTCCCTTGCAACTCTTACAATAAGAGGCTTCATTGTATAGACCTTAGAGATTAATATAAACCTTTCTTTAGACAAAAGCACCATTTTCTACTCCTTTTCTTGCTAAACTCCTCCTCAAGAAAAGGGCCTTCGCGGGGCTCTGTACTCCATGATCTTACATGTCTGGGGGCAGCTCCCAAGAAGACGACTTACACCCCTCCTGACTTCTCTCTCCTTTGGAACACTGACCTGTCTAGATCTGGGCTGCTTCTCAGAGTCTCACTGTGCCATCTATGTCCCCAAGCCTGTGATGACAGAAGAGAGCTAAAATGTTCTGCTCTAGACCTTGCCCTCTCCTTTGTCACTTCTTGTCATCATCACAGAAGCTGGCTGCCAGACCCAGCCTTGGGATAAGGAGGAAAAGACGGAGAAAGACAGAGACAGAGAGAGACAGAAAGAGGAGAAAGGGAGAGAGGGAAGGAGGGAGGGAGGGAAGGTGGGAGAGAGTGGGAGCAGGCCTATTGACAAATCAACTCTGATTTCCTCTCTTGTCTGCAGGGATTCGGCAGCAGGGTTGGGAATCAAGGCTCTTGTCAGAGGTTGATCAAGTGCAAATTGCTACAGGAGTGGAGTTTTTCATTTGGTAGCTAATGTTAGCCCCAAACACCACAGGCAGCGGCTGTGGCAGTGTCAGGTGAGATGTACGGAAACAGAGCTGGCCCTGTTCTGACACTGTCATTCTCCATGCACAGAGGCATTCCTGTGTGCCCCTGGGCACCTTCCCTCACCCAGTCTTGCTGATCGATTGTCCCTGGGAGAAACCTAAACAGGCCCAGAGCAGCTCGCCCAACCCCTGGACTCTGTCTTTGTGGCTGGGTCAGTGCTCCCTACTTCTAGAGTGCATCAAAACCAGTTTTTAGGTGGAGTGTGTTTTGTTGTCATTGTTTAGACTGCTAGAGGGTAGGATCAGTGAGAGTGGGAGGCTTGGAGTCAGGAGACCTGGGTTTGAATCACACTCAACTATTTACTACCTATGTGGCCTGGGAGAAATATCTTAACTGTTCAGACTAGTTTCTTCATATGCAAAATGAGGATAATAATAGCATCTATCCCATAGATTTGTTGCAAGGATCCCATGAGATAACATGTGTATAGAGCACTTTGCAAACCTTAAAGCATTATATAAATTGCCAGTGATTGTTGTAGAGGAGAGGGAGGAAAAGAGAATGTTGCCTTTCTCTCTCTAAATTAGGGCTTGGTACAAGCATCTATGGTTTCTAGGGACCCACCATCTCAGGCAGGATCATAGATCTTAAGCTGAAAGGGATCTAAAGAGTTGTCCAGTCCAACTCCCCCACTCTACAGATGAGGAAACTGAGAGAAGTTAAAGGCTTCAGGGATCACATAGGTAGTATGAGGATAGAGCTGGGATTTGAAGCCAGCTTTGCTCACACTAAAACCAGCACCTTTTCCACAATACGACCTTTCTAAGAAGAAACTTCCTGGTGTGATAGGTCATAAAATATCAAAGTAAGAAATGGAAGAAGCTGTGGGCTACCATTTCTTCAAGTTCTTCTCAGAAGTAGGGCTGATTCTTTAAAAAAGAAACCTTACCTTCTATTTTAGAATCAACACTCTGTATTGGTTCCAAGGCAGAAGAGTGGTAAGGGCTAGACAATGGAGATCAAGTGACTTACCCAGGGTCACACAGCTGGGAAGTGTCTGAGGCCAGATTTGAACCTAGGACCTTCCATCTCTAGGCCTGACTCTCAATCCACTGAGCCACCCAGTTGCCCCAGTAGGGCTGATTCTTGAACACCTCCCCAAAGTTACAGCAAAGAATTCATTTGTGTGTAATATTTTTGGTGCAGCCCTGCTTTGAGAAGGAGTGAGAGAGGAGTATTATGAATTAGTTTCATTTTTAGAGATGACTTCTACAATTCAGAAGTATCTTACCCACCTGAGTCCTTAGAAAGGGTGGAGATGAGTCACTTCTGAAGTTCTACTCAACATCTATCTACCTGGGTGAGAAGATGCCAGTCATTTGCTGCATCCCAAGCCATCAAAAGTCATCTTGATTTGTGTCCTACCGCTGGCCTCCCATAATTCTGGAAGAGAGAGTGAAGCTGATGACTTTGTGCAACTCTGCCTCACTTAAATCCAATGCATGCATAAGTCAAGATGGCAGTGTCTTTGGTCCTCTTCAAAAATGAAGAACAATTAGTAGGCAGTTAGGTGGTACATTGGTGTTGGGTTTGGAGTCAGGAATACCAGAGTCTGAATCCTGCCCTTGAAACTTACTTATTGGGTAGACCTAAGTAAGGCCCTTAATCTCTGCTAGCCCCTATTTTTTCTTATATAAAATGAAGACAGAAATAGCACCCAATTCAAAAGATTGTTATGAGGATCAAATGAGGCAGAGCCAGCAAAGAAAGGTTCTGGACAAGATGCTGGCCGCCGGCAAGACTAGCATCATCAAGGGCTATGTGCATCAGAACTTCACCTCGAATAGCCAGGCCACCATAGGGGTGGATGTGCCCTGGAAAGTGCTGTGCCAGGACTCAGAGACCCTGGTGCAACTGCAGCTTTGGGCCATCATGGGCCAAGAAAGATGTGAAAGCATGACAAGGTTTTATTACTTGAGAAGCCATGGGAGCATTTGTAATTGTCAATATTACCAGGCACTGACAAAGTGGACAAAAGACTCAGACTCCAAATTATCTCTCCCTAATGGTAGATAGACAGGGTCAGCGGTTCTGTTAACCAACAAAGGAAAGGTGTACTTCTGATCAATGGACTCAGGATAAACCAGTTCTGCAAGGAAAGCTGTTTTGTGGGGAGGTTTGAAACCTCAGCAAAGGTGGCATTATGGATAGAGATCTGGGCTTGCAGTCAGGAAGACTTGAATGTTTGAATCCTGCCTCAGACACTTAATATGCTCTGAGCCGGGTTATTTAGCCTACCTTAGCCTCAGTTTCCTCATCTGTAAAATGTGGATACTTATAGAATTCACTTCCCAGGGTAGTTAGAAGATCTCATGAAGGAATTTACATAAAATGCTTTACAAATCTTAATATTATAGAATATTCTGCACCTTTCTTCAGCCATTCTCAAGTAGATCCACTTTTCTGTAAGTCAGCTCCCAGCCCCAGTGAGCATCAGGGTCTGAAGGATCCAAATATATTTGTATGCCCCCCCAGCCTATCCTATTAGCTATTTCCTGTGTCACAAGCTCTGATCATCTGAGAAGCACATTAAAGTGCCAAGCCTGTATTTTTATAGGACCAGATGCCTCTTTTCAGGTTGGTCTTATCAAAACTCTTATTGAGGATAGCAACAAAGATTTACATGGAATCATCAATCCAAGAACTGGAAAGGCTCTCAGAGGTCAACTAATTTGAATCAGTCTGGGAACAGTGAGAGGTGTCTTGGACTTGATATTAGGAGGACCTGGGCTTGAATCCTGCCTCTGCTATTTACTATGTGACCAGATCCAAGTCACTTAACCATTCTGGGCCTCAAGTAAAATGTAAAATGAAGTGGTTGAGCTTGATGTTTTCTAAGTCTCTTTTAGCTCTAAGTCTATGGATCTGTGATCTGAGGGCCCTTGTACAAAGCATGGATCCATTCTAGAAAATAATAATAACATTTATGTAGCACTTTAAGCTTTTAAAGCACTTTATAAATATTATCTCAGCTTATCCTCCAACAATACTGGAAGGTAAGTGCTATTTCTGTTTTACAGAAAGTGAAATCGAGACAAATAGACCCTGCTATCCAGAATCACACAACTAAAAAGTGTGTGAGGTAAGATTTGAATTCAGGTCTTGCTGGGTCTAGATCAAGCTTTCTATCTACAGTGACATCTAGCATAGAGCCTGAATAGAGAACTAGATTTAGTCAGAGGACCCACATGTGAATCCCAGCTCTGCTACTCATTACATGTGTGTGCTTAAATATAGTCACTAACTGTCCAGTTAAGTTCATTCAACTGTTTTTTTTTTTTAGTTATTAAACTTTAATTCTGTTAACATGATTCTAATCCCCAGGATCGGGGGGAAATAAGTTTCTCTATTCTGAATCCAAAAATATGAATGTTATTTCAACAAACTTCGAAAGGATAGCACAGACTCATTTGGCTTATCCAGCCTCAGGTCAACCGGACAGTGGTTCTTGCTTCTCCTGGGCTGGGGCAGCAAAAGCTGGCTGACATTGGACCATTCTAAGAGTCTATTGGTTCTGGGTCGAAGTCCCCCATGTCTAGAGTCGAGCATCCAAGACACCTGGGTCAGCCCCACATCTGGAGCCTGCTGGCATCCCAGCTGTGAAGAGGCCAGATGGTAGAGAAAAGGGTGGCAGTGTGGAGGCCAAGGAGTCACCTGGTGGTGGGAGGTCCGGGGAGCCAGTTCAGGGGTCCTGTCAGGCCATATGTGCAGCTTATCTGCTTTTCAGGGGCTCTGCTTTTATCATCCTCTTTCCTCTTCAGTAGAGACATAGCTGCCTCATTTTTTTTATTTGTAAAATGAAGGAGTCAAATTAGATGACCTCTAAGATTTCTTTCAGCTTAAAATTTGAGGTTATGGCACATGAAATGGATTTATAGTCTGAGGACCTGGGTTAAAATCTTAATACCTATATGACCTGTTATACCTTTGGCAAGTCACTTGCCCTCTCTTGATCTCCACTCTTCATCTTTAAAATGAAAGGTTTGAATTATATGGCTTATATCTAAGACCCCCTCTAGCTCTGAATTTATAAGCCTCTTACTTAATAAGGCAGCCCATTCCACTTTTTGCCAGCTCTATCTGGTAGAAAAGACATCATCTATTCTTTCTCCATGTTCTCTTTCCCTTAGCTGAGATGGTATTTATCTGAACATTCTACTTCCTGAATCTTGGGAATCTCCTTGTCCAAATTAAATTAAATGTTTAAGAATTCATTGTCTAATTAATAACGGACACACACACACACACACACACACACACACACACACACACACACACAGAGTCTAAAAGGCACCACCAGGGAGAGTATCCCTCCATCCCTCCATTTTTGGGTTGTTTTTTATTTCAAATTTAATTTTAAAAAATTTCTTTTTCAATCCCTCCATCTTTGTGATGGAGATCATCTGGGGAAAGTGGTCCCAAATTTGCTCAGGGACAATAACATCCATCTTGGGATGGGGAGGGATGGAGAGTCATCATTTGGAGCCAGCCATTGGACAAATTCTTCTTGTACTCTTCTCTGATTTTGTGGCTTACACCCAGCTGAGGTGCTGTCTCCTAGCAACAGTCCTCAATGAGATCTTTTGTGTTGTAACAGGAAAAGTGTGCTGATTAATTCCTCCTCCCCACCCAGGAATTGTAAGATAAGTTTGGAGAAGGGGGCTGGGAATTGGTACCACAAATCTCCAACCCTCCAAAGTTTCCAGGAGGATAGGTTGGACTTTATATGGCGAATGGTTTCTACTTTCCAGTTAGAGCTGCAGCGAGCTACTATAGCTGGGTTTGGGTCTCTGGGGAAAAGGCCACTGGTGCTAAGTACTTAATGGAATGTAAGCTCCTCAAGGGCAAGGATTGTCTCACTTTTGTATTTATATCAACCTAGGCTTGATACCCAATAGATACTTAATAGATGCTTTGTTGTTTGATTGAGTTTTGGTTTCTTTCTTTTTTTTTTTTAACCCTTACCTTCTGTCTTAGAATCAGTACTAAGCATTGGTTCAGAGGCAGAAGAGTGGTAAAGGCTAGGCCAGTGATGGGCAAACTTTTTAAAGAGGGGCCAAAGGAAAGGAAATGCTCATCTATCAGTCTGTTTCTAAAGCAACTCTTTCGAAGTTTCATTGTATTGTATCCTACTTATTGTATTTGTCAGATTAGGAATAATGTCGTGTGGCCAGATAGAACATTTCACAGGGCTGCATCTGGTCCACAGGACATAGTTTGCCTGTCACTGGACTAGGCAATGGAGATTCCGTGAATTGCCCAGGGTCAGACAACTAGGAAGCATCTGAGGTCAAATTTGAACCCAGGACTTCCTATCTCCATGCCTGGCTCTCTATCCACTGAACCACCTACCTGTCCTTTAGTTTTAGAGAAATGGAGGGGAAAAGTAGAAAGTCTCTGTGGGTTTTGCTCAGTCTTCTGACACTGAAAGCAGCCCTGGACAAAATTATAAATTTTATCTTCAGATCTTCCCACCTCTTTTTAGGAACCATTTACTCCATTTTACTAATTCTCCTTCCTTGTCCCTTCCAGCTGGGTACTAAGTATTATTTCCTGGCTACCCAGAGCACTCCCTGAGGTCTTCACATTTCTCCCTTGCCCTAATTCATGTTACAGGCCTTTCCTTCTTCCTTTTCTCTCCAAACCTAGGACTGCTGTATTCCAGCTCCTCTGGGGCCTGCCAGGTGAATGCCTAGCTAATTTGATGAAAATGATCCATTTAATTTTTTAATAGGTAATAATGGCTAAATACATTCTCTCACTTAAATCTCAAATAGTTATTGTAGTTTAACTGAGGATTTCCAGGAACTGCAGTGACAACTCAAAAGAATGAATAAAGAACTCCAAGAATGATGAAAGGAGAGAGCTGGGGTAGCAGTAGGGGCCATGGAGGCCAAGAGAATGACATCCAACATTGAGGATGTGGAAAGGGAGAGATGAAAAAAATGATTGCCACTTACAAAGGGGCTCCTTCACCAGGCACAACACAGGAATAACAACCCAAAGAGAATCAGAATATTAGAATATATCACATATTTCCAATTTCCTGCCAGGCATCTCTATCTAGATGTTCCACTAGCATCTCAAACTCAACACTTGCAAAATTAAGCTCATCTGGTCCTTGCCAAACTTGTCCTTTCTCACAGCTTCACTAGTCTTGTTATAATCACCTATCATCCTCCTAGAGTTCCAGTTTGATTTCTCCCTCTCTTTCATGCTCTATATCCAATAAGTTACCTACCATATCTCAGACTGTCACCACTTTAGTTCAGGGTCCTCATTATCTCTTACCTGGACAAAAGTAATATTTTCTTTAATGAATTATATGCTTCTCATCTCTTGAATTCCCAATTTATCCTTTATATAGCTACTAAAACTATTTGCCTCCAGTGCAGATCTGATCATGTCACTCGTATCCTCAAAGACCAATAATGGCTCTCTATTGCCTAAGAAATACAGAAAAAAACACTTTCGTCTGGCATTAAAGGCCTTCTACCATTTGGCTCCAAACTAACTTTCCTTCCTTATTTCATAATACTCTTTCATACACTCTCTGTATTTATGTGGGCTATTTCTCATGCATTTGACACAGTCAGTCTTCTCTCATTATACCATTTCAAACTTAGGGACCCATTCCTTTATGAAGTTTTCAATGATCCCTTTCCAATTCTACCTCCAATCCCATTTGAAAGGAAGAGGAGAGAGGAAGAAGAAAACAATTATTCATTAAGTAGCTACGTTGTGCCAGATACTTCGCTAAGTGTTTTACAAATATTATCTTTTTATTTTTTTGTTTATTTTCTTAAACCCTTACCTTCTATCTTTATATCCCTTCTAAGATAGAAGAATGGCAAGGCATAGACAACTGGAGTTGTGACTTGCCCAGGATCATGCAGCTAGGAATTCTGAGGTCAAATCTGAACCCAGATCCTCCCAACTCCAGACTCTGGCACCACCTAGCTGCCCTTCAAAGAACCTTCCACCTTAAGCATTATCTAATATTCACATTTGCTAGTAACTATTGCCAAATACATTATGTTTAATTTCTTTTGATTTACTTTGAATTTATTCTGTATCTACTTACCTATGCAACTAATATTATAAACGGAACTTTCCTTTGAGAGTAAGAATGGTTTTATTTTTTAATTCTGTGCACATCCAGTACGTAACAGCTAGATGGTGACGTGGATAGGGTGCCAGCCTTGGAGAAAGGAAAATTCATCTTTCTGAGTTCAAATCTGGCCTCAGACACTTACTAGCTATATGACCCTGGGCAAGTCACCTAACCCTGTTTGCCTCAGTTTCCTCATCTGTCAAATGAGTAGGAGAAGGAAATGGCAAACTACCTCTGTATCTTTGCCAAGAAAATCCCAAAGGGATCAAAAAGAGTTGGACCTGACTGAAAAACTACGGAACAACATCAAAATATCTAGTACCTAACAGCACCTGGCATATTGTAGGCTATTAATAAGTGCTTGTCTATTGACTGAGATTCATCATATGGTATTCATGACAAAAGACATAGCAAGAAGCTCTCACTGGTGCTTCAAGTTAAGTGGCCCTCCTTATTCATAATTTTCAGAAAGTGCTATCATAAGAGAATCAATCAGCCTGGGCCCCCAGGCATCTGTTTCTACCTTGGAGATATCAACGAAAATGCAATCAGCTCATTCCTCTGGGCTGGCCTCCAGGGTAGAGGTGCCAATGAATTATGGAAGTTGCCAACAGGCAAGGAGCCTACTTTAGCCAGGAGAGATGGAGCTGATGCCATCTTCCATCTGAATCAAAAAGCCCCAGGCCCAGAGGAAACCGTTTCCTTCATACGCCCAGGACTTCACCCAGGCCACCAAGACAGATGGGCAAGGGAAGGAGGGGGAGAAGAGTTGCCTATTCCTCAAAACCTCGCTCAGCATCTCCCACCCATTTTGATACTTAATCTCCTTTACTGCCAGGGAGTCCCTACATATATTTTTCTCTGCGAGACTGCAGTAGAAGTGGACCTGCTTATTATGGTTTTGGCAGCATCCTTCCGAGCAGCAAGAGAATCAATGAGATTGGATGGAGGGGAGGGAAAGGTAACGCTTGTGGTCCTAGGAGTCTATAAATCCAGATCTAGGACTGCCTTATGGACTTCGCCCCTTAGACAAGAAAGAGGAGATTCTGCTTCAGATTCTTCTAGGATTCTAACCCTCTTTATATTAAAGGCTGGTGACATCCTGACCTCTTAGTTTAACACCGAAGTGTCTATCCACCTAGGCTCAGCTCTCTCTTCAAGCAGGGAACGCCTCTCCCTACTCTGTGGTTCAGGTATTGAGACCTCCCTTCTCCCCACCCCCGTTATCCCCCAGACATATGATTTAGTCTTTGAGTTAGGTCAAGGTGTCTCCAAAATGTACTTCTAGAAAGATAGCTAAATTGTCTAGGAGGGATGTTACATATTACCATAAATTAACATGTTAACTAAGATTCGTTTGTTAGATTTCCCTAGTCAAGAAATAAAAAGCATAGCTCATAAGACTAAGCAGACACAGGACTAGTTGGGGTTTTTGTTTGATTTTGATGGCACCCCTTCCCTGACACTCCCATTGTCTACTGTACCCACTGTCCATACCAGCACGCTGCTGAGCTGAGGACAGGAAGGAAGCGAACAATGACAATAACATCATTTCATGATGTTTCCATGTGATCTTGGATGGAGGTGAGTACGAGTAGCTTACCATTCTATTTTGGGGGGACAGGGATGGCCAGAGTTACAACTTGTCCATGTGGTGGTCTTCAGAAAGTCCACACTAGGGAATTAGCCTTGGCTGCAACCGGGATGGCCCCAAGACTGGCCTGACTCCACCTCAGGAACAGCAGGTAGCAAAGATGAAACCCAATTAAAATGGGCAGGCAAAGAAGCCTACAGAAAGAGAAGGCTTGATCTTCCTCTTTATCAAAAAAGTACTAAGCAAAACATACTTTTTATTGGACAAAGGGCTGGACTCACTGCCTTACCTTCTTTGGTTATTTATTTTTATTTAAGTTTGTTTATCTTTTTTAAATAAGTTTATTTAAAACTTCTATCTTAGAATCAATACTAAGTATCAGCTCCAAGGCAGAAGACCAGTAAGGGCTGGGCAATGGAGGTTAAGTGACTTGCCCAGGAACACACAGCTAGGAAGTATCTGAGGTCAGATTTAAACCCAAGACCTCCTGTCTCCAGGCCTGAATTTCTATTCACTGAGCCACTTAGCTGCACCTTCTAACCTGTTTCTGTACCTTCCAAACCTCCAAGCCTGACTTCTGCCTTGATCCGGTGCTCTAAGGAGCATCAGATCCTTTAAGACTTTATGTTAAAGGCCAGTCATTTAACACTGAAGAATCAATCTATCCACCACAACTCAATTCTCCCTTCAAGCAGACAACCCCATACTGTGGTACAGGTATTGGGGTCTCCCTTCTCCCCATCCCCACTATCACCCAAACATAGAATATGTTCTTTGAGGTAGGTCAAGGTGTCTCTAAAATGTACTTCTAGAAGGATAGCTAAATTGTCCAGGAAGCTTGCATCCAAGCACCTTGCCATTTAAAGTGTGTGTGTGTGGTTTCCCCTAATTGAGTTCCTTGAGAGCTGAAGCTGTCTCCTTCTTCTACTTGTATCCCTACAGCTTAGCACCATCCTTGGCACATAATAAGAGCGTACAGATCTGAGGCATTCACTCATGCTCTGCTACATGAAAGGCAAAAAGGTCCTGGGCCATGGGTAAAAGAGAAGAGGAGAAAGGCCTAGAAAACAACCTTTCCTTTTATCAATTTATCCCTCTCCCTGATTCACGTCTTGGCCCCCTGACTGGTTTAATGTCAATGTCCCAGAGGTAGAATGAACAAGACTTGGCAACTGCTGGATATGAGAGGTGAGAGAGAGGGGAAAGTCAAGCGTGGCTCAGAGGTTTCAAACATGAGTCTTGACAAGAGACAGGAAAGAGAACTAGCCATTAGGTGGCCTCAGTTTTCTCCCTGAGGGAGGTGATGAGGGCTTCTGCTGAGGAGAGAAGACAAACAGCCACTTTGAGGAGTGTGAGAGAGAACCAGCCAGGGAAGAAGGAAAAGACTGCCCCAAACAGGGAAGCCCTCATGGACATTAGATAGCACACGTTATAGTAGACCCATTCTGGAAGGATACATGACTTTCTCTGACCACCCAGCACACCAGGAGTGGACCAGGTGGATGGTGGGGATAATTCAGGGATGGGTTTAATATGGGATGTGCTACAGGCAACCGATTTGAGGGCTAGGGACAGTATTGATTTGAATTGCTCAGCTATAGGATCAAAACTGAAGAGAGGAAAGAGAGACCATAGCTGGAGGGATTGAAGGCTGAGGTCAATGCTGAGAAAAGGATCAGAAGGAAAAGGACAAAAGGACAGAGGGATGGTGGGAAGCCATTGTAATTAGGAGGAGAATTTCAGAGTTCAGTATTTTGCAAATACTCTTGGCTGAGGGGCCACAGTAGCTTTTATTCCTATTCCCATTCACATTGTGACTCACCCATAATCCTTCAAGAGCAGATTTTGGCAAGGGAGAAAAAAAAGAGAAAAGAACTGGTATGGATATAATAAAATATTTTACCTAAGACACATTCTTCTCTCATCTCCCCACACCCCCTTACCCTCTTTCCTTTTTAATATTCTTTTGTTTTTCTTATAGCAGTATATACCAATGGCAAACACAGACATTTTAGTATACAAAGAAAAGGAAAAAGGCTTGTATAAGAAATTGAGCTTCTGCCCCAGATCACTATTTTAAAATATATTTTTAGGGGCAGCTAGATGGCTCAGTGGATAGAGATGCCAAGCCTAGCAACAGGAGGTCCTGGGCATAAATCTGGCCTCAGAAACTTCCTAGCTGTCTGTCCCTGGGCAAGTCACTTAACCCCAATTGTCTAGCCCTTATCATGCTTCCACCCTAGAACTGATACTTAGTATCCATTCTAAGAGAAAATAAGGTGTTTGTTTGTTTTTTTAAATAAAATAAGGTATGGTTTCAATTTAACAAGGCAATAACAGAATTGTTCTCTTTATGTTTCCATCTGCACTTTTTTTTTCATTTTGTACGTAGAATTTTTCTTTCTAAAAACTTAAGTTGCCCTCCCGCTACACACAAAGACGCTACCTGGGGACCCCTTCTCAGTCTAGGATGGCTAAATATGCCCTGTGAAAGACAGGCCTTCTTGGAGAAGAGGAAGCTACACATTACTCTCTGGTGTCAGGAACTTCAGGAGGAAACAGATTTTCTTCTTTCCCAATCTTCCCCTTGGGAATGAAAGGAGCTAACAGAATTTTAAAGGCTTCCATGAGAAGCCCTGGAAGGAAAGAAAAAGGACAGGCAAAAAAACACATTTGATAAAAAGAGTCCAAGACACTTGTGGTGTCATTTCCCCCTCAAGGTACTGAGTCACAGTGAGAAGAGCCAGAATATCCTTGTTATCTGTCTGAAAGGTCTGCGGAGACTACCTTAGGGAGTAATAGGCACCTGCGAGTGTCAAGCCTCAAACTCTTGGTACCTGAGAGGTCAGCTCATCTCTCCCTTGTCTTTGACATTACTAACCCCCAAGCAATCCCAGCCATCTTTCCTGCATAGATAACTCTGCAGAGGTTGTCAGAAGCCAGTTCTGTGTCTCTAATAACACTCTCTGTAAGGAAATACTCCCTTGGGTCTGTCTCTTTCATACCCCTCCTACTGCAGTCTAAGCCATATTTTGGCAGGAAAAGCCCAAACTCTAAAAACAAAAGGCCATGATCACTGCCTCTCCCCCTCCCCCCCACACACACATCCCCTTTTCTAAAGTAGGACTTCAAGCTAGTAAAGTACGTATTTCTTGTGGTAATTGGAAGTTTGCTTCCAAACAATCAATAAAAAAAAAAAAAACCATAAAGCACAAATCTATTCAATGAATTAATTGGAGATACTTAGAAGAAATTAATAATGAATGTTCAAGTGATAGTTCCTTTTTAACCTTGCAAGAATATTAAGACAAAGTAAACATCTGAAGAATTGCTGTAAAGCAGACAAACTGAATGGGAAAATTATATATGTAAATAAGATAGCAAGCTGAATATATTTGCATCTTATTCATGGAAAATGTTTCCTAGAATTACCAAGAAACTTGAATATTAAGCGCATTACAAATAAAGCCAAAGAAAGACCACTGGGTAGGAAAGGCAGGGACACCCAGTGTAGGGTGGGAGTAAAAAACTTCTAATAGCCATTGGTATCATTTGTTTTTTCTCTTTCCTGGGAATGCTGAAAGGCTGATAAGGTGTGAGGCACTAGTCTGGGCTGCTAATCAGAGAGAACCAGCAGAAAAGAAGGGCTAGAAACTTCACTGCCTTAAGTTATTTGAGTGTTATGGAGGGTATGTATGTGTTTTGCTTTGTTTTGGCTGGAACTTGTAATTTCATAGTTGAATAAAAGGTCCTTGAGAACTATAGGGACTATATGACTTTTGAACGTTCCTCCCTTTACCCTTCTCCGGTGACATTGGCCTACTTTCTGCACCTTGAACATTATCTCTTCATTCTATGCCTTTATTATTTTTCCCATTCTTTTTTTTTTACAACTGAGAAGCATTTATTTTCTCTCTCTCTCCCATTGGAAAAGAAAAAGTAAACCCTTGTGAAGCAGCTCATACAATGGGATTCTTTGGATAGAGAGCCAGATCTGGAGACATTTTAAAAATATCTTTCTAAGTTGTTTGTTTTTATGATAATGTTATAGTATAAATTGCTTTCCTGGTTCTGCTCATATCACTCTGCATCACTTTGTATAAGTCCAGGTTTCTTTGAAATCATCCCTTTAACTTTTTTCTTTCTTTAAGAAGGAAAGGAAGGAAGGAAGGAAGGAAGGAAGGAAGGAAGGAAGGAAGGAAGGAAGGAAGGAAAAAGAAAGAAAGGAAGGAAGGAAGGAAAGAAGGAAGGAAAAAGAAAGAAAGAAAGGAAGAAAGGAAGGAAGGAAGGAAGGAAGAAAG
>NC_058132.1:150650010-150661460 GCF_016433145.1 Gracilinanus agilis | reverse complement strand
AGGAAGGAAGGAAGGAAGGAAGGAAGGAAGGAAGGAAGGAAGGAAGGAAGGAAGGAAGGAAGGAAGGAAGAAATTAACCCTTACCTTCTAAACTTAGAATTGATACTAAAAATTAGTTCCAAGGCATAAGAGCTGCAAGGGGGAGGCAATTGGGATTAAGTGACTTGTTAGGGTCATACAGTTAGAAAGTGTCTGAGGCTAAATTTGAACCCAGACAATTCTGGCTCCATGCCTGGCTCTCTATCCACTGAGCCACCTTGCTCTCCCCATTCTCCATATTTTTCAATGACTATCCTCCATGCCTCAAATGATAGTCTCCTCACTTGTCTCCAAGCTTCCCTGCTTCCTTCAAGAATCAGCCCAAATCTCATCTTTTGCAAGAAACTTTTCCCAGGCTCTCCTCCCTTCCCCACACATCCTACATCCCACCACACACACCTGTTGCTAGTATCTTCTCTTGGAGATCCCTTTTCATTCAGACTGTTTGAATCTTTTGTGCACATAGTTATTTCCATATTGTTTCTCCCTTATGACCATGGGCTTCTTGAAGTATAGGACTGTGTCCTTGCCTTTCTTTGTATCCACAGCAAAAAGCACATATGGCACATAGTATTTAATAAGAGCCTCTGGCTGATTCATTGACTTGTATCCCTAGAGCTTAGCATCATGCCTACATATATTAAGTGTTTGACAAATACTTGGGCAGCTAGGTGGTGCTAGAGTGGATAGAATGCCAGGCCTGAATCAGGAAGACCTAGGTTTAAATCTGGTCTCAGACACTTACCAGCAGTTTGACCCTGGGTAAGTCAGTTTTACCTCAGTTTCCTCATCCATACATGAACTGGAAAAGAAAATAGCAAACCATCTAGTATCTTTGCCAAGAAAGCCCCAAAGGGGAGTAACAATAGGATCAAAAAGAGTCTGACAAAGCTGACATGTCTAAACAACAATGAACAAAAAATGATCGGTTCATTATTATTATTATTTATTGGTCCTAGACTTCTACATGTAAAGAACTCCTTGCCTATCTAGCTCTGAATTCACATGTAAGGAATTCTCTCCACCTATGCTCATCATTGGCTTCTCTGTGAAGTTAGAGTTGGAATTACCAATAGATGTTAAATGACTTGCCTAGGGTCATGCAATTTATAGGAGTCAGTGACAGGACTCAACCCAGATCTTCCTAGCCCCAAAATCAGTTCTCTGTTCTCTGTGTTATTGTAACTCTCTTTGAAAGTTATTAAGAGGAAGTAACTCACTTTAGAGAAAGTGATAATTAGTTTCTATCCACCTCTACTATAGATAGAAAGAGAAAAAAGGAGGCTTAAAAATTGCAGCAAAATCTTGGCTTAGAACTAAGAAAACTTTTTGACTATTAAATATTCTTTCATAAACATTTCTGGAATAAGGGTAGATAATCAAACTTTTAGGATGCTTTCTGATCTCTGCAGGTAACCGAACAGTCTGCAATTGCTTCTCCTCCTACCTCCCATTTCTCCCCCAGAAGATTGTATAGTTCATGATTGTTTGGGAGCTAGGTGGCAGAATAGAGTACTTATCTGAAATCAGGAGGACGTGAGTTCAAATTTGACCTCAGACACATAATAACTAGGTGAACTTGGGCAAGTCACTTGACCTCTATTTATCTTAATTTCCTCAACTGTAAAATGGGGATGATGATAATAATACCTATTTCCCAGGGCCATTGTGGGATACAAAAGAGATAATATTTGTGAAGTGTTTAGCGTAGTGCCTGTCAATTAGTAGGCACGATATAAATGCTAGCCATCGTTATTATTGTTGTTACTATGGGAAAACCAGTTTGAGAAAAAATAGTCTAGCTATTGACTTTTGATAAGGGAAAGATGACTTAGTTTTTTAAGGGAGGTGGAAAATGAACTTTTGCATAGATTTGGTTACTAGAAAAACACCCTAGTAGGGAAATTCTTTCTCATTTCAAATCCAAGAGATATCTTCAATAGGGGCAGCTGGGTAGCTCAGTGGATTGAGAGTCAGGCCTAGAGATAGGAGGTCCTAGGTTCAAATCCGGTCTCAGACACTTCCCAGCTGTGTGACCCTGGGCAAGTCACTTGATCCCCATTGCCCACCCTTACCACTCTTCCACCTATGAGCCAATACACAGAAGTTAAGGGTTAAAAAAAAGAGAGAGAGAGAGAGAGATCTACAATAAAGGAAGTTGCTACTTCTGCTCACTTCTATCCCTGGGCTTGGCTGGTCTTTTGATGTTTCTCATCACCTGGGTTTATGAGCCCAGCAGGAATTTGAAAAGCCAATTCTCTGGGTGTGAACAAAATTGGGCAGGCTATGTACAACTGGGAATTTAATGGTCATAAATGAAAAGTACAAACTGCAACCTTGGATCCTACATATATGGAGCCTCTGCCATTTATGAATTGGGATTTCCTTTTACTCCCAGAGAAGAGAAGAAGGGCAGGGGAGATGTTTGCAGACCCACAGAAACTATCAAGATTTGCAAGGCTCTGGATCAATGATTCCCAAAGTGGGCACTACCGCCCCCTGGTGGATGCTGCAGTGATCCAGAAAGCGGAGATGGCCACAGGTGCATTTATCTTTCCTATTAATTGCTTTTAAATTTTTTAAAAATTTAATTTCCAGGAGGCTAAGTAATATTTTTTTCTGGAAAGGGGACAAAAAAGTTTGGGAACCACTGCTCTGAATCATCTTCAGGCTATAGTCTTTCCCCTCCTATCTTCTCATTCCATTCCATCCTCCTTCCCTGGAAAAATGCAAAAAGGCTAGTCAAGAAAAAAGAGAAGAATCACTTGAAAGGTTTTGTTTTGGTTTGTTTTGGTTTGGTTTTGGATGGGGCTTGAGTATTTTGGAAAATATCTCTCATGGTATGGCATCTGTATTTCTTTAGTTGCTGTAAAGAGCTCATGAAGTCCCATAACATCCTACTCTATTTGTGAAGCAGAGGTGATGTTGCATTCTTGAACAGACTACACCAATGGATTATGCGTTCTAGTAGGTCTTACTTAAATGGAAAAAGCTTCAACTATGGGCCCATTGGTGAAACTCTCTCTACCAGAAGTGTCAAACTGGATGAATTTGGAAATCTAACCAAAAGGAAATGAATATTTTAGACACTTTAACTATGAAGAGTTTGAAATCTGTTGGCTGAAGGAAGGTTCATATGGATTAAATCACAGATCTTTCAAAAGCACCAAAGTAAAGTAATAGGAAGAGTTCTAGTATCCTGGACTCAGATCATATGGCTCTGTCACTTACAATCTGTGTAATCTTTGATAAGTTATTTAACATCCCCGGGCCTTAGCTTCTTTATTTGTAAAATGAGGGATTTGGACTAAATGGTCCTACCATCTTTAAATCTTTGATCTATGATCTAAGTCTCTTTGGCTACATCGGCCTCCATTTCCTTATCTACAAAATGAGACTTTGGACAACATGAACTCTAAGGGCCCTTCCAACTCTAAATCTGTGATTCTATATCCCTTGCAAGAAGATGCCATGGTTTCTATGTTTCAATATTTTGTGAGTACTTTTATTTTTGTATATTGTGAGTACAATAATTTTGTGAGTAATTCTGCCCATAGTAATCTTTTGGAAATCTTGTCCATGTCCTCCCATAAATCTACCACAAAAAGTCCAAACAACCTGCTTGGGATCTTGATCTGTGTCTTGGTGGTTGCCCTTTATTCTCTCTACTTCCTTTTCTAATTGGATATTTTTTGAAAACATATTTTATGACTTCTCTACTCAACCCTTCATAAGCCATACGCTATACCCTATTCATACCTTATTTAAGCACCTTTCCTCTGTCCCTTGGGTAACTTACAACTTTAATTTTTTTAGAGGCTATAATATTTCATAAACATCCAACCATGAACAATGATGTTAAAAAAAAGAGGGAGATTGGCCTTTATTTTAACAGGAATCTTAGAGTCATCAAAAACCATGTAATTTCCCAGATATAATCCAGACTACTTTCATCCTTCTATATAGTCTACTGATATATCTTAGATGGTCACCACACATGGACAATATAGATAGACAATGAACTGGGTCCCTCCATGACTTCCATGATGTCTGTACTGTAAAATTTTCTCATTTGCAAATAACTTTTAAGCTGTTTGTTAGAGGTATTCCCCAAAAGGAATCTGATAGGATCCTCATGACTCTCTCTTGTCTTCCTAATGTAATATTAAAGAGATAAGGGAAATAAATACTCAGGGTCAGGTTAGTGCCAAACTTAACAGAAAGCTAACCTTATCAAGGGATTAACAACTAAATAAGACAAAAGAGAGAATCAGTAGAGCCCTGTTGGCTCCTCTAAATTTTTTTAAGCCTTGATCGATGACACAGGAAGAAACCAGTGGAAATATGTGTTGGCTACTGGGAGGTGGGGGGAGAGAGAGCAAGAACATGAATCATGTAACCATGGAAAAAAATTTTCTAAAAAATAAAACAAACAAATAAATAAATAAGGTTTTTTTGAGCCTTCATCAAATTATCTCAGTTCATCCTCACTACAATCTCTAAAATAGGGAATGTATCTTTTTTGGAAATGAAAAAGTCAAAAAGAAGAAGGTAATCAGTCCAAGGTCATGCTAGTAGTTAATGACAGAGTTGAGATTAGGAACCATGTTTCATGATCACAGGCCCAAGGTTTTGCTTGCTAAAAAAATCTGTTATTAGAACTAAGCAAAGAAAAATGCCCCCATGACAGCATATTTGTACTGGAGATACAAGACTAAAATTGTTGGATAAAGAAACTTTAGCATTAAACTTGTCACATCTCATCATAGGAAGGAAAGTCTATGATGAGAATCAAATCCAAAGACAAAAGAAAACCTCTTAAGATTAAAACTTGTACCTCCTCTCCTTTATTCTTTGACCCTTGTTCCAGGCTGCTACATGTTCCAATGCTTGAAAGTTTATTGTTAATCTGTGATTCAGACCTTTGATACCAAAAAGCAAGCAAATAGTGCCATACTACTAGTATCAAGAATTGGATTTTTATAATAGTACTGAAAAAAAAAGATCCTAAGGTAGGAGGCTTTTCTATAGCAGGGACTCCTCACAAGAATTGAACATAATTCTTAGGCTTTTATTTCATATTTTTTGACATTACAAGAATGAAGTGATTAGTGATACTTTATGTCATCTGTGAGCCATCTAGGAACAGTCCCCCCACAGTTATGGGCTCATATTTGTATAGTATATTTTCTAGTAAATATGTACCACAAAGCTTGAACCCCCAGACCATTGTGAAATTATGTTCCTCTAACAGCAAATTGATTCTAGATACCTGATTACTAATGTGCTAACAAAAACCCAGGCAAACAACAGCGCAGACCTTGCAAACGCATTTTATTGAAACAGAAAAGCAAACTCAGAAAGCTATTAGAAATATTTTCAGCAACCATCTCCCAACAGTACATTTCTACTCTCTTTTTCCCTAGAACAGTTCAAGGAAATTATGCAATATCTTGTCAGCTTTCAACATCTGCTGCTTATAGCCCTTGGTCTATGACTCTTTACACTATCTCTACATCACTGGCCTGGCCCAGCAGTTTGCATACCTTGGCTATCTCTCTCTCGTAGCTCAGTTGTCAGCCTGTTCATTTCATCACTTAGTGACTGTATTTCTGGTGGGCTCCATGACTCAGAATCTTTTGCTGCCCTCTCCTGTGATTCCATAGCCACTTCTTTTCTCAATCATATCTTCTTCTGATGACATCTCCTTACTATCAGTATGGAGTTCTATAGGAATTCCAAAACTCAGCCCACTGCTATAAGGTTTGACTTTGGAGACCTAGGAAATGTATTTCCTAATCTGAAAGGTTTACACAGGAATAAGTGAAGCTTCCCCAAATCTGACCCCATTACAAATATTTATCCATTGAAAATGGAAAATGCTTCTTTATTCACAAGGATTTCCTTAAACTCTTAAAGCTTAAAAGAGTGTCTCTTTTTTTAGCCCAGAAAAAATACATTATTTGAATATTGTTTTCTATTATAGACAGCTCTTGATTAAATTAGGTAATGGATTAATTAAGGATCAGAGAAAATTACAGATAATCTAGAATAGGGGTTCTCAATCTTTATGGACCCTTTGTATAGTCTGGTGAAACCTATGAACCCTGTTGCAAAATAACATTTTAAATTGCATAAAATAAATATATAGGATTGCAGCAGAGAACAACTATGTTGAAATACAGTTATCAAAATATTTTAAAAAGCAAGATCATGTATCCCCTGCAAACCATCCACAAACACCAGGTTAAGAACATCTTGTCTAGAACCTCAGAGTAGCTAATGATCCCAACAAGCTTTCCACACCAAATCAGATATAAAATATTCTTAAGGAGGTAAGTGGGCAAAAATGAGTCTTACCTCCTCTCTCTCTTGCCTTGCTCCTTGTTTATAGAACAATGATGCTAAGGGTCTTAACATGTATATGGAGTCCACTTTTCCTAAAGCCCCACGCCACAAAGATTAGGTCAGATCTTTTCCTTATGAGATGTCAAAACTCTATTCAGACTCATCCGGCCCCTTGTTGATATGACTTCTTGTTTGTCTGGGTATAAAAGGTCATGAGCTCTAGCTCTTTCTCTGAGACTTCAGACCATGGACAAACAGATGAATGATACCAGGGAGCTGTGCTCAGCTGAATCAATGTAGTATCCTCAATAAATATCCTTGCTGAATATCCTTCCCTTTCTAGGGCTGAGCAAACCTCCTTTTGTTAGCTGTTAGATTAACTACAGATGTCTCATTTCATTACAATATTGGACCTAAACTCTCAAAGGTCCTGCCTGAGTTAAGCCCAGACCACAACATCCCTGTTGCTGACACGTAAAACAATCTAAAGGTAAGGGGGAAATTTTTTTTAAAAAGGAGAAAAGCAAAGAGCCTAGATTAAGAATAAATTGGTCAAAGGCAGCTAGGTGACTCAATGGATAGAAAGTCAGGCCAAGAGATGGGATAGGTTCAAATCTGATCTCAGACACTGTCTAGATGTGTAACCCTGGGCAAGTCAATTAATCCCAATTACCTAGCCTTACCTCTCTTCTGCCTTGGAACCTATATGTAGTATTGATTTTAAGATGGAAGGTAAGGGTTTTTTTAAAAAAAGAATAAATTGGTCAACCAGCTCTCAAACAAACTCCATGTACAAAACTGAAAGAAGGGGGAAAAAAGATGACTGAACTTGCTATTTTATACTTCCACTAAAGGTAGTCAGTGTTTGTAGGAGAAGACATCTGACAACCTGTCAAGGCTGAGCATCACTGGATCAGATTCTCCAGAGATATAAAATACTTCTTCAGAAGTCTTTGAGACTGAGAGACACTCCCTACTTCCCCATGACTGTTCAAATGCTAGAGGCAGTGGGGATGAATCGAATAATTGTGGAGTCCTTTTAATCTGGAGAATTTTGGGGGGACATATCTTTGTAAATACCCCATATCCCATAATATTTGGGTTTAGAGGACCTTATTACTTGGAGGAAGTTCTCTTTGGAATACACATACTAGAAATCTCTCTGTGAGCGCCACTTCATGGGCTCCACATAGCTGCTGCTTAGACAGGTGGGATTTTTCCACATGCTTTTAAAGTCTGAAGAATCTTACAGGAGATAGTGGTTTGGGGAAGATGGAACAGATATGGAAAAATGGCAGGAGTGTTTAGACCACAACAGGACTAGTGTTGTTTGCAGACTATATAGCATCAAGAGAAGATAATGTACCTCAAATTGCAGAGACAAGAAATATTAGGGCATCAAAGACTGATAGTGTTATGCCAAGAGAAGTTAATTCTAATCCGTATCACTATTGATTCCAAGAAGCTCCCAAGACTCACCTCTGTATCAAGTCTTCCTGGCACATTTATGTAAATAAACTGATGTGTCCAACTCCTTCTGTGTTAAGAAGAGAATCAAGAACTGAGATCAACATTCTAAGGAGACAATTCTGGGTGTGGTAGCAATTTGAGGCTAGGAGTTGAGGGGTCAATGAATAATTGATTCATTTCCTTGTTGGGACCTTGCATTAAATACTTTTGCTTTGAGTTTATATGTCATCTGGTTTTGCTTAATATTTTTAAAAATCCATTGGTGAAACTCAAATCTGTGAATCTGAATGACTGCTCGAATAGTACCAGGAGCCTTGGCATGGTTAAGAAGCAAGCTATATTGTAGATGCTCAAGGCCATAATTCTATACCCACCAAGCAATAAGAATTAGCTTGTGAAGATATCCTGGCTATAGAGCTAATGAGGACAGCTGCATGCTTCTTGTTGAAACATAACAACTTCTAAACTTCCTCATCTCTGCAGCTATTCATAGGTCTCTCTCCCTCCTTTCCTATCATTTCCCAGCTCCATCATCTGCCATTTACCCTACACTCTGCCAAGTAGCTGCAGATTCCCAAAGAGAGATTTATATTCTAATTGAACCAGCTTCCCCTCTGGTCATTTGTGTTATTTTTCCCTGTCCCACTGACAGGAATGTATAATTCTCTCTCTCTCTCTCTTTCTCTCTCTCTCTCTCCGCCTCCCCACCCAAATCTGAGTATGTTCATTAAATGTCAGCTGGTTAAGTATTACCTTGTTAGGAGGAATTGACAGATGTATAATTCATCACTGCCTTCTACTTTAAAGAGTGACATTTTCAGAGGAGACATTTGTCCTGAGACAACTTAGCAAGATCTTTGGGGAAACTTTGGCCATTGAGCATGCTACATTGTCAAGGGTTCTGAGATCTTGGGAGAAATTCCTCGTCTCTGACAAAAGCAAATTGAGAGCCACAGGCAAAACAAAGAGCTCATCATAAAAGGACATGAAAAGCAACAGGACAAGAGAGCCCCAGATTGTGAAGGAGCCTGGCTGGAACAGAAACAAAAATCACACATAATAATTCAGGAAAGTAAGACTTAGCTTACCAAAAACATATATCTGAATGGATAATCATAAAAATAGTTGATTTTAAAGTATAAGAAGCACTTTATACATATTGTCTCATTGATCTTCATAAAATCCTGGAATTAGGGAATTGCTGTGCCAGCCCATTATTAACATTGTCCTTTGTTTAGAAAGTCTGGTCAATATATAAAATCTGACATCTAGCACATGGAGAAAGACATCATCTGGCAGACAAAAACTTGACTTCTAATTACTTGCAGTACTAGTCCACTTGCAGCCCCAGACTCCTCAGTTTGTCTCAGTACTTGACACATTCATCTTACCCCCAAGTAGAGTAGACCCCTGTGTGAGCAAACTGGCCTGCACTTGACTCCCATTGATTGTTCTCTTTGGTGTGTTGACTCATCCCTCTTTCAAGCTGATGCTCCAGCCTGAACCTTTGGCTTATTACATAAGCATAGTGCCCTCTGGCTTACAACTAATTTTGACACCAACTTTCCTCCTCTCAAGGCCATATATATCTGGTTTTTTGTTTTGTTTTTCTCTTTTTCAACTACTTCCTTCCACATTTCACATTTGAGACTCTACTGATCTCACTGGAGAATGTCTTACACTGTCCCACATATCTAGGAAAAACTGATCCATGATTCACTTTACTCCTTGGGCATCTTCTAGCCAACCTTAGAAAGGCTAACTTTCTACCAGCCACCTTGCTGTCCTCTATTCACCTTCCTTTTAATTTTTTCTCGAAGGGAGAGAGGGAAGTCTGTCCACTGAAAAGAGTAACCATTTACAATTGTGTTAACAACTGTGAAGATCAAGAAGTTTCATGTAGGAGGAATTTCTTGAGATAAATCTTGAAGAAAGGTACAGATTCTAGGAGACTAAAGTGAGGATGAAGAGAGGATCCAGGTAAGGTGGATAATCTGTACAAAGATTCAGAAATGGGAATAGAATGGCAAGGTCACTCTGAGGGATTTATGGTAAAGAACGCTACCCACATTCAGAGGAAGGACTACAGGAGAGGAAACATAAGAAAAACAACTGCTTGAACGCATGGGCTGAGGAGGACATGATTGGGGATATGGACTCGAAATTACCACACCAATGCAACTAACAATTTGGAAATAGGTCTTGAACAAGGACACATGATAAAACCAGTGGAAATGTGTGTTGGCCATGGGTGGGGGGAGTGCGGGGGGGGGGTAAAAGGGAAAGTAGGAGCATGAATCATGTAACCATCTTAAAAATGAATATTAATAAATGATTAAAAAATTTGAAAAAATTAAAAAAAAAGAATGACAAGGTCAGTCTGATTGGAACAAAAATCATGTGAAAAAAAGTAATGTGCCAAGAGTCTGGAAATATCTATAGTAGTCAAGCAGAGAATTAAGTGCCCATCAGAATTTTTACTTTATCTTCAAGGCAATAGGGAGCCAGTGTGGGACTTCTTTTTTTTTCCTTTTTTAAAATTTATTCATTTATTTAGAATATTTTTCCATGGTTACATGATTCATGTTCTTTCCTTCCCCCTCCCTGAACTGACAAGCAATTCCACTGGGTTATATATGTATCATTGTTCAAAATATATTTCTGTATTATTCTTATTTGCAATAGAATGATCATTTAATGCCAAATGCCACGTGATTGATCATATATTTTTCTTCTGCATTTCTACTCCCACAGTTCTTTCTCTGGATGTGGATAGCGTTCTTTTTCCTAAATTCCTCTGGATTGCCCTGGGTCATTGCATTGCTGCTAGTAGAAAAGTCTGTTATATTTGATAGTGCCACAGTGTATCCGTCTCTGTATACAATGTTCTCCTGGTTCTGCTCCTTTCGCTCTGCATCAATTCTTGGAAGTATTTCTGGTTCACATAGAATTCTTCCAGTTCATCATTCCTTTCAGCACAATAATATTCCATTACCATCAGATACCATAATTTGTTTAGATATTCCGCAATCTACAAATATAGTCAAAGGATATGAATAGGCAATTTGATGAAGAAATCAAAACTATCAATAATCACATGAAAAAGTGTTCTAAATCCCTCTGATTAGTGAAATGCAAATAAAAACAACTCTGAGGTACCACCTTACACCTACCAGATTGACCAATATGGCAGCAAAGGAAAGTGATAAATGTTGGAGGGGATGTGGCAAAATTGGGACACTAATGCATTGCTGGTGGAGTTGTGAATTAATTCAACCATTTTGGAGGGCAATTTGGAATTATTCCCAAAGGGCTTTAAAAGAATGCCTACCCTTTGATCCAGCCAAACCACTGCTGGGTTTCTACACCAAAGAAATAATAAGGAAAAATACTTGTACAAAAATATTTACAGCTGTGTTCTTTATGAAACTAGTGTGGAACTTCTTAAGAAATACAAATGACAGATATGTACTTCAGAAATGTCATTTTTAGGGGCAGTTAGGTAGCACAGTGCATAGTTTGAGGCCTGGAGTGGGGGAGGACTTGAGTTCAAATCTGGCCACAGAAAGAAAGAGGAAGAAAGAAAGAAAGAA
>NC_058132.1:150612013-150649773 GCF_016433145.1 Gracilinanus agilis | reverse complement strand
GAGAGAGGGAGAGAGGGAGAGAGGGAGAGAGGGAGGGAGGAAGCCATTTTGACAACTATATGGAGAATGGATTCAAGGAGGGAGAAGGAGAGACATGAGGCTAGAAGACCAGTTAGGAGACAGTTGGAATAGTCTGACCAAGAGGTATTGAGGGTAGGTATATGACTATAAAGACTAAGGCAGAGACAAAAGATGTTAGCATTCCCTCTCCTTTCTTGTCAGAAAGGTAAATTGCAATTTATTGTCTTAGTTATTATGCTAGAGGCTAGAGATAGAGGAACATCTGGAGTTCTGTAAGATGCTCACAGCTTAGAATTCTAGTTACTGGCATACACTCACTACACCAGGAAATGTGTGCCAGCAACTAGGAACCAGAGTCAAAAGAATAGGCATAGCCTCTTTTACCCTGGAACTTGTTGAACCTTGTATATAAAAGTGGCAGCTAAAGTAATAATTTCAGCAAAACTTCCCCCAAGCTCCTTACTCTGTCCAGATTGGTTGCTATAGCCACAAAGGTATAGAGAGAAGAGTCAAATCTTCAGGCTTGGAGTGGCTCTAGGTATTATCTCTGCCTCTGCTTTTGAGTAGCACTATAACTGAGCTGAACAGATAACCATCTGTCTTGTATGGAGCACTATTCAGCAGAAGAAATTCTACCACCTATCTTGGGTACCCCTTCCCAAATCTAATTAGGGATATAGTGTTGTCTTTTCCATCATTTTTACCTCTAGCCAGGAGGTGCCTGAGAGAGCCAATTGAAACTGGTTCAAGAACTTCACTGAAATTCCATTTATTTCACTCCACCAGCATCTTGCTATAATGCTGCATTATTCATACACTCATATTCTCTTATTTATCATGTGCTAATAGCATTTTCGCAGTGAAAGGCGAATCTAAGAGATAGGATAATTGTGACACTTGTAAATTTCCATATCTCTTCCTTAAGTTGGCTTAGTTAATGGCCAGATTCTGCCAGAACAAGCACCAGCCCTTGAGTGAATGCATTTGGTCTTCATTTTAAAGGCGTTCAGGAAAGTGTTCTCCTCATAATAAGTAGAAGTATGACTACAAGAACACATAATCTTTAACTAAACCAATGCCACAACTAAGTGTGAGGAAGCTACTGTCTTTATTAAATAGCTAAGTTATAGAAAGTTAAAAGGAATAGAAGAGGGTGGATGAGGGCACTTTGCAGGAGAGCCCTGCTAAGGAAAGAGGGAAGGGTTTTTCTGACCCCAATCCATTGGCTATGGTGTCTAGCAGCGATTTGTTCGGGAGACACCTCATTCAGCAGTTAAAGAGTTCATTAGTTCAAGAGAATTTTAGTCAGTTTAGAGATTAGAGACACACTCTAGAAAAACTCAGATGCAGAAAGGCAATCAATCAAGGGAGGAACCAGCTTCAAGGAAAAAGATCCCTTGAGGCAGAGAACATGGCTGGCTAAGGACCCAAAAGAAATTCCTGGTGATTGAGAGTTAAGATGTGGAGAGCAGCAGCTGAACTTAGGTGAGCAACCCAATCAGCAGAGATGCTAAACCCAAAGGGAGCTGTATAAAGACTCTTTGAAGGGAGAAAAAAAAACCTCCTTATCTGCAATACCAAGAATTGTGAATTGCCTTTGCCACCATGTATCTACTCATGTGCCATAGTACCACTGTTCTCTAAGTTTGTGTCCATTTTCCCAGAATGTTCTCAGTAATTATGGAGACTGTGGCTCAGATTCTTTTGAAGGGAAATATTGCATAGCTACTGTTTTCGCCAACATTTTAGATCATGCCTTTGGTAATAGCTAATCGTGTTTATTGACTGATTATTGATGGGAAACATAATGATAAAGATTTGTGAAGTATAGTATTGTATATAGTATAGTATAATATAGGATTAGGAATGGGTACCTGCAAAAGATTCTCCTTATACCTCAAGATAGTAACTTGCCCTCTAGAGGAATATCCCATAGGAGTGCTAAACACAGAAAAGTGCCTAATTTTGCAGATAGGAGCCTAACTTTTGCTTTTAGGGGATGCTGATTTTTCTTAGTGAGTTTTCAAAAGGCCTTTCATGACTAGCTATGATGTGGCAACACTTGCTCTGTGAAAAGGATTGGGAGATGAGTAGAACTGAGATGGACTCAATGAATGAGAACTATAGATTCACTGAATTGGAAAATTGGAAAGAACCTTAGAGATCATCAAGTCAAACCTTGCTCCCAAAGTTGGAATCTCCTTTATAGATTCAATGATAAATGTATTCTCTACTTTAATACTTCCAGTCATGGATAATCTAGTCCAGTTGGGGGAAGGGTAATTCTAATTATTAAATATCTTTCTTATATTCAGTTGAAATCTGTCAGCCCACCCATCTCCCCCATTATAACTCTTTTGCTACGATTTTTACTTTTAAAACGTTTACCTTCTATCTTAGAATTGATATGAAGTATCTGTTCCAAGGCAGAAAGAGTGGTAAGAGCTAAGCAATTGGGCTCCTGACTTAAACATACACATACAAACACACACATACATACATATATGGAGATATTTACATACATATATGTGTGTATATTAATATATGCATATATAAATATATGTTAATGAAAAGTCCAAGATTACTTGCACCCAAGGACTGCAAGAAAGAGTTCACAGAGAAGATGGCATCAAAAATGGCTTCAGAGATGGGTCTTAAAGGAAAGAAGAGCCTTCAGCAGCCAGAAATGGAAGAGGAGGAGTCTATTCAAAGAATAGGGACCAGCAGAAGCAACTGCAAAATGGCAAGAGAAAGTAGAGTGAGGAAAGAGGAAAGAGGATGGTTTGGTATGGCTGGGGACATAGAATACAGGATAGGGGATAATATAAGATGAGATTGAAGAGATACATGAAGCCAGATTGTAGGGTTCCTTCAACAGCAGAATCAGGAATTTCAACTTTATTTAGTAAGTAAATGAGAAGTCCCTGGAGGTTTTGAATTGAGTAGCATGGCTTGCATTCACATAACACTTTAAGTTTGAAAAGTGCTTAAGATATATTCTTTCTTTCTTTTGATCCTTACAATGACATTGTAAAGTAGATATTATCATTGTACCTATTTTACAGATTAGAAAACTGAGACTTTCCCAGAATCCCATAGCTAGTAAGTGCCTGAAGTAGAATTTAGATACAGATATCCGAGAGGAGCATGCTAGCTACTATACCACAATAGCAGCACATTAGGAAGATTACTTGGTCAAGTAGTGTGGAGAATTGATTGGAAAGGAGATGCATCCGACTGGGAGTTCTATTGGTAAAACTACTCGATTATCAACTTCTAATAGCTGAAGTTGGCCCGGGGTAAGATCTTGAGTTGGGATTATATAAGAGTCAAAGGTAAGATCTTCATAGTCAGTATATTCATAGCTTCAGTATCATCAATGGCCTATAGTTTTAACTGTTAAGTATGAATTGTAAATTTCTAATATATATTATAATATATTATATATTATAAATTTATAATGTATGAATTATAAATTTATAATAAATTATAAATTTTATCCATTATATAAAGGATTCATAAAGATGGCAGGGAAATTAGTACAAGGATAATAGCTGACACAATAGAAATGTTTCTACTTCTTGAGCATCTATAGTATTTGTATGAGTGGGTTTTGTGGTTAATATTAGAATGATAATATGTAATACTAAGGAGCTAATTAGGAAAACAATTATTAGTGTATGATGATGAAAATATATAAATTCTTCTATAATGGGGATGTGGTATCTTAGAAGCCTATTTGTATTGGGTAGGGCATTTAAGACATATAGGGTCCAATTAGGAGACTTAATAATCTAACTGAGAAGATAGTCTTTACCACAAGAACAGAGATGAGGAATTGCGTACAAGAAGTGATAATATTGATCCAACACATATATATGTGTGTATATGTATATATATGCATATATATACACTTTATGTTCTTAATGAAGACTTTTATATAAGAAGTAATACAAAGGGCATCATTGATGCTATGTGCTTAGAAAAGGAAGCAAATCACTGCAGTGATACTCTCCAAATATTAAAGTTTCAGAGGAGTGAGTCCTAGGGAAAAACCAGCCTGACTGAGAGCTGGAGAGTGAGTGCCTAAAACGTGTATCTGTAACTGGTCTGTAACCAGTCAGATTATACCAATCCCTGCCTTTACTGTCAAGCAAGCCAAGGGACTTACCATCTGCCCTGTGACTATCCCACCCCCTTCTTATCTCTTGATCTGTATTTGAAAATCAGATCACTATTATTATTGCTACTGTAAAGACCTCCATCCCAAAATTCTCAGTCCCTCAATAAGCAAACTACACAGGTGGAGGTATCTGGTAGAATTGAAAACACAGGAGTGGAGCTTTGGAGAGTTGCTGAGGGCAAAGATAGTTTTATGTGTCATCAGCACAACTGAAGCTTTAAGAGTAAATGAAAACAGGAAGGGAAAGAGTCTCCCGTGTCTCTATATCCTTCTTCCCTCTACATGTCACTGCCATAACTCACTGGGACTTGGTTGGCAGTAGATAGACTTGGAATACAGGGGAGATGGGAGAGGGGAGGTGAGTGGAGAGATCTCACCAGTAGGGAATAAGTTAGAAAGAGCACCAGCAGGCAAGTGGGCAGTGTCAGGGAGGTCTAACTATAGGGAATAAGAATATATCCCTTCTCTCAGAATATGATAGGATAGGGGATAATATAACAGCAAAAAATAGAAGGAAGTCCAGAAAGGCAGAAGCTTTGACCACAGAGTTCTGGCAGCAGGCAATAGGGACATAGCCCCTGGAACTAAGATTAAGGGGGTAAGACTCCTGTTCTTAAGAACAAAGCTGAAAATGCAGCACCGGGCAGAGAATTAGGACAGTCTCAAGCAGAAAAGACAAATCTGGTAGCCACTTATTATAGCCAAAGTACAAGGTGAGAATGGAACCAGCAGACCAGGTAACTTGAGAGTAAGTCCCTGAGAAACTGGTTTGGGAGTCCTTAAATACCAGGAATTTGCTTGATGCTACAATCTGAAATAGCAATGAAACAGTGCAGGTTAAGTGGTTCTGGCTTTAAATATTCACAGAACAGCAGGGCCTATAGCCAATATCATTACACATTTCCTCTTGACAGCCTTCTGTCCCTTTCCCTCTCCTACCCCTCCTTCTGTCTCATCTTTCTCTGCCTACCACCCCCCCTCCAATATTTCATCAGAAAACTCTAATAGAAACACATCTCCCATGTTGCACAGCTGCCTCTATGCTAATCTCATTGTATTTGTTATAAATGAATGTAATGCAAGTAAAAAGCTATTTAATTAAATAAATTAGGAAGAGTACATAGCAAAAGCTTGGCTTTGATAAAATCATTCATAACCAATATTAAATCTGTGGACAGCACAGACAGACTTACATATCGAATTATAGGTGAGATTTCTATCCTTTTATACCTGTTTTATGATTGCAAAATCTTTTCTATTTTTGATGCTCTGCAAAAATATTAGGCTTAGACATAGCTACAATGATAAATGTGGATGTGCTGATCCATACGTATATATGTGTATACATACAAATATTATGTCATTAATGATGACTGGGAACCACACCTGAGATTTGGGTGAAAGGTGGACCCAAAATATTAGTGATTCAGAGAAATAGCTTCATTGTTTTGAGTAAACTCTTTCTGGAGAATTTATAGAGGGATATGAACAAGAATAACACAGAATGAGGAATCATAGATGAATTAACAATATGTGCCACTGGAAGGAATGCTACATCAGTGAGACCATAAATTATCAAAATATTGAAGTATATAGAAGATATATATGCAGAATCAAGGAGAAAATAGGTTCAAGCTTAGTGCACATATGACAAAGTGGATAACTCGGCTCTTGGGAGTCCTTTTTCCTTGGAATCTTCAAGACATTCTCCTTACTCCTTAGTTATGCTCTAGCATTCCTATTCATCTCCTTTTAGAACCTTGAATTTGCCTTTTGTCCTAAGTCCAGTCTATCTTTGCCTCCTGCTGCAGACAAAACAAGAAATCAAAATCCTCTGGACTATCTGAAGCTCGCAGGTTTCTCCTTCACCTAAGGTGAGTAGAGAATGAGGTCAAAGCTGAGGCTGGGACTTTTCTCCTCTCCCCTAAATGATTCTTTCTGAGGAATTCAGCTTGAAAGCTTCTATCACTTAAGTTGCTCGATGTTTTAAATTCCCTGGGCTCCAAAGTGGTCTGCATTTTTTAGATGCAAAAAGCATGATCAAGTTTCCTCAAGCCATCTGAACACATTTCCTGTGTAAAATCACTCCAGTTTATCCAATGGCTTTCAAGGACGTCTAAATTGATCAAAGATTTTTTCATCACTTAGTCTAAAGCCTATGATTGATTGATTCTATAAATAAGTGTTCTCACTTGGTTAAGGTATCAGAGCATAACATCTTTCACTCTTACTTTAAGTAGGGTAGGGGTGATTTGATTGATTGACTCAAATGACATGAGCAGGTGTGTGAGGATATAGGCTTATATCACATACACATATACATGCATGGTTATATGTGCACATATATGCATAGATAAGTATAAATAGTATACCTTTGTATGTACACATTCATGCATAGGTGCATATATAGTTATGTGCACCTGTGTATTGTAATAGGTATAGGCTTTAAAAGTAGAAAAGCATATTTTTGCAAGCAGGCTAGAGGAAAAACCTTGACTGTCAGCCATGGACATTCTAGATAGAATGAAGGGAAGGAAACTGTTTGCCCTGGGAGGACTGGTCAAACTGGGAAAGGGAGAGGAGGTGGATGCCTTTACCTGCCCAGTGAGGAGCCCAAGGAGTGTGGAGTTACCACTGAGAAGGAAGACCTGCCAGGGAAGATCAAGTGAGCAAGAAGATCTACCTGGGGTAGTGGACGTCCCAGGCTGAGACAAGCTCCTTGATTAGCATTTCCCGGATTCACCTTCTTGTGGACCCATTTCCTGTACCATCTAGAGGAGCTGAAGTGGACATGGCTTTGTGAGAGACCCATTTCCCTTCTAGTCTGTAATAGTCTGATTAGTGCAATGTAGGCTTTAACCCATTCTCCCAGCCCCCTTGTAGTCCCTACTTATTAGACTCAGTATGACCTTTCCCCATTATCCCTGACCCTCAATTATTATTAAAACCCCGTGTTTAGGGGGCAGCTGGGTAGCTCAGTGGATTGAGAACCAGGCCTAGAGACAGGAGGTCCTAGGTTCAAATCTGGCCTCAGTCACTTCCCAGCTGTGTGACCCTGGGCAAGTCACTTGACCCCCATTGCCTACCCTTACCAATCTTCCACCTATAAGTCAATACACAGAAGTTAAGGGTTTAAAATTTAAAAAAAAAACCCGTGTTTATAATTCTTTTGTCCTTGTACTACCCTGTCACTTGCTGGTTTCACAGACTCCCTGGCTAGGTGCATCAGTGTGACAATTAAGGCCCAACAGTCACTCCTGTCAACTGCCATTCCCCAAACTGCCAAACCCCAATTTCCCTAACTTGTTTGGTCCCCGTTTATTGTTCATTCCTGTCTCCTACCCACCCTTCTGAACCCAGATAAAATATATAAGTTAACCCCAGGTTTTTACCTTAAGTTTACAGTGATATACAACATATATATATATACATATATGTATATGTATATAGCTATATACACATGGCATGTGTACAGAATACATAACCAACTATATACATTATAATATGTATTACAAGGTATATAATTACTGATTAAATAGGAAACTAATCCCAGAATATATGATATTTTATTGAATCGCTTCCTTTTATCTTTGCCAATTTATACCGACTTGGTGGTAGGAGCTTAAAGGGAAGTGGCAAAGTTTTGGTCTTGGGAAATGGGCAATAAGTTCTCTTGGCAGGGACCTGGACCCTCTCATAGAACCAATAGTCAGGGTGACTTAAGGGAGATAGTGAAGCGTGCTCTCTCTCCTCATCATCTCACAAACAAAGGGAATCCCATCCCAGACTTTTGATCTACGACATGACACCTTGCTCTGACTGAAGATGTAGCTTTGTCTGGGGGAAGGGAGAAAGTTAGAAGGATAAAAATCAAAGCATGATTTTCCAAGTTCTGTATCCACTGATAGAAAAGTACAAAATCACAGGATTTAGTACCAGAAAGGCGCTTTAGAGATTATATAGTTCGAACTATTGATTTTATGAGTGGAGAAACTGAAGCTTTGGGACAGCAGGTGCTTTACCCAAAGTCATACAAGTGATAATAGAGCCAGAATTTGAACTCAGGTCCTCTGATTCTAAAGCCAATGTTCTTCTGTGTATACTAGCTGGTGAATACTGAAAAGATTTAGATAATAATCCAGATTTTCCAAGTACCTGGTTATTTGATGGTCCATCAAAGGGAAGTGAGACCATTATTTTTTCCAGCTTTAACTCAGATGTTTGGAATTATATAGACACAACCTCTACCTACCTCCTTCTACTGAGCTCCCATGGCTCCTGATGTGTTCACACATATGGGTGAAGGGGCCAGAGCAGGGGCCCATTAAATCTATGCCTATGCTCGACCCTCAACACTGCTTCTCTTGTCAGGTCAGCTCATCTGCAATCTAGGCAGAATCTGCGTGTGGCCTTTTTAATGAACTGTTTAGAATAAGTGCCAATTAAAGCATTAGATGGGCTCAGCTCCCACAGCCGTCAGCCAGTTCCCAGGGTGAGTTATTAGATTGGTATTGCCACAGAAAAGTCATTACTGCAGCCCAGCCTGTCCATCCTACTAGGTCCACCATCCATAAACCAAAGGACCAGAGAGAAGGGCAAATCTATGTATACTGAAGATGATTTGAAGGAGAATGGCACTTGGTTTCCAAGGCTAAGTATGAATTTTTAAAAATAGAATATGAAATCTAAAAGAAACCATCAGAGAGGTCAACTAGTCCATCCCTGTCTCCAGGCAAGAGAAGCAATTTCACAGATTTCATAGAATTTTGAAGCAGGAAGAAACCAGCATACAGGGAGTAACAAAGCTGCACTAAGACTTGTTTATAACCCAAGTTTTTTACAGATGAGAAAACTAAGTATCAAATATGTGAAATGACTTGGCTAAGATCACATAGTTGGACCAGCTGTTTAAGTGGGAGTAGAGCCCAAGTTGGGTCCTCAGTTCCTTGTCCTTTCTACCATGGTGCCTCCAGTAACAGATGAAAAAGAACTTGGAGGAGAATTTATGGTTATCTGTTTCACTTTGGGGAGAATGTTTTCTTATGACTAGCCTAAATCTCTCATGTTGCTGCTTATTGAATTTTGTGTGTAAATTAAAAGGAATAGAAAATATTTATTAAGCTCTCATTGGAGTAGGCACCTGTATATAGGGCTGGAGATATTGACAAAAGCAAACAAGACAACTCCTGACCTCAAGGAATTTATAAACTAATTGGGAAAAGCATATCTAGTTGCCTTTGCTCTTCATGAAGTTCCCATTATATATTCACCTGCTACTCCCTGTCCCTTAGACCAAGCCTGGATTGAAACAAGACAAAAGACCATTGTTAAAGAAAGGGATAGCTTAGAGACAAGTAGGTGGCTCAGTGGGTAGGTGGAATTGAGAGGACCTGGGTTCAAATCCATCCTCAGACACTTCCTCACTATGTGACCTTGGGCAAGTCACTTAATTCCAATTGCCTAGTTCATACTGCTCTTCTGCTTGAGAACAAATAAATGGTATTGATTCTAAGATGGAATTTTTTTTAAAAATCAAAGGATGTGCACCTAAGTCAAAGGATCGTGTTGACTACACCACACAGTGGGTACTCAACAATGCTCGATCATCCCATCCCAACCTGCCCACTTCACTCTTTCCTTTTATGATGGTCCTTTAGACTTGTACTTCACACACAACCATTTGCTTTATACTTAGCATCAGGACTGTCAGAGTCATCCATCTGACCAAGCAGCAGCTTCCCTGAGTCTGGGAGAGAAGCCCATGACAGAGGGTCTAATGGATGGAATCTTTCAGGAGTAAAAGGGAAAATAAGGCTATAGATAAGATTATTCAGATAAATTAAGGGTTATTGTATGATAGAGGAAAAGCTGGTTTGGGTAGCAGATGAGTGCAGAAGAGAAGGTAGATAACCTTTCATTATAGCAAGAGGAATTTAGGTTAGAGGTTAAGAATCTCCAGGCCATGCAAGATGTGATTCTATAAAGAAAGGATATAGTTTCCCTTTTTTGAGAATTTTTATTTTAAACAGAGTCAGACTTAGGGATGCATTCTTTTGTTATGGGCTAAGTTGATTGGCTTTCCACACAAAGCTCAGTATTAATATGTATGATAAGTCCCTAGGAGAAGGGGTGGTTAGATCACCAGATTTGCCTAAGGAGGGTCAAACCGATCCAGTTCAGAAACTATCCTTCTCACACAATGGTGGAACTGGGTTTGTGAATAGGTTCTTTACTTCTAGCCTGGGTGAAATGGGGAAATCCAATTTAAAAAATAAAAAGATTTGATTCTTATTCCAAGATGGGTAAAGTACAGTTCTCTAAGGAAGTGGGTTAATGGGATCATCTAGGTGGCCCAGTGGATATAGGGTCAGGCCTGGGGACAGGGGATCCTGGGTTCAAATGTGGTCTCAGACATTTCCTAGCTGTGTGACTCTAGGCAAGTCACTTAACCTCCATTTCTTAGCTCTTAACACTCTTCTGCCTTAGAACAAATGCATAGTATTGCTTCTAAGACAGATGGTAAGGTTTTCTTTTTTTAATAAAAATGTTTAAATAAAAAAAGTAGGTTACAATAGATTATGTGAGCCCTAATTCTTTTTTCCTCCAAATGTTTACAAATCTAAATAAAACAAGCATTTCCATATATAAAGAAAAAGATATTACACAAATGAAATCACAGATCTCCTATGTTTAATTAACTTTTTATATCTACAAAATAGATCCCATCCACTAGTGTCCTAACTCCTCCTCACCCTCCCCATGTCACATAGGATATCCTTAAGGAGGCCAACATGTTCATATAAATTGTCTTTCATGTTTTATCTTTCTCTTTCCTTTCTGGAGGTGACATTCTCAGTTTATTCTTCTAGTGTTAGTTCTGTGGCTGTATAGAATGTTCTCCTGGTTCTATTCATTTCACTGTTCATTATTTCATATGGTTCTTTCCATGGTTTTTTTTTATTTTAAATTTTGAATATTTTCCCATGGTTACATGATTCATGATCTTTCTGTTCACTATTTCTTATGGCACAGCAATATTCCATCACAGTCATATATCTAGTTCTTTCATAGTCAAAAAATTCTTTGTCTCCAATATGCCTGTTGTCATTGTATTCTTACCACTTAGTTACAACATTCCAGTTTGTCTTACCCAGAAAAACCTTCAACTCAAAAGGAATGGATGAAGGAAGGGAAGGAGATGAAGTTATGAATGAGTGAATGAATGAATGAATGAATGAATGAATGAATGAGCTTTCCAGCATAATTCATCCACATAAGTAAAAGAGGCACATAAGAGGCTGCGGTAAGCTATGAAATCTGAAAATCCACTGCTTGCTTTATGAGACGTTTTCCCCTGTGATTTTCTTATTCCTTCTGTTTATTTGCATAAAAGCTAATAAAAATGTATTTACACCCCAAAGAAGACACTGCAGATAAATTCCATGGCTGTAACTTCCTTTACTTCCCTTCCCTGACACAGTATTATTCAATTTATGAACTGTGTGAGAGCTACCAATGCAGCCAACTTACTTTGTGCCTTTATGGCTGCAGGAATTGATTATGCCAATGTTTTGTTCAGACTTGGCCAGATAATTTCCTAATGTGATTCCCAGTATGCAGCTTACCTGCTGCCTGCAGCTCAAATCCATATACCCGCCACCTTCTCCCACTCCTTTCTTCTTTTTCTTTCCTGAATATTAGCTCATCTGAGAAGCAAGCATCACAAATCCTTGTCAGGGTCAAAAATCCCACCAATACCTTTATCTATCTCTTGTCAAGTTCGCAGTATCCCTAAAGTTTGTCATAATCCTTGGTATTCTTTTGGAGTCCTCCAGTTAATGCCTGAGATACCAGATAGTTATTGGATTTGGCTGAGAATGGAACCAGGGCAGGACTTGAGGCATAAATAACCAGAAATCTTCTGTTGTTGGGTCAAGGTGGCCAGCCTCAATGAGCCATGAAACTGTTTACAAATGGCCAAAGGCAAAAGATACATCCATATAACATAAAGTAGAGATCAATACTAAATTCTCAATAAATTGTTAATGAATTTTCACCAGGTTCCAAGAAGTTCAGGGGCAAAGGTGGTGTTTCCAAGTAACACCTAGAGTATCACCTTTCACAAAGGCTCTAGAAGAATGCTGCCATGTCCAAGGCACTCTGTAGGTCAGTACCCATCTAACACTTGCCCCTATAGATGTGTTTATCTTTACCAGCCAGTCAGAAGGTACATTAGTGCAAAGCAAAAGATATTTAAGAAAACAGCATAACAAATGAGACAAGGAAAGATTTTCTACTTCATCTTCCCATGAACAGGTAGGGTAATTATCCCACACAGCATACTATAACAAACATAAGAAAGGATCAATGCAGAGTGCATGCATGCTCATGGAACAAGCATGAAGAAGCACATGCAGGCATCTGTGTGGCTAGGGTACACTCATCAGGAGCCATATGGAAAGATCACAGGAGAGTAAGGCATCCACATAGGGACAAATGTGGTCCTGGCCACTCACACCTCTAATGCTGAAGAGCTACTTTGGTCTTCTAACAATGTCATCTTGTTGTTTTCTGTTGGACATTGTTTCTTCTCTCTGCTGGGCACCATCTCTGCTGGGTGTCATCCATCTCTGCTGGTGTCATGCTCACTGCCCTGACCTTTGCTATGATCTGTTGAGCTCTCTGCTCCCACCTACTGAGGCATAGTGGCTAAAAAGCCTTTTCCAGACTAGAAGAGGCTCTCTCTGAGTGAATACAAACCATCAAATCTACCTAGAGCAGTCAGCAAAAAGCAGCAAGACACTCAGGTAGATTGTCTGTTATCAAAATGGCACCAGAACAAGTCAGAAGCAAAGTCTTAGCTTAGAAAAAAGAATTTGCTTCAATTTGCTACAGTGAGTTGAAGGGGGATTGAATCAAACTAGAGAGCAGAGACTCATTGCCTACAGCGAAGCCTACAGTCCAAATGCACCTGCGAGCTCCTTAAGTACAACAAATAGAACTCATTTTATCTATCTAGTTTGACCCTTTAGTTTAGTACCAGGCACCAAACCTTTGAAGTCTGGAAGTCATGCACTCTTTCCTCCTCCCTAGCCTCAGAATTTGTTGTGATTTTTCTGGTTTTGACCCTAGTTTTGTGGTAGACAGAAGACAGCCAAGCCCTAGGTCTTGGAAGTCTGAACAAATGGTAAGCCGTACTTATTATCTGTGATGATGATGATGATGATGATGATGATGATGATGATGATGATGATGATATGTGATGTCCTAGATCTCAAAGAGCAAGCACAAAGTCCCAGAGTTCATCTATATGTCACTTATTTTTCCACTAATTAGTTCCCCCAACAATATGAAATAATAATTCTTCAATTCTGGTACTCACATTTCATCAATCACTGTTCTCAGATGCTTCTGCTCCTCTCATAGCAGGCCAGAATAAAACTTTCTCCCATAGCATCTCTTTAAAAGAGGGCTCCAACTCTCAGCCATCTCCTCATTTTGCTCTAGCTACTGTGTTTAGTACCCATACGGAGTATCCCCTTGCCCACTCCCTCTTCTTTCAATTTCCTTTTCTGTGTTTCCTTGCCCCATTAGATTGCAAACTCCTTGAGGGCAACAATTGCACTCCTCATTATTTGCTTTTTCAGGGCTTAGCACAGTGGCTGGCACAGGAGTAATCAATAAATGTTTGTTGTATCATATTGTGTAGATCAGCTAGATGGTGCAGCAGATAGAGCAATTCCTTTATCTGTAAAATGAGCTGGAGAAAGAAATGGAAAACCACTCCAGTATCTTTGCCAAGAAAACCCCAAATAGGATCACAAAGAGTTAGACACAAGTGAAACAACTGAACAATAACAAAACTCATATTGTATCATAATAAATCTAGTTTGCAAAGGACCCTCAATACCAAGAGGAACGTTTAGAACTGAGTCTAGGAGAGAATCTGGCTCATTATCCCTTGAGACACAATGTCCTTTTGGCAAAGAGAAGCTCTATGAAGTGAGTATACACTGTAATAATGGTGGATGGCAGGGAATCAGCTCACTGAGGCAGCTTTGGTGGCTTCTGATGACTGATGTATGTTATATTTTAGGAATTCCCCTCAGGGATTTCAAGGTAGCATTATCATGTACAAAGTAATGAAGCTGTGGGGGATGATAGCACTTTACTTAATCTGCTGATTTTTGTTGACTAAATTGCCTGAGTCATTCAAGTGGAGAAGAAGAAAGATATCTCCAACTAGAGGGAAATCAACTCCTACCATCATAGGAAGGACCATCCTGAAGGGACTACCTCAAGTTCTATGTCTATGGGCCTGATATCAGTAGACATCTAAATGCCTTTTTTACCTTAGAACTGGAAGAGAGAGAGAGAGAGAGAGAGAGAGAGAGAGAGAGAGAGAGAGAGAGAGAGAGAGAGAGAGAAGACAGATGAGAGAACCCACAAATAGTCTCAAATTTGTGAAAAATTCATTGTTCCTTCTGGTTGTTCAAAAAAATCCAAACTCAATTTTTTTTGAGAGAATCAATATGACTCTTTGGTCCATCATGACAATTGAATAATAAAAGAAATATATGGATGGAAATCCCTGGATACTGGAATTGTTTTAAGGAACAAAGTTCAAAGATAAATCAATAAATACTCATTCTGCACCCACTGTGACAAGGGGCTCAACAAAATAACAGCGGTTTGGGTTTGGATTTATCCTTTACAAAGAGATGTTAGGTTTTCATACATTTCAGGATGGTGACCATTCTCTGAAGGCACAGGCCATACACAAAAAATGTGTGACTTCCTGCAGAATTCTGCACTTAAGGCAAGACTTCTTAATCATTGTGTGTGTGTGAGAGAGAGAGACAGACAGACAGACAGACAGACAGACAGAGAGGCAGAGAGAGAAAGAGAGACAGAGACAGAGAGACAGACAGAGACAGAGACAGAAAGAGACAGAGAGACAGACCTCTTTTTCAGTTTGGTTAAACCTATACTTTTTCAAAATATTTTTAAATGCATAAAATAAAATATATATGTTTGTAAACAAAACCAATTATAATAAATGATAGTTATCAACATTTAAAATAAATAAGTTCACAGACCCCAAGTTAAGAACCTTTGGCTTGGGAATAACTAGGTGGTACAGTGGACAGAAAACCAGGCCTGGAGTCATGAGGACCTGGGTTCAAATCTGACCTCAGACACTTATTAACTATGTGATCCTAAGCAAGTCACTTAACACTTTTTGCTTCAGTTCCTCATCTGTAAAATGGACTGAAAAAGGAAATGGCAAATCACTCCAGTATTTCTTCGAAGAAAAACCTCAAATAGAGTCATGACGAGATGGCACAACCAAATCACTAAACAACAAAAACAACAAACCTTCAGCACCTAACAACCCTCCCTTTGCACACCTAATTTTATGCTCACTTTCTGTAATCACCAATATATACTATTTCACTTGATGATCTCATCTATTCCCATGGATTCAATTATTTCTCTGTTCAGATCCTCAAACCCATCTATCCCATCCTAAACTCTCTCCTGACCTCCTATCATTACCAACTACCTCTTGGGCATCTCAAATTGGAAGCCCTATGGACATCTCAAACCCAATATGTCCAAAATTGAACTCATTATCTTTCTCCCCAAACCTTAACCACATCTGAACTTCTTCATTACAGTCAACAGCACCACCATTCTCCCAGTCACACAGACTCACAACCGAGGTAGCACTCTCAACTCCTCATTCACATTTAATCTATGTATTCAACCTGCTGAAAATTCTTGCCATTTCTAATTCATAGCATCTCTCAAATATGTCCCTTTTTCTCCACTTATAGAGCTGCCACCTGATACAAGTTTGTATCATTTCATACCTCTAACACTATAAACGTTTGCTTGGTGGTCAGCATGCTTCAAGTCTCTCCTGATCTAGACTATCACTAAGAATTCAGTTACCAAACTGATTCCTAAAGCATAGCTTCAATCATGTCACCCCTCCTCCTCCACTCAGTAAATACCAGTGTCTCTCTATTACCTCCAGAACCAAATGTAAAGTCCTATGTTTACCATTTAAAGCTCTTAATAAATTGGTCCCTTTTTCTCTTTCCAATCTTTTCCCACTTTCCTTCCCTTAAAATGTTCTATGATTGACCGGCCACCTTGCTTTTTCTCACTCAAGACCTCCAGCATCTTTTCCCTGGCTGTCTCCCATGCTGGGGAGGCTAACTATTGATTCCAAGGAAGAAGAGCAATCAGGGCCAGGCAATTGGGGTTAAGTGACTTGCCCAGGATCATACAGCCAGGAAGTATCTGAGGCCAGATCTGAACCCAGGACCTCCATTATTCAGGCCTAGCTCTATCCACTAAGCCACCTAGCTTCCCCCTTGTTGTTGATGATGTTGATAGCCAGCATGAATTTATAAAGAACAGTTTGATCATGTCAGATTTACCTTGTTTCCTTTATTGACAGTTATAGGGTCATTAATCATAAAAATGAATGTCATAGATATAGAATATTTAGACACAAACAAGGCATTTGACAAAGTCACTCATGACATTCCTGTTGTACAAGATGGATAGATGTGGTGTAAGGCAGATATGTGCAGCTAAGTGAATTCAAAGCTATGTGAATGAATCAGCCCCCAAAAGTGGTGATGGATGGGTCAGGGTGAACCTTGCTAATGGAATATTCCAATAGTCTACTTTGGAAGAGTTCTGGACAATGCTTTTATCAAAGACTTGTGTAGCACCACTCATTATCCCTACTCACCCTGCCTTCCCCACCACTGGGAGAACTTGATCTTCTTCTGTGGCTCATTTTCCTTCAAACTACCTCTGTGCTGGATTTTATGTTCATAAAAGGTACTTGCCCAAGGGTACCTTCTGCATGAACAAATGCCTTCACTGCTAAGCTGAGTTGATCTGTGCTTTAATGAACTACCCTCACTGAGAACAGCATCTCAGCTTGCTGAGCCAATCTGATGCTCTATTCCACTTGTTGCCAAAATCCTTTCCAGGAATCTTATTCTCTACCTCTCAGCAACAAAACATAGCAGTGCAGATAAGTATTTTCTATCTTCTCTTCCTTCTTTTTTCATCAGCAGCAGGTGGCATTAAGAAAGGCTGCTCTAAAGTATATCCTCCAGTCTTTTTTCTTTCTCTCAATAAGTGATTTTGTTACCATTGTCAGTCATTTCAGTTGGGTCCAACCCCATTTGGGATCTTCTTGGCAAAGATACTGGAGTAATTTGCCATTTCTTTCTCCAGCTCATTTTATAGAAGAAGAAACTGAGGCAAATGAGGTTAAGCAACTTGCCAAAGCGACACAAGTGGTAGTAAAGAGATAACTTCATTCTCTCTTTAGCCAAATCAATCTGTATGATTACAGCTTCTTCTTGACATAGTTCTCCTTGTATGGCATTGACCTTGCCAGCTTTCTCTTTGCCTCACATTCTTTTTCCTTTCCCCCATCTCTGTTACTTCCAACTCAGATCTAGGTCAAAAAAGAGACTAGACAATCATCAAGAGTCGGCTATCTCAGATAGTTTGGTGGACAGTGGTGCTTGGAAATAAGACTGGACTTGATGACTTTGAGAGGTTCCCTAGCTTGACAATTGCATGACCAGAGACCCTTCCAAGTCAATTTACATTCCTCAGACCCAGTAACTTCCTTAGAAAGCAAGATGACAGCAAGGGTGAATCTACTATGACTTTCAAGCAGGAATTTGCATGCTTGACTGAAAGAGATAATCAAGCGGGTGCCCCTTGCTGCTGATGTGCCTTTTTCTATGGTGCACTGGTGATTAATGCTGAGTCCCTAAGGTATTTGTTGATCTTGGTCTGTCTTTGCTTCACTTTGAAAAACACCCTAGGCTCTCTTCTCCTTCTCTGCTAGGCTTCTCTTTGGTGTGCCTTCTCTTTGAGATTCCACCTGTGAATGGATGTTTGTCCTTCTTGGGGCTCTGGATTACTGGATGTCTTTAGCTGTGTTGCTGTCAAATCTCTCCTGATGGTGCTAGCACTTAAAGCAAAAAAAAAAAAAAAGGATAGAGGAGAAAACAAAACACAGCCCCTGCTGGGAAAATGGCTCTACTGGCCCTCTGGATGTGTGTAAGCTTCCCTCTTGGGGGCTCCTGCCACATCATGCTTACATGGACATGGCGGTGCCCACCCCCACACTAGGCCACTTTCATCTCAACATGGTGCTTTTGGAGCCATCAATTAAGCAGCAATTCAATTTCATGGAGAGGCTTGTTCTTGACCCCTTGATGATTACTATGTCAAAAGCAAGTCAGAATATGAAAACAAGCCATTGGAATCATGAATCACCATGGCAGCCTGGCCATCCAGCACCAAGGCACTGATTGGAGCTGGCACTGGGGAAGGAGGGAAAGGAAATTCCATTTGTTTTCACAGTGGTCATCTAACTTAGCTGACATTTCCCAGCTTAGGGAAATATAATGATGATGTACGTGGCAGTGGGCAGGGGCAGAGCAAACCCCTAGTCCTACTGAGCAAGTACCTCCTCCTACATTGGAGAACCAAGGCTTTCTTTCATTTCTCTATCTCTGTCCTCCTCTGTCTGTCTCTCTGTCTCTGTGTCTATCTCTCTTTACTTCTGTATCTGTAGCTCTGTCTCCTTCTCTTCCTCTGTCTCTCTCTTGCTATATCTTTCTCCTCCTGTTTCTCTCCTCTTCTATGTCTTTATCTATGTCTGTGTAACTCTCCTCTGTTCCTGTCAGTCTCCTTTATCTCATCTCTCTATCTCTCCACCTCTGTCTGTCTCTGTTACTCTCTCCCTCTGTCTCTTTCTACAGTGTATCTCTCTTTCTCTCCCTCTGTTTCTTTTTCTGTATCTCTCCTCTGTCCTTGTCTGTCTCATTTATCTTTCTCTCTGTCTCTCTACCTCTCCATCCCTTTTTCTCTCTGTCTCTGTCTCTGTCTCTCTCTCCCACTTATGTGTCTGTATCTCTGTCTCTTCCTCTGTCTTTGTATCTCTCCTCCATCTTTGTCTCCTTTATCTTTTTCTGTTTCTTTCTTCTCTGCCTCAGGCTCAATGTTTCTATCCCTGGCTATCTCTTTCCTCTGTCTCTATGTCTTTGTCTATTTCTATCTCTATTTCTACTTCTGATTCCCTCCTCCTTAACTTTCTATTCATCTCTTGCTTCTCCTCTGGGTTTCTTTATTTTTATCACTCACAGTTACTCCTGTCCTTCTGGGTTTTATTTTTCCCTTTCTTTTCATTAGGATGCTAATTCTTAGACCCATCTCCTTTAGTAGGTTGTAGTGGGACTTTTTTCTATCTGAAAAACCCAGTTCGTATTGTAGAGTACCAAACTTGTAATCAGGAATACTCAAGATTGCTTCAGACAATGTGGGACCCTGGCCAAATTGCTTAACCTCTCTCAGACTCCATTTCCTCATCTGTAAAAAGAAGATAATACTACTGTCTATATTAGAGCATTTCAACTCTTTGTGATCCTAGATGGGGTTTTCTTGGCAGAGATACTAGAGTGGTTTCCCACTTCCTTTTCTAGTGGATTAGTCAAACAAAAGTTAAGTGACTTGCCAAGGATCACAGAGCTAGGAGAGTATTTGTGGTCAAATTCAAACTCAGCTCTTCCTGACTCCAGACCAGTGGACCACCAAACAACATCATAGCATTTTTATAAGGATCAAATCAAATGAGATAGTATATACTGCATGAAGTGCTTTGCAAACTTTAAAATGCAATGTACATGTTTCTATTTAACATTATATGTTTTATTATTATTCTTTCCCTCATCTTTCCTTTCCTCTCTCTTGTCTCTTTTATCATTATCTTTCTGCTCTCATCCAGACATGATTTTTTTCACTCCCCTTGTTTTCATCTTTTTTTCCTGCCTTTCTTTCCTCTCCTCTGAACCAGTCACTTACAGTAACCCAGAATGGGATAGCCATCTCAAACTATCTCTTTTCCTGTATTTCTTCTTGTTTTGTTGTTGTTGTTTGTTTGTTTGTTTGTTAAACCCTTACCTTCTATCTTAGAATTAATACTAAGTGTCAGTTCCAAGTCATAAGAGCAGTAAGGGCTAGGCAATTGAGGCTAAGTGACTAGCCCAGGGTTACCCAGCTAGGAATCCAGCACTTCTTAGAGCAATCTTTGATGGTCCAGGAAAGAGAATCCAAACAAGAGAGAAAAATCCAAGAGATGGTTCTTTTCAAGAACTGTAGTTTCTTTCTCATCAAAATGTCTCCGTGTTCTCATATCAACTTCAGTGCCTTTGCTGAGCTCTGATTTAGTGCAATGAAAGGAGATTCCATACTATAAGAGTCTACCTGAGGGATGGCCCCCTGGGCAGAAATCTGGCAACTGTTTGGTTTTACTGAGACCCTACTCCTAGTGAGGCAGCAAAGGTTACTGCCAGGACATTTTGTAAACAATGAAGGATCTCTGTCCTCTTTAGGGATTCCTGGTGCCCAAGGCCTCCTGCGCCAGCTGATTTATTTGATATTTATTTGGAGTCATTACAAGATCATCTTCTCCCGGCTCTTGGTAATGAGCCATATGTTCTTATAGGAAACACGGCATGCTTTCCCTCATTGGCTTATTTTGCTGGCCAGCTCCCTAAGGAGTGAGGTTGGAATTGAGGACTATTTTTATTTCAAGAACTAGAATACTGCAGATATTGTGACACTGAAAGAAATCCTCAGGAAAGACGAGGCTAGGGGCAAATAGTGCTGCAGAGGGAAGCCCTGGGGGTCTGGTCTGAAATATCAGCTACCAAGTGAAAGGTGACACACAGTTTATCTTTGTCACTGAATGGTATTTGTTTATTACCCACCTGGGGCATGCTGGTATTCAAGATTCTTTGTTTCGCCCCTTATGTACCTCATTTCTGCCCCTAGGAAATACCGTTACTCATTTTGACCCCATTAATAATCGCCAGCAGGGATGGGGTTACATTCACAGCCAGACCTCTATCAAGGAAGGTGATGCCATTCCAAAGACAGTTGTCAGAAATTTCCTTACCTAAGGCAGAAGTAATAACACTGGCTCATATTTTATTGCACTTTAAACTTGGTTTTTTTCCCCTAAATCCTTACCTTCTGTCTTAGAATCAATAACTAAGTATTGGTTCCAACGCAGAAGACTGCTAAGGGTTAGACAAATGGGTTTAAGTGATTTACTCAGGGTCACACAACTAGGAAGGGTTTGAGGTCAGATTTGAACCCAGAATCTCCCATCTCCAGCTTATTTCTCTATCCATTGAGCCCCTGCACTTTACAAAGAACTTTCTTTTGGGGGAAAAAACCCAACACTTTTGTAGGTAAGCAGGACAAGTATTCTTTTTCACGTTATCACAGCCAATAATTCTGAGTATACTCCAAGGTTTGGTCCTGGACTTTCCTATTTTTTGTCTGTATCCTCTTTCACTTGGTGATCTCATTTGCTCTTATGGCTTTTCTTTTGCCACCTCTAAGCAGATGACTGTCATATCTGGATGTCTACTCCCAGTCTCTCTCTTGAACTTACTTCTGATCTCCTTAATGCCTGTCCTAGCTCCTCTATTTAGAGAGGTTAAACTCTTCAAGATTAGGCATTTTGAAATGAATTTCTATCTCAAATTCAACATATCCAAAACAGAACTCATCATTTTCCCCCCAAACTCAGTCTTCTATGAACTTCTTTATCAGTGTCAAGGACATTAGTATCCTTCCAGTGTTCAAACCTCAATGTCATCTTTATTCTCACTCATTGATCAATTGATTGAGTAAAGCTTAGAGAAGTTCAATAATTCATTCATGTATATATATCCAACAAGTACCATATTCTAAACAGAAAAGAGCCTTGAAGACCTATAAGACCCCACTGCCTTCCATTTGTTCATCAACCTTTTCAGAGTCATTTATGTACAATACCCGGGGAAGAGCAACATTGGAGGTATAGAGATGCATCCCCTGATATGGAATCTATTCCCAGCACTTTTCTGGTTAGAAAGAGAGAATTCCTTAAAAGTCAACACATATTTAGAAAAAGCTTAGAAAGCACACAGTACTGTAAGTACTGGGAATATAAACACAAGCATGGAAGAAAAAAAACTGTCCCTGTCTTCAAGGAGTTTACATTTCAATGGGCTTCTTCCAGAAAATAGAGATTCTGGGAGGAATCAACCATTCAGAGAGAGAGGCCCAGAGGCAGAGAAGACAGTAGGATCTTGCTTTATACAACCAATACATTCCAAGACCCTTCCCATAATAGAGATTGATTAATGACTATTTAATAAATATTTCTAATATGAAAATGCCTAGGCACTTAACAACTCTTCTTGGGTTTATTGGAGCTACCCCCATCACTACCCTTGTATTTTGGGGCATTTATTAATAACTACATAGCATTAATGAAACAAAGAGGACCATGCTCTGATGGAGACACAACTTGTTGCAAGCAAGAACTCCAGACAAAGACTGATGCAGGAGCTATTTGTCGCAAAACAATGTGATGACTCACACTAATGGACTAACTGCTGAAAGGTTTTATACAACTTGCAAAAATGACAAGGACTTAGCACATAATTAAAAAGTTATTTTAAGTATTTTTTCTGCCTTTATTTATTTTTCAATTACCAATCACATATACCTGAATTCACATGTGTTAAGTTCATATAAAAATAAGTTCTATTCTACTTTTAATTTGAAAAGTAACTCAGGGGTAAATTGAGCCTCTAATAGGAAGAGATCTCTATAGCCTTTTTAGATCAAATCCAGTGGAAAGTCAGAAATGTAGCCTGGAGAAGATTTCAAGCAAAATGGGTCAATGCCTCCCTCATCCTCTTGGCTTTCTGTTCATTCTTGAAAAGAATATTCCATATTCAGTGTAATGGAAATTGGACACTCTTAGGTAAGTAGGCTGTGAGACTTCAAGGGCAAGACTCTTCCTTCAGTTTGGTCTTGGCCCTGACCTGGATCTGAAGTTTAGCCACAGCACAATCTCTGGCCCATGGTCGGTGCCTTGCTACTATCCCAGAACTGAAGTGCCTGGAATTTCCTCTTCAAGGTAATCTTAATCACAAACCTGTTCCAAAGATACCTCTCCATCTCTACTTAAACTATACAGTGTGGGCCAATAGAATCAAGCAGCTAGCAATGGCTGATGTTCTTAGGGCTTTCGCTTCTCTTCCCGCCCTTATATTTAGCATAATGGAATTATAAATCTTAAAAAAAGAAGTTTCAACCATTTTTTGTGTGTCATGAACCCTTTTGGCAGTCTAGTGATGCTTACAGTCTCCTTAGAATAATATTTACTATCTACATTCATTATGGAAGGAGATGCTAAATTTCAGTTAGAGATTAGTGAAAATAGAAAGATTTTTTTTCATCTATAGTCACAGATCCTCCTAAAATCTCACCATAGGAACTGAGTTAAGAACCTTTGTTCTATAATGATTTGTTATAGAATTAATGTTTCCTCTGGGGGAAAAAAGGTATCAAATGAGGTAATATTTGTAAGGCACTTAGCACAGTGCCTGGCACATAATAGGTGCTTAATAAATACTTTTTTTCCTTCCACTCCAGCTTCTCCCACATCCCCCAGTCAAGATGTTGTAAGACTCAAATGAGATAATGGATATAAAACATTTTGTGAACCTTGAAGTCCTATATAAATGATAGTTTTTGTCATTGTGTCGTCCTGTGGGACTTCATGATTTCATTTGGGGTTTTCATGGCAAAGATAGTGGAGTGGTTTGTCATTTCCTTTTCTAGTTCATTTTACAGATGAGGAAACTGAGACAAACAGGGTTAAGTAATTTGCCCAGGATCACACAGCTATTAAGTGTCCGAGACCAGATTTGAACTTGGGAAGATAAGTCTTCCTGACTCCAGTCCCAGTACTCTCCACTGTACCACCTAGCTGTCCAGTAATTAGCCTACAATCACCAGACCTCCAGTCTGAGGATGACTCCATTCCCTAAGTCTTAGACTCCATTTCCTAAGCTTTCTAGTGCACTCCTGCTGAGTTTAAGCAATGTTTACAGTCATCCAGGGCTGTGCTGATGAATGTTGAACATGAATTCTCTGAATACACTTACTTTTAAGTTTAATCTGCATTATTAACACTTTCTCACATCTAGACAATCAACAAACAAATCAAGCCCTGATTTGTAAGATTTCTGCAGTGTAAATGTTCACACTGAAAATTTAACAGTTGGCTAGTTGGAGCTGGCAATCATATCTGTGCTTATAACCTATATCCCAGTCTGTAGCAGTACCAACCCTGAACTGTTCCATTGAGAGAAGACACTATCTTGTTTCTAAAGATCTGTAGGGAGGAATACTCCCAACACTATCCCAGTGATCTACTCCCAAAACAAAGTAACTTTACTGTCAGAAAGTTATTTTGCATATGTCGCCTAAATTATTCCTGTTGTACCATAAGACGTTTGTGTTTATTCCATCCTCAGGTAATTTTTTTGAACTGCTGGCCAATAATCATCTCTCTATTATTAGATTATTAGAGAACTCCCAAATCAATAGGGTAGCTCAGTGGCCCAGTAGGTAGAGAGCCAGGCCTAGAATCAAGATGATTCTTCTTCTCGAGTTCAAATTTGGACTCAGACACAAGCTGTGTGTCTGTGGACATTTCACTTGACTGTTTGCCTCAGTTTCCTCTTTGTAAAATGAGCTGGGGGAAAAAACAGCAAATTACTCAAATATCTTTGCCAAGAAAACCCCAAATGAGGTCATAATGAGTAAGACGTGACTGAATAACCAAAAAAAAAATTGAGATCACAAATCTATTAAATAATTTAAAATGATGATGATGATGATGGCATTTTTAGTGAGAGCAATACAGTTGAATGTGCTTTGTTATTATTAGTCTTTGGTTTAACATTTTGTGATGCAGTGATTTGAAAGTCTGATTCTAAGTTTAGATCATTTTGTTTCTTGGTTTTTAATGGCTATTATAACTTAAAAAGACCTCATATTGGGGGGCAGCTGGGTAGCTCAGTGGATTGAGAGTCAAGCCTAGAGATGGGAGGCCCTAGGTCCAAATCCGGCCTCAGACACTTCCCAGCTGTGTGACCCTGGGCAAGTCACTTGACCCCCCATTGCCCACCCTTACAACTCTTCCACCTAGGAGCTAATACATAGAAGTTAAAGGTTTAAAAAAATAATAAATTAAATTAAAATTTTAAAAAAAGACCTCATATAGATGTGAGATTCTAAATGGAAAAAAAATGCATATTTGTCTACCTTTACTAAATTATGATACTCTAATCTCAGTTCTATCCGCCAATTATGCAAAAGTTTTTGTTGACATCAGTAAATTTCCATCTTCCCTGTCAATCATTTGTTCTTGAAAACTAATTGGAAGGAGCTGTCTTGTTATATGTTTATCAAATGAACTAAAAAAAAACAACAGTGAATCTCTTCATGTGAAAGACTTTCAAAGTCTTTCTCAAACTGTTTCAAAGTTTGAGAGTTTTCTTAAGGGTGAGGATAGGCGAAATTTGTATAGAGGACACCCACACATTATTTTCTACAACAAAAGTTTTGTTTTGTAATGCCTTACTAACCGTGATGGCTTCATAGCATCATTAGCTAACACCTCAAGGCATAATATACACTTAGGGTGGCATTCATCATTAATGATAGTCAACTTTATAAATCCATATTTCAAACCCACATTTCAGATTTTTAGCTGACCTTGTCAGCTTATGATTAGATCATCATTGTTTTCACCTTGTAATGTGACTAATGAATAGATTTTTTAGGAGTAGAAGAAATCTCAGCTCTCCTACCTTCCAGATGTTCACTTATTCTCACATTGTTGTTATTATTATTATTATTATTATTATTGTTATTATTTTCAATTTGTCTCTGGTAGGAATCAGTTTAAACCACTTATCCATTTTGTGAGAATTTGTTTAGTTAAATGAGGCAGCAAGGCATACTATGTAGAAAACCAATTTTGATTGCAAGAAGAATTCGGTTCAGGTCCTTCCTCTAATATATATTGGTTTTGTGGCCCTAGATAAATAATTTAATTACATAATGCTCTAGATATCTCTCTAAGACAGTGATTCCCAAAGTGGGCGCTACTGCCCCCTGGTGGGTGCTGCAGCTATGCAGGAAAGTGGTGATGGCCACAGGTGCATTTATCTTTCCTATTAATTGCTATTAATTTTTTTTAAATTAATTTTCAGGGGGCTAAGTAACACTTTTTTCTGGAAAGGGGGCGATAGGCCAAAAAAATTTGGGAACCACTGCTCTAAGACTATAAATTGTAAGGAAGGACCAATGAACAAATAATAGAAGGAATTCCTTCATCTAGGAATGTCCAAGATTAGTAAAATAACAGCTCCATTTGTTCAGTAGTTTTTCAGTCTCATCTGACTCTTCATGACATCATTTGGGGTCTTCTTGGCTAAGTTCTTAGATGATTTACCATTTCTTTCTCCAGCTCATTTTATAGATCAGAAAACCAAGGCAAACAAGGTGAAGTGACTTACCCAGGGTCACACAACTAGTAAGTATCAGAGGTCAGATTTGAATTCAAGAAGATGAATCTTCCTGTCTCAAGGTCTAGCACTTCATTCACTATGTCATTTAATACTCAAACATTATCTAAAAATACACTTCATCTGGCAGATGTCACACATGTCATAATACACAAAACAAATGAACAAGTAAGGATATTAGCTATAAACCACTCTGCATTGTGGAATGGCCATTCTTTCCTCCATATATCTCAGTTACTATATGTGACATATAACCCTCTGACATTGGAGATTGCACGAGGGTGCCAGTATCAATCTATATTGTAAATAGAAGTAAAGCCTAATTGTTTCTTTTTTTAAAAAAGTAAAATAAGAACTATCAGAATTCTGATCTTTTCTTCCCATTCTCCAATGGATTATTTTATAATACTCCCTTGGATGTATGCAACCTACTTTGGATATCGCTGATCTAAATCAACTCCCTCATTATGCAGATGAGGAAACTGAGACCCAAAGAACCTTGACCAAGATCACACAGACTAAATAATGAATAGAGCTAGTATTCAAACCAAGGTCCTCTAAGTCCAAGCCTAACAGTTATTTCACTGCATCACATAGCTGCCTGAAAGTAGACTGCTACATATTCCATAAGAGAATTGGGCATTTTGTAGATATTCCTATGTTGTGATAAAAAAAAAAAGTTATATAAATAGGTCAAAACAGAAATATTCGATTACAAGAGAGTATTGAAGGGAAGGGAAATAGCTCAAAGAAGAAAAACAATTTTACCAATGATAAATGGCTTTGGTTAAACTGAGGACATTCCCCAGGGAAGTTTGGCCTTGAAAAGCCAGAGGTAGATTCGGTTTAAGAAGTATAATTTGGAATGCAGGTTAGAAGATTGGTAGAATGTAAGCTCATTGAAGGCAGGGATTAGTTTGGTTTCTGTCTTTGTGTAGTTCCAGCACCTGGCACAGTGCCTTGCATAGTGCGGATGCTTAATAAATTTTATCCAATTGAAATTAGGGCCTTTAAATAGTGGATAGAGCATCAGTCCTGGAATCAGGACATTTATCTTCCTGAGTTCAAATCTGGTCTCAGACATTTACTGGCTGTGTGATCCTGGGCAAATCACTTAACCCTCTTCACCTCAGTTTTCTTATCTGTAAAATGAGTTATAGAATGAAATGGCAAACTCCTTCAGTATCTTTGCCACGAAAATCCCAAATGGCTCACTAACAACAATTGAAATGAATGGATTGTGGTCCCAGAATAGTATGAAGAGCAGTTTGGGGTACAAATAATGATACAGGTGTGAGGTAAGGGTGAGGAGTAAGGGGGCATTGGGGCTATCTTCTTATACCCCTTTTATGCTATCTCTAGCTTGGTAGAAGAACTTTTAGTAAATTCCAAGGACCTATCTTCCATGCCCATATCTGTTATTCTGATTTAAATGCTCCTCTTCAATTAATAATAATGGTAGTTAGCATTTATATAGTCCTTAAAAGTTTGCCAAACACTTTAGAAATAAAATCTCATTTTATCTTTAAAACAAATCTGGGAGGAAGATTATTATCTATTATTATTTAGAATAATATTACAATATTACTGATCTGGATATTGTTATCTACATTTTAGAGATAAGGAAACTGAGCCAGAAAGAGGGGAAAGTAACTTGCCCAGGGTCCTACAATTAATGTCAAAAGCATTACTAGCTTCATGGAACAGATCTCATATTTTCCTGATTCCAAGTCTAATACTCTCTCCACTGGGCCACTTAGCTGCCTAAAGTGAAAGGACTAGCAAAGCATTACCAAAAGCTTTGGGCTTTTAACTCTCCAGCTTCCCACATCTAGTACGTTTTAGGTTGGTCTCATTAGCTCAGTGGATAAAGTGCTAGATCTGGAATCAAGAAGACCTGAGTTAAAATCTAGCCTCAGACACTTACTAGCTATGTGACCCTTGGCAGGTCACTTAATCTGCTTCAATTTTCTCAACTGTAAAATGGGGATAATGATAGCAATTAACCTCTGACTTGTGAGGACTGAATATGATAATATTTATAAAATGCTTAGTACAGTGCCTAGCACAAGTAAGCATAATATAAGTACTTATTCCCTTCTCCTGAAGGAAAAGAGTATCCAGAACCTTGAAATCTGGATCTCTTTCTTCATTGTCCTTCTTCCTCTGCCATTTTTACAAAGAAATGGGAACTCGGCTCAGTTCCTGCTGTTCTTTCTATATTTGATGTCCCTCTTAATCTTCTATTTGTCACACTCCAACAGGTTTCAGGAAAGGGCTCAGGATACCACAAGCTGTGAGTGATGGCTCCCAAATGGGAAGATTGTACCAGGATTTACCTGATGCTCCGATTGTGAAGGACTAATACTTCTGGATTCACAGTTTATCCTTGCAGTGGACACCACTAGTGTTGTTGGAAAAACATTGACCTGGGAGGTGAGAGAACTGGATCCTAGCCCTGGCATTTTCTCCAGCTAATAGGGTAACCTTAACTTCTTGGAGCTTCAACTATCTCACTCAAGAAGCAGAAACAGATTTAAGATTACTTAGCAGTTATTTCATTATGAAACCATCGATATGAATAAGAGTTCCAGTAGTGTTTATTCAAATGAGAAAATTGAGAAAATTGAAGCAGATTAAGTGACCTGCCAAGGGTCACATAGATCTTCAAAGTCCTTTATCTGGAAGGTTTACATAAAGCTTCCCTGTCTCCCCCACATACACTCTTAGTCCCAGTAGAAAATTAGATATTTCTAGTGTACCTTACAGACCAATCCAGAGCATCCAGCATGTAGAGTCTGCCTAGTTTAAATCATTTTGCATATTAGAGAACTTTCTTCTGGATTTGGGCCAATGCTGGAACCAGAAACGGCAACTATTCTAGGAGCAGGGCCATTCTGCATAGATTTCCAATGCTATTATGCTGACTGCTGGGTTTTGGAGACACTCCAGAAAACCCGTGTAACACAGGGGTGTGCTTATGTGAATTGAGCCTGGGAATCATTAGGCTTCATCCGTCCTAAGTGGCCGCAGATCGTCCCAGGCGACAGCAGCCAAACAGCAGGAAGGAATGTCAGGGAGGTTGCTTAAGAGAGAGGGTGAGAAGGGGTTTCGTTTTCCTTTTGTTGTCAACGTGAGTGCATTAAGGATTGCAGCCTTGAATTCAGGGGCAAATGAGAAGGAATTTGCAAATATCTTCTTTTCTTAATTTCGTCTCAGGAGGAAATAACCTAGCTTTGATTCCCTCCCTTGGCCCTTGTGTACATTTTGGACACCTTTCTAATGAATCAAAACGCAAAGTCTGCTGGAAATTGGCTTTACAGTGTTGGTATCTTATCCCTCTTACTAGTCTGTCAGCTTCTTGAGGGAAAAAACTAAGTCTTAGCTAAACTTTGTTTCTCATCTAGCTACTAGTACAATGGTCCACAACCAAAGAGTTACTAAATGTCCAAACAAATTTGCAAATTAGGTCTTTCCCAGGATTCCCCTCTTTCTTAGCAGCACTAGAGAGGGAATGAAGGACTCTAGCTTTGATTGTCCCATCGCCTGGGATTCTGACTCACCATGCAGTAGCTCTTAACAAAATAGTTCTGATGTTTCTCAACTGGCTCTCCCAACTTAGTAAGGTTCAAGACACTGAAAGTGCCCTACAGAAGGAAGGTACAGATACTTTCTTTACCTAAATTGCTGCCCCACTAGTGCTTGCTGTGATGGGGCAGATGCAATTGCTGACGTAGAATCCCCAGTGATTTTTTCATCTTTAGCATAGGCCAACCAGCCTCTTCTTGCCAAGCATTTCCATGGAAACCACCTCATCAGCTGGGAAAGATCTTACTGATGCTGCAGAATGGGGCTAGAAGCAGGGACAGTTTTTTGTTCTTTTGAAAAAATGAATTGAATTGCCAAGTGGGGTGTCTGTGTGTGTGTGTGTGTGTGTGTGTGTGTGTGTGTGTGTGTGTGTAAATGTGCGGGTATGTATACACCCGTGTGCTTATACTGCTTTCTTTCTTCTTTCTACAGCTTTTTACAAGCCTGATTGATTGTTGCTTAGGAAACCATGACATCACTGATGCCCGTGGACAATGGCAAATTCTATTATTCTACTGGGGCTGACTTCCCCTTCAAATTGGTTATCTCAGAAGGAGATAGGCAGAGAGGTAAGTATCAGTTGTTAGGAAAGATGATGTGTGTGTGTGTGTGTGTGTGTGTGTGTGTGGTAGGGTGGGGTGGGTAGAGGTGGGGCAGTTACTGCAGTCAGACCATTGGAGAGAATCATAAAGGGCAAGGGAGAGAAGGAAGGGCAGGTCACATGTTAAGAGAGGAAAAGGAGATAAACCCAGGATGGCTTAAGCTACTGACTCCTTGTGGAAACAAAGCTTCTGTTAGCCCTGCTAGCACTTCCAGAATTTTTTTTTTTTTTTTTTTGCCATTCCAGAACTTGGGGTGATCATAAACATTTCCTTCCTTCTTCCTTCCTTCCTTCCTTCCTTTCTCCCTCTCTCCCTTCTTCTCTCCTTTTACTCTCCCTTCCCTTCCCTCTTTTCTCCCTCCCTCTCTACCTCATTCCCTCTTTCCTTCCCTCTCTCCTTCAGTTCCTCTCTCCTTCAGTTCCTCCCTCCTTCCCTTTCTTCCTTCCTTCCTTCCTTCCTTTTTCTTCTGGTCTTCCCTCTTCATTTTCATTTAGTCTCTTCTTCCCTCCTTCCTTCCTTTTTCTTTTTCTCAGACATTTTGAATGACTACTATGTCCAAAGCATTGTGCTATGTGCTACCTATATGAAGATGAGAAAAGACAAAGCTCCAGTGATAAAAGTGCTTATACTCTAGTAGGGAAAAAAGTATTCTCATGAATAACTATAATTCAAAGCATTGTATTAAAAATACTATTAGACATTATACTTGACTGCTTCCTATTTTTTCAGCCTTCTTAAAAATACTCCTCTCTATGCACTCTAGGATCCATCAAAACTAACATAGTCGCTATTCTTTACATAGAGTGTTCTATTTCCCATCTCTATGTCTTTGCACTGGCTGTTCCTTAAACCTGGAATGCTCTCCTTTGCTTTTTTAAATCAATAGTTTCCTTTAAAATTCAACTCAAGCACATCGTCTCCATTGGGATCCATGAACCTTTTAACCTGAGGTCCATGAACTTTAAAATATATATATTAAAATATGTACATTAAAATTTTAAGTATGTATTAAAATGATGTGATTGCTTTCCTTTGTAATACTATGGAATTTATTTTATGTGCTTAAAAACATTATTTTGAGGAGAGATCCATAGGTTTTACTAGACTTCTGAAGGGATCCATGACACCTTTTCTGATATCCTCTACAATTTTATATCTATCCTGGAAATATGTAGACATTTTGTCTTCCTCATTAGAATTTAAGCTCCATGAGGACCCTGTTGTCTTCCTATTTCCAGAACTTCGGTTATTAGTCTATGGACTGAGAAGTAAGGAACTCCAAGGAAGATAATATGTCCTCTGACTAAGAGGTATGATTTGACTTCATGAAAGCAGTAGTATTTGAACTAGGTTTTAATGATTGAACTAAGTGTTTTAAAAAGAAGATGGTAGAAGAGGATATTTCAGGTAAAGGGTTTCAGCAAATGCATAAAGGTGAAAAGCCCAGAGGAATGTGAAGTCCAATTAAGTTGGCCAATAGTGTGTATTTAGGATAAGGCCCTGTGATGTAGAAGAAAAGGCACTGTATTTGGAGCCAGAAAATCTGCTACTTTATATTTGTATGACTGGTCAAGTGTCTTCCCTTTTTTGGTCTCCATTTCCTCACCTTTAAAAGTTGAGTTAGATGGTTTACACATTTCCTTCTAGTTCTAATGTTGTATGAAAGTGAGATTAGAGCCAGACCTTAAAAAGCCTTGAATGTCATACTAAGCCATTTTTTTCCTGCTTTTTTTAGGTAGAAAATGAGAAGTTACTGAGGATATTGAACAAGGGAGTAATGTGATCAAGGTAATGCTTGAGGAATGGAGTACCCCTCCTGAGGGTCATGCCTTCCAGCTTATACTTATACTTTGGAATCTGTGGAATCAACTATTACTTCCCTAAGAGTTCTAGGGCAAGCCTCAGTTTCCAGTGTTTTCAGTACACTATCTCATGAGCCCCCATCAGTATACTTCACATTAATTATCAATCAGACAGCTTTTAAAAAGAGTATAGCAAAAAATAATTGTTGCAAAAACAATGTCCCAAAACTTGTGACATACTTTCCCTTTGAACATGTGAGGTTCATGGGGATACTGATTTCAAATTTTTTCAACAAAGCCAACTGGATCTTCAGGTCTTCTAATTTTTCACAGTTCACCAGATTATAATCTTGTCAAATTACAGCTCCAGCTATCTAGTTGCCTTTTCTTGAGAGACTTTCTGTTTGCCCTCAGTATATATCCCTCTTCTCTCATCTAAATATATTATCTGATATGACTCCATATATCTGTATTTTACCAGTGATTGGAGAGGGGAAGGAGAAAAAAGAAAATACACTTACCTACCGCTAAAAGCAATTCCCTCTCAGGATTCTGGAATCCTTAGCTCTAGGATTTAGATCCCTCTTCCACAAAACTGACAAATTCTGAAGTAGCTTACTCATTTTATACATAGCCCAAAAGTGTGTCTCATTCTTTTAGCTAATCACAATATATTTCCTATGTACCATCATCTGTCTTTATCCAATGATCCAAGAACTCTCAAATTGATGAAACACTTATTTTAACCTAGTTTACACTTTTTATTGATTGATTCATTAAGGTGCTGGGTCTTATGCGATTAATTAGGGGTAGGCTTCCCCACCCTTAGAGGAAGATTAATCTGGATGCATTGCGCTGGACAGGACAAAGTACAGAAGGAATTAAAAGGAAGGAACTTCCCTCCCAGGAACCAGGAACACCCCCCACCCACCCATCCAATCACTCACACACACACACACACACACACACACACACACACACACACACAATCCTTTTTTTGTGATGTGAAATATTCTGATGCACTTTTAACTTCAGTGCTAGACACTGAAGGACCTAGGTATGCATTTGGAACTTTTAAAGGAGGAAGGATTCAGACATGCCCAGCATCTTGAGTTGCCCTGTAGGCAAGCAAATAAAAATAAATGAACAAACACAACTTGTAGTTCAAAACAAAAAATGCTGGATTTGCACTGCCTGGTTCATTTTGGGAGGCAATGCAATAATTACATTCTCTTTTAATCATGTTCCCACCCAGAGTTTTATGCAAAAACATGAAAATTTTGCTTTTTCCTCTTTGGGTCTCCATAAAAAAAGAAAAGGATTCTCCTCTCTCATGTGAGCATTCAGTCTAATGAGATATAAACTATAGTCCTAGTTTCATTTACGCAAGAGACTCCCATTCAAAACCATAGTTAATACAATACACCATCCACTGGTGATAAATTTCCACCTCTCAATTACCTATATAATTCCCTAGAATTATGTTTCTGCTAAGTGAGGGTTCTCAATCAAGAAAGGATTCCAGATTATTAGAGAACCAAACACTCCTCTTCTTTCATTAGGTCCATCTTCTTAGGGACCAATACAGTACTTTTTTTATACTTAGACTTCTAATGCCCCTCCTCACAAGGTTGGGAAGGCACTCAAAATTACTAAAGACTCAAGCAATGCTTTCCTTTGGTGAGCCCCACCATCCCAGAGATCTATACAGTCTTCCAGAATTATAGTACAGTGCCACATTTCTGCCACCTGACCATGAGGAACATCTGTGCAGTCCACCCTATTCATGGTACCAGTGAAGGGCAATCTTCAAATATGTACCACTTTCCTACTCTACTTATTGCTTCTCCTACTGTGCCATCAGCCACACCTTCTCACCTGGAACTGAGGTCCACAGTCTAGGGCCATTATGATTGTTGAACTCATCACCCATTCCTCCCACGTTGCCCTGACAATACCTCTATCCCCACCCCCCACTACTTTCTTCACTTCTTGTTATAGGAATAGTAATCAAATGAAGATAACCATTCTTCTGGAAAGGACCATACAATTGATTTCTCTATGGCTCCACTCACTGTTCCTGGAACTTTCCCTTTCCCTGGCCACTACTCTCCTATATATGTTGTCTTCCTCTATTCCAGTATAAATGCTTAGAGAATAGGGACTATATTTGTTTTGTTTTTGCCTCCCCAGTTTAGTCCAGTACTTGACACAGATAAACACTCAATGAGCATTTTTCTATCATTCATTCATTCTCCAAAATGGGCTCTGTGCTTTCTTGCTCTTTAATTCTAATTCCTATCAGTATGAGCATGAGCAAGGTCATGGCCTGGGATTCCTCTGTTGCTCTGCTGCTGCTGCCATCCATTGGTAAAGGTATGACTAAGGTTTTTGCTAGCTGGGATGAAAACAGTTGAGAAGTATGCCTACCACACTCACAAGGGGGAAAAATTCATTCTGAGTTTTAGGGTGTAGAAAGGAACTGAAGATGGGGGGGGGGGGAGTTGATGTTTTAGGAATGTGAATCCTCCAGGAGGCAGAGGACTTCCATAGGTCAGGTGCTATCAAAGGAAGAGAAGGCACTTCAAGGTCTAGACCCTCCAGAAATAGGATGCTTCATAGATGGTTTGTTTCTACATGCCATTTTCTAACAAGGAATCTTATTCTATCTCTACTGATTCCTCTTTTGATTAGTGGGTTCAGCCGCAAACCTCTCTTTGAGGAAGTACCCACACCAGTTATGGGCACTCTAAATTTGGGTTAGTTTAGTGCTAGATTCCTTCTGGTACACCTCACCCTCTTCTTCAGCTCTCTATTATGGAATGATTTACTTCATTCAAATTTAAGATCCTTGAGGGCAAGGATTACCTTTCTGCTTGCATATGTATTCCCATACCTAGTGAAGTGGCTGACACATAGTAAGCACTTAGCAAACACTTTTTTCTATCTGGGGAGAAAGGATCCTAAAGATGTCTCCAAGAGCTAATTGACAGAGTCTTTTACAGAGTGAGAAAGTTGTTTTCTTAACCAAGGGAGTTGCCTAAGAGGATAAGACTCTACAACTCTGCCAGGAACTCTGGACTTTTGGGAGAGGAGAGAATGTACAGAAGAGGAAGGAAAGCTGTCCATTGACCATTTGCTGCCTGGGCTGAACAAGGTCACTGGGATAATACAACTGCAACTGCTACCTGTCCTCCAGGGCCAGTTGCAGTGAGAGGGAATAGAACATTTCCCTTCTCCCTTAATTCTGATAATCTACAGCTCACCTCCCTCACTCTCTAACCTAAATCACCCACCCACAATCCCTCCAGAAAAGCTTCTGATGAAAAACTGTGAAGCAGGAAGCACTGGAACTCTTCTGGTCTATGAACCATCTGAGTGAGAAAGCTTTCTACATGATGTTAGTGCATGGGGCTAAACCCTAGACATTCTGTTCTAATTAAATTTTTATTCCCTGTCATGCATAGGTATGGATGGTTCATTAAAAAAGCTTCATGGTCCCAAAGGCCTCCATCGAAAGAGCCAAATCTGTGTCTGTGGGTAGCCCCACCCTACCCATTGTCTAAACCTCTGTCCCCAAATCTCTGTCCTGCAGGTGATGTGAGCCTCCTTTTAAAAACCAAACCCATAGATGTGGCTCAAGTGTAGAAACTATCTGGGAATTACTAATCATCAGTCATCATCAGTGTGAAAATAGGATTAATTCTCCCCTTGTCTATTTCTAGCTAATCAAATCGAGAACTTAAAGTATCCCTACTTACCATTAAGTATGAGAGTTTACAAGTCACTTACTACAGTAAGCTCATACCTCCAAACCACTGTGCCCCCTCCACCTTGGGCAGTGCTTGGCAAATTGAAAGGCTGCAATTGGTTTCTGTGAAGAGGAGGAGAGACAGGAAGTGACTTGGAAAAAGGGGGCATAAAAAAACCAACATGGTTGTCTGGGATTCCTTTCCTTTCCTGTCATTCAGAGTGAGTGGCTGAGATTCCTTTCCTGGCATTTGGAGGAGACTTTTCCCCTGGATCTTGCTTCAGCTTGCTGCACTGGTGGACTTCTGGCTGAAGGCTCCACGTGGAGATCAGACTTGGGGGAAACCCCTGCCAGGCTGAGCCAGACCTCACCAGAGAAGGGCTGGTAGGCTTGTCAAGGCTCTGCCTTTTTACTACATTTCCACTTTCTCTCTTTCCACCTCTTTGTAAATAAAAGCTGCTAAAAGTTATTTTGACTTGATATAATATTTTAAAACCGGCAACCACAATATTACTTTATAACTCTCTTATTTAGTATAAAACCTAAATTTAAACCTTACACCAATGTGGTATCAACTGGCTAACAAATACCCAGGACACAACAGAATTCACACCCCTTTCACACCAATGCCAGAATAAAGGGTCCTATGGGAGAAGCAACAAAGACTCAGATGCCTGAGCACGCCAAATTCCCAGGTATCTATTAAGTACTCACTTTGTTAGGCACTGTTCTGAGTACTCTGGAGGAAGCAAAAAGCTACAGCACACAGTTATTGCCCTCAAAGAGTTGACAATCTAAGTTTTAAAAATTAGGCATACACTCATGAGAAATTTAAATATATTGGGGGGTGGGGATAAAGCCTTTTAAAGATGAGTAGCAATTTGATACCTGAAGAAGGGTAAGAAGAACATAAAAAGCATCTAGACAAGATATGCCCTTGGGTTGGCTAAAAAGTAACCCAATTCAATAGGTTTGTAGTAGGGATATATTTGAGTTAAGACTCAAAGGGGTAGAATGGCACAAGATTGAGAAGGGTCTTGAATGCTAGGTAAGAGGTATTAATTTTATTTTGTAGGCAATAGGGAGCCACTAAATATTTTTTAAATTTTTTTAATTTTTAAAAGAAGGAAGGAAGGAAGGAAGGAAGGAAGGAAGGAAGGAAGGAAGGAAGGAAGGAAGAGAAGGAAGGAAGAGAAGGAGGGAAGGAAGGAAGAGGAGGGAAGGAAGGAAAGAAAGAAGGGAAGGAAGGAAAGAAAGAAAGGAAGGAAGGAAGGAAGGAAGGAAGGAAGAGAAGGAGGGAAGGAAGGA
>NC_058132.1:150556560-150602549 GCF_016433145.1 Gracilinanus agilis | reverse complement strand
GAGAGAGAGAGAGAGAGAGAGAGAGAGAGAGAGAGAGAGAGAGAGAGAAGGAGGCAGCAGCCTCTGGTGTGTGGCAGTCAGCAGAAGCCCAGCTGAAACCCCATTGATCTTGTGTCTGTTCGTTTTAATGAGCTCTTGGGTCCTGGAACTAACCGTTCACTCTGCTAATGGCAGTGTAAACAAATACATCAGTCTGGTTTGGGATCAATTGGCTTTCATGGAAGCAGAGGTGGCCCAAAGGCTTGAAGTAGTTAAAAAAACACCTTCCATCCTCCTTGGACAGGTATCCTAGATTTCCTGGGATAAATGGGGATGGGAGGGGAAGGGGAGTGGCAGAGTCATATGGCTGATTGTACTATAAAGGACTGCATAGTATAGGCAGAGCTGTCAAGCACACTACCAGTGACACTCTCTAGTGCACCCTAAACCAGGTTGAAATGCAATTGGTAAATGTTTTATAAAATCAATTAAAATAAAATAATAAATAACATTTATTATTAATATTAATTTATTTTATTTTAATGTTATATATATTTTAATCATATTTTATTTTTGTTTGTGTTTAAATATTTACATATTTATTTCTATATCTGTATATATTTTGATTTTACTTAATTATTCATATCTAATTCAATAATGTAATTTTATATTAACTCATAAATAATAGAAGAATAATCATATGTCGATAATGTTAATTTGAGGCTTTCTAAATTAATATGCACCTACAAGTGTGTCTCTCTTGGAATTTGACACCACTGATAAAGATAGAGAGCTGGTCTCAAAGACAGGAATCATCCTCCTCAAAATCCTAACATTTATGCAGCACTTTAAGGCTTGCAAAGCATTTTACATATGTCATTTCATTTGGTCTTCACTATCCTGTGTGACCCGGAGCAAGTCATTTAATTCTGTTTGCCTCCATTTCCTCATCTGTAAAAATGAGCTAGAGAAGGAAATGGAAAACCACTCCAGTATCTTTGTCAAGAAAACTCCAAATGGGATCATAAGGAGTCAGACACAACTAAAATGACTGAACAACAACAAACAACCTTTCAAAGTAAGTGCTGTTATTATCCCCATTCTACAGATGAGGAAACAGAGGCTAAGAGAGATAAAATTACTTACCCAGAGTCATGCAGCAATTAAGCGATTGAGATAGGATTATGAACTTATTTCTTCCTTGTTCTAATACTAGCACTCTATCTACTATGTCACCCTGCTGCCTACTAGAAAGACTTGATTTTTAATCTCACCTCTGACAGAGGACAATTATTTGATTGTGAGCAAGTTACTTACCTCCTTGGTGCCTAATTCTTTAGGACAATGAGGTCCAGAGAAGGTTCCAATCTTCATTGGTAAAAGTAATTTCTTCATATGAGAGTTCCCTAATACCAGTAAGAGTACAGGACTAGGCCCTTTTCCCAATTCAAACTACAATTGGATTTAGAAAATAATCAAAGCTAACACCTTCATTTTACAGGCGAAAAAAAAAACTGAGATCCCCAAAAGTAAAGAGACCTGTCTAAGGTCACAGAGATGATGAATATTACTCATTCAGACTTCAAATCTTTATGAATATAGTGAAAGGAAGATCCATAATTCATTGGGAAGGAATGGAAATGAGAAAGTAAGGGGAATGGACTGAATCCCATTGTGCAGGACCAGAGGATCCTCAAAACAGACTTTGAGTCTGGAGGCTTTGGCCACTACTGACTATAGGAGCAGACCCCCATGACAGTCTTGCTGAGGAAAAATAAGGATTTCTCCCAAATGAGTCATTTCTAACAGTAATCTTTGTATTTCTCAAAGGAAGAGCAAGTTCCAAAAAGCCAAAAAGGAAGTGCAATGAAAAAAGATTTAGATTTTAAAGTCAGAAATCCTAGGTTCAAATCTCAGATCAACCACCAGGGGTGACCTTGCAAAAGTCTAATAAAATGATAATGATAATAATAATCATGATGGTGATGATGATGATGGTGGTGCTGATGATGTTATGATGATGAAGACAATGATGATGGTGATGATGATGATGTTGTTATAATGATGATGATGATGATGATGATGATGATGATGATGATGATAAAGATTATAGTAATCGTGATAATGAATGTAGGAACCTATGTAGCATTTTTAAGCTTTCAAAGTACTTTACCAACATTACCTAATAATTTTTCTGAGCCTTAGTTTTCTTTTCTATGAAATGAATTGGTTAAATTAGATGACCTATAAAGACCTTTTAGTTCTATATCTATGATCCTATGAACATAAAGTGTAATTGTTTTCAAATCTGCTTAGGGGATGAAAAGGATTTATTCCAGCGTAGTGTCCATGGCCAAACTCTGAAGGCATTTTAAAAATAGTTTTTTCAAGGAATCTTGAGACTTAATACCATCGAGTCCATTCCAGTTTTTATCCTCTGAGTTTCTATTTAATGCAACAAACAAATTGAATTAAACAAAAATTTATTAAGTGCCTACTATGTTCCAGGCTGGGAATATCCATGTAGTTCCTCCTCTGGAGCTCCTTCCCAACTCCTACTCACAATAGTACATGAACAAAGATTAAAAATGGCACAATCCCAGAATTCATTAATAGATGATGCTTATAGTCAAATCAATACACATTTATTAAGCACCTACTGTGTACCAGGAATTGTGCAATGTTCTGGGGATAGAAAAAAAAGGCCATCTTTGTCCTCAAGTAGTTCACAGTCTATTGGGGGAGACAACATGAAAACTATATACAAAGTATATACAGGATAAATTGGAGATAACTTTAAGGGGAAAATATTAGCATTAAGAGGGACCAGTAAAGGCTTTTTGAAGAAGGTAGTATTTTAGCCAGAAGATGGATATGAAGAGGGAGAGAATTCTAGGCATGGGGGAAAGCCAGTGAAAATGTTGGCATATTTTATTTGAGAACAGCAAAACATCTGGAGTTCCTGGTATGTTGGCTAATTGTTTGATCTCAATCAATGAATAGAACTAGATATAAGCAACCCCACATTCACCCCTACCAGTTATACATTCTACCCAGAGGATCTTGCTTTCTTTGTGTCCTGGGATCCATTCCTTTTTAAGTAGAGTGTTCATCTTATTTTAGAGGTATGATTTGTAGTGGTTTGTTAAGTTAGTCTCTTGGCTCAGCCCCTACCCCCTAAGAAACTACACCCTCTTCCCTATTTAGCCATTTTGGTCCTATCAGACTACTCATGACCTCATTTGGGATTTTCTTTGTTGTTGTTGGTTGTGGTTTTTTGCTAACTTTACCTTCTGTCTTAGAATCAATACTAATTATTGGTTTCAAGGCAGAAGGGCAGTAAGAACTAGGCAATGGAGGTTAAATGACTTCCCCAGGGTTACACAGATAGGAAGTGTCAGAGGCCATATTCCATTGAACCATCTAGTTTTCCCATTTGGAGTTTTCTTAGCAAAAAAGACTGGAATGGTTTTCTGTTTCCCTCTCCAGCTCATTTTAAGATGAAGAAACTGAGGCAAACAGGGTTAAATAAGCTTCCCAGGGTCATACAACCAATAAGGCCCCAAGGCTGGATTTAAACTCAGGCTCAGCACTTTACCAACTGAATCACCTAACTGTACACTCTCTTTCCTGCTCTACTACATTTTGATGTGCTTTAATCACGTGTATAGGGCATAACAGAGACGGCAACACAAACTTGACTTGACTCGATAGCATTCTTTATTCATGATCAATGAAGCAGAAGGAATAAAATTAAATATGTTAAGCCAACTACCATACAATATGCATACCCAGGCAGTCCCAAACCAGTCTATAGTCATGTCCAAGTCCATGAGTTTAAGATATAGTTTAAGTTCTTGAACTCAAACCCTTCCGTCCAACTACAACAAGAAGAAAAAATGAATTAGCCACCAGGGGGGTCCTAGCTGCCTAAGCCTTCTAAGTTCCTACCAGTTCATCCATATGGTGAAGTGGATAGAGTGCTAGATCTAGAGTTAGGAAGACCTAAGTTCAAATGCCACTTTGGTTGCTTACTAGTTATGCTATCCTGAGTAAGTCACTTAAATGCTGTCTTCCTCAGTTTCCCTGACTGTAAAATGGGAAATAATAATAGCACCTAATCTTCCAGGGATTTTTCAGAGGATAAGAAGAAAGAACTCGGTGCTTAGCATCTAGTAGGTACTTAATAAATGCTTATTTCCTTCCTTCTTTCCAGTTCCTTATACAGCTATTCTGCTGCAGCTCCTATATACTAGGCAACTGATAATTCTTGATGCCAATGTTCCTTTTCTCAAATTCTCCTCTCCACGAGTGGATGTAGTGGAGCCAGTTCCCTTTCAGTAATGATTGTTCCATCTTCCCATCTCTTCCAAGTGCTGCCCAGTTGTGGAGAAAAAACACTCTCAGATGTCTTGGTACTATTACATCATATGCCTCCCTTTTTGTCTTTGTTTCTTCTCTTCCAAAGTTAGCTAGCTGGTCACATTCTATGTGATTTCCACTTTAGTCCTTCAGTTCTTTTCATGCCTTCTCTCTAAATGCCCTCCTTTATTCAAACACTCAATCAATAAATATTTATTAGGTGCCTACTATGTACCAGATATTGTGATAAGCACTGGGGATACAAAAAGAGATAAAAGATAGTCTATTCCCTCAAGGAGCTCACAACCTAATGGGGGGAGACAACAAGCTAACAGATATGTACAAAGTAAGCTATATTCAGGACAAATGGAAAATAACAGAAGGCACTAGAAGAATTTAAGATATAGGCCAATGGAAGAGAAATGGACAGGTTCACAGCTGGTTTGAATGTAGTCTGCTTCCAATTATCAGTTCAAAACTGCACTAGAAAAAGTAACATAGAGCACATCAAAGATAAGAAGAAAATCCCCATATGCACCAAAAATATTCATAGCAGTACTTTTTGTGAGGCACAGAATTAGAAACAAAGTAGATGTCCATCAAGTGGGGACTGGCTAAACAAACTGTGGTTCATGAATGTAGAGAAATATTACTGTGTTCACAATATATTACTGATAAATACAGAGAAGTATGAGAAGATCTGCAAGAACTGATGAAGACTGAAGTGAACAGAGCCAAGAAAACAAAATATACAGGAACTACAACAATGTAAAAGGGAGAATAACCAGACACATACACAAACACAAACACACACTCAATCAAAAGTGAATTTTTAAAATTATAAAGAACAAGTATAGCTCAAAAGGTTAGATAAGTGTTGTACATTGCACATATTTTCATGCTTTTTCAGTGTATTAATAATTTATATTGATTTTTCCCCTCTTCTTTTTCTTTTTCTTTTGTCTTTAAAAATTAATATTTGATATATAGGAGGGGAAGGGAGAGAGATACTGGGAAACTTAGGTGATGCAAAAAAACCCTGAAAGACATCAATAGCAATTTATTTTTTAATTATAAAAAGAAGTATTAAAAAGAAGATATTAAAGATATGTATGCTCAGAAATAAAGATAGGCTGGCAATGTGGTAAGAGGACTATGCAAAGAACAGCCCACATGCTCCACATGATATCTGGGCAATTAGAAGAAATTTGGAAGACCCTCAGTATGTAGGACAGAGCCACTGTTTTGGATTTCTGGAGGGCATGGACCAGAGACAAACCATATAAAAAGATGTAGGTGGGTTATAATCCATACCATTGGAAAAATCATCAATAAGCTTATAGATTAATGCATTATCAAAATTTCAAAACATAGTGGTCTAGGCAAGAAGTGATTGGAGCCTGAACCAGTCTCAATATATATTAATCCCCTTTCCTGTACTCTCCAGTCAAACTAAGCTGTCTTCCTCTGTGTCTTTCACACATAGAACTATCTCCCATCTTCAGGTTTTGTATTCACTCCATCTTTAGTTCTTGGAATATATTCCTCCCTCTTCTCCACCTGATCAAATCCCTCATTTTCATCTAAACTCAATTTTAGCATGACATTCTATCAGAAAACTTTGCTAATCCTCCAAATTTACAGTATCCTCCCTATTTACCGTGTATATATAAATACATATATAAATTAGATTTATGAATATGTAATATATTTATAGATACATAACATTATTTATATATTTTTATATAAATTGGATTTCTCTGTATATATTTCTATACATTTGTCTACTCTACCAAAACAAAAAAGAATAAGGACTGTTTCATTTTTTGTCTTTGTATCCCCAGCCCCCAATATAGTGTCTCGTACATAGTAGGTACTTAATAAATGCTTATTGACTGACTGATTTGTCAATTGATTTGATGGGAAGGATAAGAGAGAAGAAACAACAAAAGATGACTCTGAAGTGTTGAGCCAGATCATCAGCAAAAATAGGGAACCTTAGAGAAGGTGCAGGCTTAGAAGAAAAAAACAATCAATTCTATTTTGAACATATTGCATTTGAAGTACAAGTAGAAAATCCAGGTAAATGAAATAGTTGGAGATGTAGAACTGAAGTTCAGAGGGAGTATTAGGATTAATTAAGCTATAGGGCTAAGGAGGACTATTTGGGGTAATTGGGATCTTAACAGCTAAGGATAGGATAAAGAATAGTGGGTAAGGCCAGACAGAATCTTGGTAAGGTGCCCTGTTGGAACTCTGGGTAGCCTGAGTCAGTTGGTTTCCCAACTGCTGATCTGCACATCAGTGGGTCTCCTGGAGGTTTTTTTTTTTTTCCTTAGGAGAAGGTTGATATTTCTGTTCCCTGGAACACTGAAAAACCCAGTGGCAGCTGAAGGAGGAGAACAGGTTAGAGTTTCTGGAATAAGTTTGTGGGGGAAATCAACAGAAAAGAGAAAGAGAGGCAGTTTTTCCTCTGTGTGGTGGCTAAGAGGGCTGAGCCATTTTGAGTCCTTCTTAGGTCAAAAAGACTAGCTAGGCCTGGAAGGGCTTACAGTTGGCAGAAAGAGTGAATAATCAAACTGATTTAAAGCTGAAAGAGAGAGAGAGAAAGAGAGAGAGAGAGAGAGAGAGAGAGAGAGAGAGAGAGAGAGAGAGAGAGAGAGAGAGAGATGTTTTGTTTTATTTTTTTCCACCTCTGTGTGACTATAGGGTGGGCAGGGCCTTTGAGGCCTACTGTAATAATAAAGAGAGCCAGTACCCAAATATTATGATAGAGAGAGAATCTATATTGTGAGACTCTCCTCCAGCACTCCCCTGGGGCTGAATATACATTGGGAGATTTTAAGGGGGTGTCACCCTGAAACTGGGTGACCTGGATGGTCAAGCCACCCCATAGGAGTTGGGGGTGAGGCTTCCCTATAAGATGAAGTATGTGGTACCCCAATCTGATCCTGAATAAGGATTGGGGTTCACACAAACCTCTCCCCAATCAATTAAATTCACAGGAGGTGGTCCACTTCAAGATGGAGGCTGCCAGACCAAGCTGTGGTTCCTCTCCCTTGTTGTCTCTCAGGCATTCTAGAACTCTATCTGACTGATAATGGCTTTTATTATTCAAAATTCAGGGATTGGGGAAAGGGGTGAAGGGTAGAGGGATTTTGGGGTGCCCTCTTTGCTATTCCTATGGGGTCCGTCACTTAGGTGGGAACCTTAATGGCTCCTACTCCTAAGCTTCTCCCCCCCTTGTCCATTCTCCTTCAGTTTATATTTCTATTTTTCTGTTTCTACCCTTTTCTATAGTTTTAAGTTTTTGACTGAAAGGGTCTCTCAGCAAGGTTGGGTAATGGGTGAAGGAGACTAAGACATTGCTCCCAAAATGGAGTCCAAAAACTTAGCTGACTCAACGTTTGAAGTCTTGATGGGTGAGATGCAAAGGAATGGCTTTGATCAGGGAATCCAGGTTTCAGTTTCCACTAGAAGATCCTCAGGAAGCCCTCAGGACTGTATCCAAGCTGGGATGTCCTCCTCCTCTCTCCTCATAGTCCTCTGCCCAAAGACCTCTCTTTTCCTTCCTCAGGAGAATTACCCAGAATTCTCTCTGGCCTCTCAACTGTCAGTAACTGTCATCAACTGTCAGCAACTCCTTCTCTGATTCCTTTTGTCCCATCCCCCTTGCACAAATTCCATCCTCACCAAGGCCCAGAAACCAGAAGCCTGACTAGGCCGAGAAAGTACTGAAAGTTGGAGAAGTGATCTGAAGGGATACAAGGAGGCAGTGAATAATATATATACACATATGGATGATTTTTAGAATAGGTTATTTAGCATAGATTCTGGGGATTTAGTTAAGTGATAATGAGTTGTAAATTAAGTTCAGGGAAGCCTGAGCAAGAAACAAGTTCTCACAAATTAGAGGGAAGTGGGTAAAAGCTTAGCTCCCTGTTAGATTTAGGGATCCTAATCCTTAACTTCCATTACCTTTCCTTACCTTTCCTCAAACCTTTTCCAATATTTATTAAATAGAGGTTTTTTTGCATCTGTCTCCAGCAGTTATCCATTGCACAGGCCCAAACAGTTGCACGGAGTTCCCCTCACTTAACATTCCTGTATTAACATTCCTGGCTGCTCTTATCTGCAACATTCTTGGTGATAGATTACAATTAACAGGAGGATCAAGGCTGGATATACAGATCTGGGAATTAACCATGTGATGTGATCATTCCATCCTCAAAAGATATGAAATCACTAAAGGAGAGAATACATAAAGAAATGTATCGATATATCTATCTATATCTATATCTATATCTGTATCTATATCTATATCTATATCTATATCTATATCTATATATATTTGAAAGAGAGAGAAAGAAGAGAAAGAGAAGAAGGAGGAAGACCCAGGCCTTGGAAGACATACTATGCTTGTAAGGATCCATAGAGTGAGAAGATGTTGTCTTGAGGCTAGGGAACAGCAAGTCATCCAGTTTAGTTGGAACCTAATATGATGGCTAGAAAAAGATTGGTGGGACATTATGGGTAGCCTGAGAATGTGGAATTTGGAATTTATCCTAGTATGAACAGAAGTCATTAAAAGTTTTCTAACCAAGAGACTAATATGATAAGACCTATAAATGAACAAATTATTTTGGCAGCTGTGTAGAGAATGGATTAGATAGGGGAAAGACTGGAAGTGGGAAGATCAATCAGTCAATATCTATTAAGCAGCTAATATATGTTAAATACTGGAGATACAATACAAAAAATAAAAGGAAGACAGTCCTTGACTTCAAGAAGCTTATAGTTTGATAAGGGAAGACAACACATACAAGAGAATTGAAAAGGGCAAGGCAGGGATTGAAGGAAAGGTATATGGCAGGGGAAGGAGTGTGTGGATCTGAAGTAAAGTCAGGAATAAAATGAAAAGATGGATGACCTGGGGCCCCTCCTTAAATAGAAGTTCTGGGACGAATCCTCCACCCTCCAAATCAGAGAGAGACCCTCAGACAGGAGGCTGTGACTTCCAGAGTTGAAGTGACTTTCTAGGATGAAGAGGTTCCTGGACCTTGATGAAAAAATCCAGAGTATAGCTGGGTAGGAATTAAAGGATTCTTAAAAATAGGCTATGTGAAAAGTGATGAGGAATTGAGCTAAGATGGTGGCCATTGGAGTAGAGAGAGAAGAGAAATGTACATGTAGAATTAACAGGGTTTGACAACTGATTATATGTCAGGTATGAGGGACAGGAAAGTATATAGGGCAGTTCCAAGGTTCCAAGTTCCACTTGCAAGACTGAAGAGATGATGGTGCTATTGAGAAAAATAGGGATGTTCTCCTAGAGATGGGAGGCCCCAGGCTCAAATCTGGCCTCAGATACTTCCTAGCTTTGTGGCTCTGGACAAGTCACTTAATCCCCATTGCCTAACCCTTATCACTTTTCTGCCTTGGAATCAATATTCAGTATTGATTCTAAGATGAAGGGTGAGGGTTAAAAAAGAAAGAAAAAAAAATAAGGAAGTTTGAAAGAAGGGCAGATCTCTGAGGAAAATGATGAACTGTGTTTTGGACTCTGAAGTTTGAAGTTAGAGAGGAAATTTAGTGCAGTGAATAGATAATTTATCTAAAAGTCAGAAAGACCTGGGTTCAAATTTAATCCTTCAGTGGTCTAGGCACTTAAGAGTTTAAGTTACAGAGAAGGTGATAATCCATATTGATAGAAAGAATATTGTCACCCAGGAATTCCCAGAATTTATGAAATCCTGGTATCAATGGGATATACAGTGAATATTTTCAATAGGCAATTTACAGTGTGTAACTGGATATGATTTTATATTTGAAATTCAAATGTGTAGAGCACATAATTAAACCTGTGGGAGAGAGTAATGATGAAAAAGGAAATGATTGATAGTCTATGTTCTCAAAAGTGATAAGTGAGGTTAGGATCAGGAGCACAATTGAAAAGTTTGGCTTTGGAAAAGTTAAGAGGCTGATAGGTTAAGAGGTAAAGAGTTTTTGAGGTATTGAGGAGACATGAGGAAGCTATAACTGATGTCTTTAATCTCAGGAAAGTAGGAGGCAACGTCATCTCTTGAGAAAGGGTAATGACAGTGGGGTTGGAGATCTGAGGAGATAGGAGATTTAGAATAATCACTAAGGATGCATGTGATAGGGAGTCAATCAGAGATGAATAGTTTTGCTATGGAATAGTGAGAGCTCTGTTGAGGTTAGATCATATGAGGTTAGATCCAGGCTGTATGATTCTATAACTTCATTCAGTAACATTCATTAGCTTGGGAGTAGGAACAGAGAATGCAGACGGTAGGGATGAAAATTATGAAATATTTTGTCAGATGCCTTGCTGAAACCAAGACATGCTATGTCTACAGTATTCCCTTATTCTACCAGTTTCAACACTACTTTAAATATATATGTATGTATATATATATATGCATATATTTTAAATTTTTATTCCATCATTTGTTCCCAGTGAACCCATACTGGTTCCTAGTGATTTTTTCTAAGTCCTCACAAATGATCTGTTCAATAACCTATTGTAGGATTTTGCCCAGGATTGTCACCAAGGTTCAGCATTCTAGAGTTGTTCAAACATATTTTCTGCGTTCAAAATCAGAACAGTCTTTTGGCCCCTCTCCTATTTCTTCAAGATTGTTAATAATACCTTACTGATACAATATACAAGTTGTTTTTTCAATCCCAGGGAAGGAATATATTTTGACCAGGGCATTTGGATTTGTTTAGAGCTGTTGGATACTCTCTAGTTCTCCTATTTTTGTCCTTCAAATTTCTTTTTTATTATATTTGTTCTCCTCTTTCCAGTCTGAAGAACATCTTCCTTGAAATAAAAAAAATCATAAGTAAATAGGATCCAGTAGTTTTATTTCCTGGCTATAACAAATCCATCACTTCCATGGTCTACTGCTCTTTAGATGACATGGAGGTTAACAAAAGCATCAGCAGTTGGGAAAGCTTCTCAGCTGATAGAATGTTGAGTGAGTTGGAAGGATGAAACCATCTGGTACATAGACAGGTTTCAAACTTAAATGTGTCCATAATGACCACTGAATGAAATTAATTAAACTAGATCTTTTTTGTCTGGTTTGAATGCCTAGCTTGATATCTAGCACATAGTAGGTGCTTAATAAATATTTGTTGAATGATTGACTAAATCCTGCCTCCCAACAACTTAACCTTTTAGAATTCATTGTGAATTCTTGATATTGGTTTTCCTTTTCCTGTGCATAGCACATTGCCTAGCACTTGGTAGGTGCTTAGTACATGTTCATTAATTGATTGCCATCACTTCAGTCTCTAGACCTTTATAATCATCAACTGGTACATTAAGTTCCTGAGAGTAGCTCGTTGTACTGTGTTCCAGAAATCTATATCTGAACTAGAACTCTTCTCTCATTTTACTAGCCATAAGACAATTCATTTAGCACCATAGATTCTGTCCCATTCACTGACTCCACCTAGCTCTGGTTTTTCTGAGCTGCGGGATTAGAAGTACTACCACATTTTCCTTCTAAGAGATGAATCTGTCAGTAAGGCAAGTCTTGAATTTTTCAGATGCTCTTGTTTTAGCCAAATGAAATTTCTAGTACATTTGACAAAGTTGAAATTTCCATCACCCCTATCATTTCTCTGTACTAGTTTTCTGATCTATTTCAGGAAAGAATCATACCTAGCTTCCATCTGGACAAGTGATATATTTACAAATCACATTTTTTTCTCTGCTCTTTTATCTTCACCCACATGCTCCTCAACATGTCTCCACCTTCAAATTTCTACATTATGGATATCTTCTTGATTTGTAATACTAAATACTTCCCTTTTGACAAATTTACTTCAAGCAAAACAAAGTATTCCACTTTTGAATTTGTTCGTGCATTCATTCAATAGTCCTTTATCAATTTCTAGGTGCAATACATGATACCAGGGAAATACAAATATAACTAAGACATTACATTAACTACATTCATGAGATTTGTAATCGAATAAGATGACAGCACACAAGCACAAATATTCATTAGCTATAAAATACATTTTTAGTGAGTAGGGTTTTAGTGACAACTCTCAAAGATGTGTTTGGGAAACATTTACTTTAGGATAAAGGTACTATATGAGTTTTTGCCTTTAAAACTATAGTTTATGAGACACCACAAACAAGTATGCTTTCCAAAAGTCAGAGAACACAATTATCTTTTTTCTAATTTTATTTTTATTGTCATGAAAACACTTCCAGATTGGTCATTGTTTTAAGATCACATTCATACATAACCAAAACCCCCAAATAAAACCATAAATACACTGATGTGAAAGATGACACCAACAGTTCTTTCTCTGGAGGTGGATAGTATTCCCTGTCATAAGTCTTTCAGGATTGTCCCAGATCATTGCATTGCTGAGAGTAACAAAGTTTTCAGAAAATCATCGTATAATGTTACTGCTACTATGTGCAATATTCTCCCAGTTCTGCTTATTTCCCTCTGCATCAGTTCCTATAGATCTTTCCAGTATTTTATGAAATCATCTTATCATTTCTTATAGCACAAAAGTATTCCATCATCACACTACAATTCGGTCAGCCATTCCCCAACTAATAGACATCCCCTCGATTTCGAATTTTTTGCCACTACAAAAAGAGCTGCTATAAATATTTTTGGACAAGTAGGTCCTTTCCCTTTTTTTATTATCTCTTTGGGATACAGACCCATTAGTGATATTATCAGATTAAAGGATATGCACAGTTTTGTAACCCTTTTGGCACAGTTCCAAATTGCCTTCCAGAATGGTTGGATCAGTTCACAACTCCACCAACAATGCATTAGTGTCCCAATTTTGCCACATCCCCTTCAACATTTACCACTTTCCTTTATAGCCATGTTAGCCAATCTGATAAATTTAAAGTGGTACCTCAAGGTTGGACACAATTATCTTAAAATGAAATTATTTGGAGAGATGGCATAGTAAGAAAAGAGTAGCATAACATCTCATAATCCTGGGGAAAATAATCCACAAAATACACCCAATATCAATGTGGGAGATGGATTTACATAGCCAAATTTGTGCTAGTAAATATTTAATAGCCAGATCTCTGGGGGGAAAAAACACTCCTTAATTTTATCAGTATTACTAACATTTTCTCCACCACTTTCTTAAGTCTAGACCTTTAGCAAAACAATAAATCAACTCTGATTTACAGTGTTTGCAGATTAAAAAGGTATAAAATACACTTAAAAATTAAGAATTTGTTCTCATGAACTGGGATGAACAGTTAAAGACACATTCAAAGAATGTATTTGGTCAAGGTATTCAACATTATATCACTCAGACATTTCTAGTAAACTGAATTTTGCCTCAATAACAAGAGGTCAGGGATTAATTTAGCTTAACATAACTATGATTGTAAAGTTAAGCAGAGAGCCCAGCCTCTATCCAAATATTAGAAACTTTCTTACCAGAAATTTCCTAATTACTCAGAGCAATTATGACTTAACTTAAAATTTTTCATTTAAAATAAATTTCCTAAATCTAAAGAGATCTGAACCATGTAGACCTAAAAGACCATCATATTGCCCCTTGGGCTGAAAATGAGATAATTAATCTAATAGAGTGTTATACAGGTATAAGCTAATCTCACTCTTTATGGAGAAATTGAAGAACCCCTCTCTAAATGCCAGGTTCTTATGGAGAACAACATATTCCCAAAGGAAAGAAAATCAAAGCTTTAATAGAAAAAAGAGGGTATTTCAGATGGAAATGGAGATGCTTGACCTTTGCCAGGATATTAGAGTGGAAGTGTCTAAAATAGAAGAGATAGTGAAGGCAAATGACAGCTATAAAATTAGAGTTTAAAAACAAATTTGAGGATTTTATTGAAAGGAAAGAAACTCTATACTCTAAGGAGGAAGAAGTTTTTTGCCTTCCCAAAAATCATAGAAAAGAGCTATATGGAAACTATCAGGTGAGAGATCAACCCATAAGGGTCAAAGGAAGAAGAGAAGACTAGCAATAATTAGTAAATCCCTGCTCAAGGGTAATAAGGCAATTTGTCAATCTGATAACAATATAGAGGTCTGTTGTCTTCCTGGGGAATGAATCCAAGACATAACTAAAAACTACCCAAGATTTATCAAAACAGATGACAACTACTGCACAATTTCTAGTGATTCACCTGGGCATAAATGACACTTCCAGGAGGAACGTCAAAAGTATTGCCAAGGATTATAAAGTCTTGGCCAAGAAACTAAAGACCACTGGGACATTAGCTGTATTTGTCTTGCCATTGCCCCTTGAAAGCAAGGGATGCAGAAAAGAAAAATTAATTTGGGAAGCAAATAGCTATCTAAGTGGTGTCTTAGAATGGTACTTATCTTTATGGACCATGGCTTAAACTATAGGAATGACAATTTCCTGGAGAGAAATGTAGTATGCCTAACAAAATCTGGTAAAAATATACTTTTTGAGTGTTTTGCAAATCTAATTTTTAAAAATACTTGAAATATATAAAAATGATGAAGAAGGGAGAAGACTATCCCTTGGCCCTGATTTAGATACAGTGGTCTTGTTTTACACACATTAAACATGCTTGAATCAGGTATATGAGATTGGCAATTGAAAAAAATAAAGGCAAAAAATACATGAAATAAAAAATCCTAATTACATGCTAAATCCACATCATTTCCCATGCAGTGTAAAGTCTTACAATAGTTCACCCAATCATGCTCATTCGTGCTCTTAGAAGTATTAATGTGAGTGATTACACTGCTTTGTGCCAAACATTAGCTCCTGAATCAGTCTGTCTAGAGTTCTCATTTGTAATGAGTTATGTCTATGTTAGCAGTACCTCTCTTGTTTTATTAATGTTATTTAATTATCAATGACAGCACCAAAGCAAGAACTTCAATGAACTGATGCAGAGTGAAATGAGCAGAACCAGGAAAACATTGTACACAGAAAGTAAAATATTGTGGAAAAGTCCAATGGAATGGATTTTGTTCCTAGTAGCAATGCAACAAGCCAGGACACTCCTGAAGGACTTATGGAAAAGAATGCTATCCACAATGAGAGAAAGAACTATTGGAGTAGAAACGCAAAAAGAAAACATATGACATCATATATCACTGGTATGTATAAATGGGTATGTGATTTGGAGTTTAGGCTTTAAAAAATCTCTCTGTAGCAAAAATGAATAATATGGAAATAGGTATCAAGTGATAATATTTGTACAACCCAGTGGAACTGTTTGTCAGCTCTGGGAGGCAGGAGGGAAAAGAGGAGGAGAAGAAAATGAATCATGGAAACATAGAAAAATATTTAAAAATTTAAATTTTGAAAATTTTAAATGGTCCCAAAGTACAAGAGTAGTGATGCTGACAGCTCTGACAAGTCTAAGAAAAGGTGTAAAGGGTCTAGGTATGTTCAAATAAGAAATATTTATTAAATTATGGGGTGTACTATTATGCACAATTTTCACCTTATGCAAAAAATTTTGGAACATATTGCTAATATAAAATGAGATTGTACTGTGCCATAAAGAGTAGCTATGTATTGTTGGCATGACACACAAGTAAAGAGATAGTTGTAAAACCTATGGTTTTAATTGTCTGAATGCAAACATCCAAAGAAAGGCAACAAAAAAGAGGAAAAAGATGTTTTAATGCAAGGAAAAAAATTTGATCTTATAGATGTCACTGAGACTTGATGGGATAAAACTCATGAATGCGCAATGGCTCTGGATAGGTATACTTTGTTCAAAATAAAGAGGAAAGATAAAAGGGAGTGGGAACATTAGGTGGCCTTGTATATCAAGAAATTACAATAAGGAGAGGAACTCCAGGAACCTGGGCAGGGATAAGGGGAATCATGACAGAATATTTGAGTAAAAGTCAATGGAGAGAGAAATACAAATGATTTTGTCATGAAGTATACCACAGACCACTTGTAGAAAAAAAAATAGATGAGGAATTTGGGAAACATAGCACATGCCTGGCACAGAAGCAAGATATAGTAGTGATAAAAAGACATCATTTATCAGGATACCTACATGAACTCTTTCTGTATCCCAAAAATTAATTAATTAAATTAATTAAAACAGCTAATAACTTCTATACTTACTATAGTAGTAATTTAATCTCTCAAAAGGTGGAGAAACCAAAAGGGAGAATTCTATTCTACATCTGATTCCCACTAACTGTGAAGAACTGCTGGGGTGGAAATGATCTGAACCTTTGGAGGGGAATGTCTATTTCTTTCTAGCATTTGTGATAGAGAAAAAAAATAAATCTGGTTTTAGCCTGACATGCACTCTGGATTTTGGAAAAGTAGATTTCAGATGACAACTAGATAAGGTTAATGCATAGACTAATACATAAGACAGATAGGTACATGGACTAAAATGCCACAGGAGAAGTCAAAAAAGGAGGGAAATTCTCAAGAATTAAACTCCAAAAACACAAAATAATTCTAGGGAGGAGAAAAAGTGGGATTTGTCTGAAAAAGTCACTGTGGATACCCAGAAAATTCACTAACCAACTACTTTAAATTTTTTAAAAATTTGCAGAAGATGGAGGCAATGCCAGGAACATAATAGGAACAGATAAAAGTATGGCTTAGTGCTATAATCATATCATTAGAATAAGCTAAGACTGGAAAGAGAAACAAAGGACAACCAAAGATGTAATGGTTCATCTGTTTTGTTTGGGAAATTTTTTACTATATAGGGAGAAACAAAGAAAAGATAGAACTTTAGGAGTAAATAACTGAACACAGAGGAAAAGCAGAGCTGTTCAATTTTGTTTCCCTTTTCTCCTCCAAGGATAATGACCTTGCCCTGGAAATTACAGGGTAAAGATGGCTCATGGGGAGTTGATATTCAAGAGAAGTAAGAAAATAATAAGAAAGCACCTAGTTGTCCTTGATGCTGTGAAGTCACCTGGCCCAGATGAACTATTTCTTTAGGTCCTGAAAGAACCAGCAAATATGCTTACTGAGCCATTATTATTGATATTTGAAGGATTGTAGAAAAACTCAAGGAGTACCACAAGATTAAAGTAATTATTCAGATTTTGAAAAAAGAAAAGGGAGGGGGTGGAGGAAGAGAATAAGGTCTTTAAATTATAGGCCAGTGATCCTGACTTTCCAGAGAAAATTCTAGAATGAAACATGGAAGACAGCATCCAGAAGATGGGGAGGCAATTACAAGGAGCCAACATGATGGCATTAAGAATAAGTCAAGGGAGAGAAACTTCATTTTATATTTTGACAGGATTACTAAACTGGTAGGTGAAGGGAATGTTATAGATTTAACTTACCTAGGTTTTTATCAAAGCTTTTAATACATTTTCTCATACTATTCTTTAGAAGAGGGTGAACTTATGAGGACTAGAAAATAATACAATTACTTATGGGTGGTTTGAGGGTTGGTTGGATGGTCTGACTCAAAGAACAGTTGTTTATGATTTAATTCTAACATGGAAAAAGCAGGGTTTGATGGTACACACTTTTGTTTCCAGCAACCAGGGACACTAAGACTGTCAAATGTCTTGAGCTTGGGAGTTCTAAGACAGAGTGAGCTATGTTGATGAGGAATCTGCACTCAATTCTGCCTAATGAGGAGCTGATGAGTCTAGGTAAAGGAGGGAAGGAAAGAAGGAAGGAAAGGAGGGAGGGAGGAAGGAAGGAAGAGGGAGGGAGGGAGGAGAGAGAAAACAAGAATTTATTAAGGGCCTACTATGTGCCAGGCATTCTGCAGCACTTTACAGCTATTATCAGCTGTGATTGATACCAATAATCTTCTCCTTATTCAGTTCAACAAATATTTTTTAAGAATCCAATATGTGAAGGAACTAGGGATACAAAGATAGACATGAAAGAATCCTTGCTCTCAATGAATTTACATTCTGCTCAGGGCTTATATTATGTACATAGATAAGTAAATACAAGGTAATTTGAGGAAAGAGAGAGCACTGATAACTGAAGGCATTGAGGGAGGCTTATAGGAGGACCTGGCACCAGAACTGAGTCTTGAAGGAAGCTAAACATCCCAAGAGAGGATGGTAAGCAAGGAGCACATTCAGTGGTGCATGGAGGCCAGCCTATTTGAAAACATGGGAATAGTAGATGAAATGCCAAGTGTAGGCAATTGTTAGTTGGCCAGTTTGGCTAAAACCTATCGTATGTGAATAAGAGTAATATAATAATGATGCATGTTTGTATGATGCCATAATATTTGCAAAACACTTAGAAAAAATTGCAGAAAGTAATTGGAGTCTTACTGTGGAATAGTTTATATTTTATCCTAGAAACAATCAGGAACCACTGAATATATGAGTAATGAAGTGATAAAATTTAACTTTCATTTTATATATTAGGAATCTGGAGCCCACAGAAGTCACACAGGAAGTATCAGATCCAGGGTCTTCTGACTCCAAATCTATTGTTCTTTTCTCTATACCAGTGTAAGTCATTTTACTTCTTTTTCTCCAAATCTATTTGTTCAGAGCTTCCAACTCCATCTATTGTCAGGCATGTAGTTAGTAAGTCTTGGTGAGTACTCGTTGAAACACCACTCTGCAAAGCAGGCCTTTGGGGAAGGCGAGCAGCCCAAGCTTCTCTCTTATACCTGAGGCAGGGAAATGAGCAGCATCGTAATGCCAAATGAATTTTTTAATAAAAGAATGAAAAGAGCCAGCATTTGGAGCCTATTGGGTTGATTTCCAGTGTGTTAATGTGTGTGAAATTATCTAGTCAGAGAGAAAAGAGATTGCTCTGATTTTCTTGCCGATGGTAATATCACACTGTGTGCACTGAAAACCACAGTAATTTGATAAAAGCTGTCACATTCATTCTATGGTCTCTTTCCCTCTCCCCTCCCTATCAGCCCACTTACTGTTTTTCCATATTTCTTTCTGCCCTTCTCTTTCTGCTTCCTTCCTCTATCCCTGGCCCTCATCTTCTCTGTTGATATGATTATTAGCAACTACTTCTCAAGGTTGTTATAAGGATAAACTGAGATGAAAATTTACTTTGTAAACTTTCAAGTGTTATATGAGTGCCTATGTTATTATTCTTAGTATTATTCTTATTGTTATTCCCTTATTTCTGCCCTTTTCTTCTTCTTTGGGGATAACAGTTAGACCCTCCTGGTTATCTCCTTTTTTCTTTTTCCTTTTCCTTTCTTACTCCGTTCTGCCTTTTCTCTTTACCTCCTGTCTACCTTCCCTTTCCAAATCCTCTTCTTTAGATAATTCCCACAGAATAAGCCACTTTTCCTCAGTTTGATCTGTTCTGTCTTTTGGGAATGAGGTGTAAGGAAAATGATTATCACCCTCCATCTTAGCTCCCCCAAAGGCCAGCTAGAAATTGTAGTCTCTGTGAAGACAGGTAGTAAATGAGTGAAAGATGACTAGCACCTTGACTCCACTGAGCTGATACAAAGGGAACCCAGCATCATTCAAAATAAGATTGGATCTGTTTTTGAAGACAAGTTTAAACCCTGAGCTAAATTTGAAGATAAGAAGTCACCTTCCTTTGAGAAAGGGACTGATATCAACTCTAAGCATTGATAGGGACCCCGTCTCATGCCAATGGGGCAAAAACTTCAGAGTCTCTTCAATTAATTCCCTGCCATTTCCCTATCTCTTTTCACTAGTCTTTAGACTCAGGGCTCATAAAAGACTATTGAGAGATGAAAAGAGGAAGAAACCATGAAATGGATGATGTGGTCCCTAGGAGATTCTGGAGCTGAAAGCATGGTATTCTTGGAGAGGTAACAGGCTTGCCAAAATATCAGCACACAGGGAAGGCCCAGAGCAGGCAACAAAATGGCAGTGTTGTACATAAAAGATGGGAGAAAAGAAATCTTCCCAACATGTAACCTAGTTCTTTGAGCACTAGGAGCATTCCTCTACTCCCTTCCTGTTAGGGAAAGTGTTCAGTACATGAACTGAAATATTAGAAAGTGGAAGGAGATGGGATACATGCCAGAGGAAACTCTAGTAAAGCTGCTAGTAAGCATGGGAGGACATTGCATGCTATCTTCTAAGGGCTAAGAAAAACTGCCAATTGAGTAACATGGTTTACTGGATGCAGTCAGAAAGGAGGTTATGATATTCTCACTAAGAATATCACTCACTACCCAGTCTGGACTGTAACTGAGACTGTACTATATACATTGGGTGAAAGGCTGCTCAGTGATGGGTATAGTTATTTTCTAGGGATTCTGCTATGTCTATCCTCTTTCCTTGACATGTCACAAACCTATTTATTTATTCTTTCAGCCTTGTAAGCTCATGTGCCTGTAAGGGGAATTGGCAAAATTGATAAATAAATGCTCAAAGAGCATCAGATACTGAAGTTCTCCAATAATCTATGCGGAGGAAATAACATGAGCAACAAAAGTCCCTCAGAATGTACCTAGACCCTTCATAAGAGGAGAAAATCTTTGGCACAAAGGTTATATATCTGGGATGGTAGAGAACATTGAACTAGGATACTAGAGACCTGGATTCTAGTCCTGACTGAACCAGCTACAGGTCAAGTCTCTCGTTCTCAGCTTCTTCATCCTTTTAAGGTCTTTAGCTATTCTGATTTTTGGTTTCTGCACTATTCCTCTTTCTCTCTGGTTCCCGGACCCTGCTAGGATGTTTCCAGGCTGGAATTCTTAGGCATAAATCTCTTCCATTAGCCTATATCTGAGTGCTGTTGTTACAAATGGTTGCCTTCATAATCTGGTGCCCCTCAGAAAAGGACTAATTTTATGAATTTTAACAATAATTTCTTATGTGACTTTTTCTAATACAACTATAAGGCAGGTAGACTTGGAGCCAGAAATCTGTTCTGAAATGAGTTATAGATGAAGGGACTGAGAAAAGGAGGTCCATACTCTAAAGAAGAAGCCTTTTGGAGCCAAAAAAGCAAATAAAAAATACAAAGAAGCTTCCTGTATAAGCTGAGATGAAGTGTAGATAAGGAGGAGTCTTTAGAGAGGCTGCATAGTCTCTCCCAGTGGAACAACGGCAAAATAGGAGCTGGAGTCAGGAAAACTTCTATATAAAGGGAGGAGCAATGTGGTCCAAGGATTCAGCCAACATAGGTGGAGCCAGAACAGATTCAGTAGTGATGAAGGAGGCACATGTCCTCAGACTGGGAAGCTGGCACCCAAAGGCATCTCTGCTTGACTAGACTGAATTGAGTTGCCATCTGGCAGCATCCTATATATAGAGAAGGGCATTCGTTCTTCCCATCCTTCTGTATCTGATCAGATGCTATCCAAGCACATCATATATCCTCTTCCTCCTCCACATCCTTTGATGAGGCTCCACTCTGATTGGAGAAGTCAAGGTGATTCCTAGGGTGAGACAGGGCCTGGGGATAAACTATATTCAAGGTTGATGTTGTCCCTGTAATGTTTTTACTGAATGTTATTTTTGTTTTTACATTATGGTGATTTCTGGAAATACTTATCCATCCTCTTCCTGCCCCTCGTCTCCCACTTTTTGCTCTCAGAATTGAACCACTCATCTTGAAACAAAGAAAAAACAACACCCACTACAATAATCTCATCTGAACTGTATACATTTTGTCCTGGTATTCCCTCACCTCTTTGCTAAGGGGAATATAGGTTTCAATATGTTTTCTTTTTTTAAAATCTGGAACACTTTCATACATAAGCCTAATTAAAACAAGAACAAGAAGGATAGCAATGGCAAGCGAAGGAGGATGTCATTATGGAACAGGGGAGGGGACCAGCTGCCAGAAAGGGCCAGAATGGAAAGGAGAAACATTTATTGAGTGCTTACTATGTGCAAAGCACCATGCTAAGCAAATAGAAAATCAAGCCAGTCCCTGATGTCGAGGAACTCATTCTAATTGGAGGAGATCATATGACTACAGTTCATTTTCAGAGTGGATAGAAAGATCAAGGGACAAAAAAGAGAAGATGGTAAGACATGATGGACTGTAGGGAGCAATAGCAGGACAGTGAGAGTAGGAAAGGAGTTGGAGTGGACCAGGGTCCAGAGTTCCCTAGGGGTGGGGTGGGGAAAGGAACAAGCATTTATTAAGTGTCTGTTATGTACCAGACACTGTTCTAAGTGCTTTATAAATATCATTTGATCTTCACAACAACTCTGGGGGGGGGGGTAGGTGCTATTATTATCCCCATTTTACAGTTGAAAAAACTGAGCCAGGCAGAGATTAAGCAATTTGCCCACCATCTCATGGCTAGTAAGTTTGAACTTAGGTCTTACTGACTGCAGGTTCAGGACTCTTTCCACTATGCCACCTACCTATCTCTGGCAGTCATCCAACAAGAAGGAAGGGTACAGTGCCTGGTGGGAATTGAGTAATAAGGAAAGGGAGGGAAAAGGTTACAAGGCTTATCCTGTTGGACATCCAGGAAGCAGGTTGGACTAGGGCAGGCTCCACACAGGGACTGTTCCTGATTGTTAACTCCTGGCCATTTAGGTCAGGCTGGGTGGAGAAAAGGTTTTTACATGTTGATGTTAATTGTATATATTTTATTTTCTTGAAATATGAAGCATCTTTCTTCTCCTCAAATGTTTGCTAGAGACCTGGGGATCCAGATAACTTGCTTCCATAATTATTATAGATTTTAGGGGTAGTTGCCCCAAATTTAACATTTCCCATATTCCTGTGTAGGAAACTCTTTGCAGGGTTAGAGAGTAAGACTTGGGTACAACTCAAATGGGTTACACTTACATAAAGCTAAAGGTAGATAGAATTTTAAAGATCCAAATCCTTCAGTTTACAAGGAGATATCTGAGACCCAGAGATGTTCAATGATTTGCCCAACATCATAAATCTGATGAGTGGTAGTGCTGGGATTCAAACACAGGTCCTATGACACTATGCTCACATTTCTTTCCATAGTTTGCCAGAATGAAAACAGCATTTCCTTCAGCTATAAGGCTTCCTTTGCTAAAATTCAAAATGGAGCCATTGTGGCTGAACTGACAGTTTACTTAGACAACTGCAGCTCACTCCCAAGTTCACATCCAGGGGTTTAGAATGAGAAAATTGCATGGGAAATGTGTTTCAGAAATAGAGTTCCTTGGAATGTCATTGGGAATATAAACAGGTCACATAGCTGGCAATCACCAGGATATACACTTTTAGATACAGACACCTTTATTGTTGAAAAGGCTGTTATTTGCCAAGAAGAACTCTATTTTCTTCCCTTTATACAGAGACAGGTGATCCCTTTAATGAAAAGGAGAATATAACCAGGTTTCCAAGGTTGGAAATCTCCTGCTAACCCTGATCCTAACTCTAGAAGCAGAGATAGAGATAGCTCTAGTTCAGTCTGTTTTAGCACCTATAAACATATCCACCAAATGTGTTCTGACTTTCCTTCGGGGCATTTCCAAGGGCCAATGGGTCAAAATAGCTGACTATTCTGGTGTAGTGGAAAGAGGACGATACTAGTCCCAACTTGTTATGTCATGTGGGACTGATCTTTCCATGTCTCCATTTCCATAGTTATAAAATAAAGGGGATAGACTGGATAAACCTTTAAGATCTCCTCCAGTTCAAACATTCTATGCTTAGGGTGGACACAGGAGAAGAAAAGGAATAGGGAAAGGATGTTGACAAAATCACTGGGCAAGTTCAAGTCATGACCAAGACATCTATACTTCTTGCAGAGATACTTTGTAATTATAACTAATTCTTCCCTACAGATTCATGAAGAAGGCTTGCTGGGATAAGCCCCAGCTAATGGATAAAGAACTATAAAATGAATTAATTTATTTGAGATCACACAATAAGTGGTAGTATTAAATTTATAACTCACAGCTTTGTCAGGGCTTAGTTATTCCACTGAGTCTCCATTCCTTCCAAGGACTACTTAGGAAGAATCCTAAGCATAAAAGAAGGTTGGGCACATCCAAGAAGAGCTTTTCCTACTGAGTAATAAGCTTAGGATTCTGTAAAGTTCAGAGAATTCCTACTACATTTATAGAGTACAGCAGGAACATCACTGAATGCCCTCAAATGAGAAGTACACTTAAAGAGTAAAGATATTCAACTTTCCCTTTCATATTTTATCACTTTCCATGTACTTTTTCCTCTCACTTCTTCCCTTACCCCATACATAGTTAGCACCTAAGCCCTATCCTACCCTCCCTATACAAACACAGTCTTCCTTGAACATCACCCCTAGATTTGGGTATGTTATGGGTTTTTGGTTTGAATCTACCCCAAACCAGTGTTCATTAGGCTGCACTGATGTGACTCTTTTAGCAGTCAATGAGAATACATTTTTTAAAAAGGACATTTAATTAAATAACATGGCAAAATAACAACAACAAAAAATTACAATTCACCCCTACCTAACCCTATACACAGAAATATACTCTCCCACTTATCGGTGGATGCTTTACCACTTGTGGTAGAAGAAACATATACAGGAAACATGATTGACCAATAGAACAAGCATGGTGAAATATACATGCAAGGAACACATGTGGCCCATTGCACACAAATCTGGAACAACTCATGCCTCTCATGCTATACAGCTTGTATTGAATTCTAGTGTTTTCTTTGGGTAAGCTTCTTTTTCTAATGAGTTCAGGTGCTATGCTACTCTGTTCTCTGATGCCCTTCTCTCTGCTACATATCTCCACTTTTAATGAAGATCTCTGCTAATGCTACTTTGGCTCTCTGCCCCACTCTGTTGGTATTTAGTTCCTATGTGCCTTCAAGGTAAAAGGTCACTTCTTATTCTTTTGTAATGCAAACTCCTAGCCAGCTATACCTAGCCAGCTAAGTTAGAGAAGTCCTCGAGCATTTATAAATGTATCTTTCGAAATCCTTGCTGGGATTCAGGCTCATCTCATTTCTTATTTGACATGAAGTTATAATAGTCTGTTCAATTTTTATTATATCTACCCATAGTCATAAGTTCACACAGTTTTAAATCATCATCATTAGCAATACTCCTAAGGAAGTACTGCCCCTGGTTTCCATGAATACCAACTTGGGGTAAAACTAAAAGGGGTAGGTGGCACTGGTAACTTTTGTTCCACATTCCTGTCTTTATTATGTTTTCCTACCAATAATAAAATCTCTTATCTCCCTACACACATCTCTACTTTTTTTCCCCCTACTCAGTTGTCTTTTCTTATGCCCAAAGGGTATGCTCCAGTGAGCTCCTGGCCTGGACATCTCATTACCATCTCTTGTGTCCTCTTATTCCCCTGACTCCCTCATCAGTTATGGACATGGGGACCAGGTTCCTCCCACAAGCTAAAGTCCAATTCATTATCATATCACTAATGATTCCCATCATTTGGCAGTAATGCTCAGAGCATTAATACTAATCATAACAACAATAATGACGAATTACAGCTCATTAGGCTGATATACTATATTCACTCTCTATGAATATTAGGCTGTGTTCTCAGATGCCTGGAAGCTGAAAAGAGGGAGAGATTTAACCTTGATTCTAGACTGGAGTGGACCAGGATGAGAGTAAAAATGGTGAGATGGAGAAAAGCAAACTGCACAGATGTTTCAGGCTCTTGCTGCTCAGAGGAGCCTGGAAGGCAATAGGTTTGCTGTGACAGCAGAAAGCCAAATCCTGACACCCCAATATACTGCCCCAAACTCTCTTAATTAGATCTCAAGAGATTAGAAGAATAAAAAAAAATTCAGAATTTTTCATCTTATCACATCCAGTGTGTTGCTACCAATCTGAGGGAGGTGTCAGCAGGCAGTAAATGAGGAAGAAAAAGAATATTAATGAAGGACTAGATGACGGCTTCTGTGTTAGAAGTGTCAGGGAAGAAGTAGAAGCTAGTATACATTTATCCTGAGGTTAGGGTAGACTACATGCATAATACTTCTGTTGTCTGATGAGAGAAGGACTGGAGAAATGACCATAGATATTCCTCTCAGGTGTCATAGAGATACAAGCTTGCTGTGACTAAAGTACTTTGCAAATTTAAAGAGCTACATAAATGTCAGTATTACTATTACTACTACTACTAAGAGCTGACATTTATATGCCAATTGAGCACTGAAAAGTATCTTACAAACCTTTCTCATTTTAACCTCACAACAGCCCTATGAGATTGGTAGTACAGATACATAGATACAGATATGAACAATTTGTTTTTTTTTCAGACCTGTGATTTCTTTGGAATAGGGAACTCCAAGAAGAGGAAACTCCCTCTAAAGATACAGATCAGCACCTCTCCAATAACTTAGAATTTTAGAGAGTTGCCTAGAACTCTAAGAAGTTAAGTGACTTACCCAAGGTCCTCTATCCAATATATGTGAAAGAAAGGACTTGAACCCATGTCTTCTAAGAATCTGATTCTCTGTCTATCTGTGTAATGTTCCCCCCTCCAAATAATAGCTACCTATATCATTATCCTTATTTTACAGATGAAAAAGTTGAAGACTCAAAAAGGATATGCATGGTCACATAGCTAGTGAGGCCCTTTATTATTAGAAAAGTAATAAAATTCTAAAGCTAGATAGTGGATTCTAGTCTTGACCTTTCGTTTTCGAAGTGATGAAGCTTAGACCCAAATATACAAAATGGCCTTCAAAGATTTTGGTGATAATTAGCAGTCAGTAATAGAATCTAGGTTTTCTGGTTGTAAGGGGTAAAAAAAGGTTTTGGTTAGGTTTGGTCACCAGGGAATTGAATAATTATCAATTCCCAATTAAAGAATAACTTCAAGTCAAAATGACTTTTATGGAAGTTTGTTTACAAATGAGAAGAGGAATATAAAATAAAGAAAATGAGAGAGAGTATAGGATAAGTAATCTAACACACTAGGTAATTTGCTCTGACCCCTTTGTTCAACTCAGGCAGATCTAATTAATCCTCAGTCAAAGGGGGCTCAGCCTTGAGCCCAAGTCCAGAGGGACCCAGAGGGCCAGAGATGAATGAAGCAGGAACTTCAGTCACAGAATCTCCTTTTAAAGAGCAGTTCCTTTAGAGAAGTCCAGGAAGATTTAGTCTTTATTTTCACCACATGTAATTCTAAGGGAAAGATTTAAGAACAGTCTCACCAAGTCTTAGGGTCCCAGGTCTAGTGCTCCTCCAGGTCCAAGTCACAAACAAGAAGAGCTCCTTCAGGTCCAAGACATAAACAAGAAGAGTGCTACAGGAAGTTTTCACACTCTTTTAAAGAGGATTCTTTTGCGTCACTTCCTGTGCCTTCATCTTAGTTTACGTGTCCAATCACAACAGATGCTTTTCTTAGGGCTGTCCAGGAGGCAGTCAGTAAATTCTGATTCATCACTCACTCTATTACATGTGGGTCACAGACCTTCCAACTTGTGAGTTAAGTGGAGTTGTTTACACTTTAGGTGATTAGATTTGAGTATGGGCAAGGTAGATTTAATCTCAATATCACATGGTTCTTGGGTCATGTTCTAAAATTCCATTTTCAGCAGGATATCATGGACCTTAGGAGAAAGAATCAGATGTCCCAGGCAGAAAATATCTCCTTAAATTGCTACCAGCTCCCAGGAAAGGCCTCCATCAGAGGAAGTAACTGATTTAGAGTATGCCCATCCCACAATCTCCCCACAATTAGGCCACCTTTGTCAAGTCTGTTCCTAAGGGGCTATAGGTTAAGGTTACCTTATTCCATAATTCTGGAATAGTAGATTGGTGGGGAAACAATGCCTTTGTTCTACCACTTACAAGTCAAATTACCTTGAACAAGTTACAACCCCTCTGACCTTCGTTTCCTTCATCTCTAAAATACTGATAATAAATAATAAGTACTTTGCTCTTGCCTAATTAAATTGCTGCAAAGAGCAAATGAGGCAATGAACATGACCACCAAATGGGGCTATGGAAGTATACCACCAGCTGTCTGGTCCTTTAAAATCATCTGCTAGGGGCTGATAATCAGGAACTGCCTTTGCACCCATATTGTCTCCTAAGCTCTTAGCACATCTATAGGAGGGCATGTCAATCGGTCCTAGGGACCACTCATACTTTGGTAGCCCTTCTTTCCCTTCACAGTATACTGCCATTCAAATGTCCCTAAAACAGCATCATTATCTTAGGAAACAGTTTAATTGGGCTATAGATAGGCAATAGAAGAGCAATAATTTGTGAATAATAGACACTGCATTGCAGAAACAATTATCTTGATCCCCTTCTTCCCCCAAAGAGTGGAAACTCATTCTTATTTGTTTCTGCCATCAAGTTTCCTTCCAAGTAAAGGAGAAAATAGTCCAAGGATTAATATAATACATACTAACATACTTTCCAGTTCCCACCGATACAAAGTCTCTCTTATAGGGTAGCTAAGTAGCACAAAGGATACAGCTGTAGTTGGGAATGAACTGGGTTCAAATTTGTCCTTCGACTCTTCTTTTCCTAGCTGTGTGACTCTGGGCAATTGCCAAACCTTACTGCTCTTCTGCCTTCAACCCACTACTTGTATCAATTCTAAGACAGAAAGTGAGAGTTTGTGGGGTTTTTTAAATAGAAAAATTCTTGTACATTGCCCTCTCCAGTTAGGTGCTAGACTTTTCAAACCTTCCCCTTACCTAAACCCTCTACATAGTGTTTCATCAGTTCAATTAGATGGACCTGACACTCCATTGCTCATTCCTGTGAGTTCTTTCTAGTGGAAAAGTGAAACTTCTTTTCCACATAAAGCAAAAAGAGAGGCTGTCAAACTGTGGTATATGCGGGTGATGGAATACTATTGTGCTAAAAGGAATAATAAACTGGAGAAGTTCCAGGCGGACTGGAGAGACCTCCGGGAACTGATGCAGAGTGAAAGGAGCAGAGCCAGAAGAACTCTATACACAGAGACTGATATACTGTGGTAAAATTGAATGTAATGGACCTCTGTACCAGCAGCAATGCAATGACCCAGGACAATTCTGAGGGATTTATGGTAAAGATGCTGCCCACATTCAGAGGAAGGACTGCAGAAGAGGAAACATATAAGAAAAACAACTGCTTGAACGCATGGGTCAGGGTGGACATGACTGAGGGTGTAGACTCGAAACTACCACACCAATGCAACTACCAACAATTTGGAAATTGGTCTTGTTCAAGGACACATGACAAAACTAGTGGAAACGCGCATCGGCCAAGGGTGGGGGGGAGGCGCGGGGGGGGGGTTGAAGGGGAAAGGGGAGCATGAATCATGGAACCATGTTAAAAATGAATATTAATAAATGTTAAAAAAAAAAAAAAAGAGAGGCTGTCACCCACAGGAAAATTGCACCCATATCGGCAATTGTTTTAGACCTTCACGTAGAAAGTCCTGCATGCAAAGTGAGTGACATCCTTGCTTCTCACACAAGGATCTTGGAACATTGCCATAAGGATCCTTATAACTCCTTGCCCCAAATCACTCTGGGAGATACAGTCCTTGAGGAGAATCCCATATGCAAAGATTCGCTTTGGGACCTCTGTTCTATCCATGGAGCTCCCACAGTGGGCCAAGGCTGGCTTCTGAATATCTTTCTGGAAAGAACTGTCTTGATTACAACCTGCCGGCTATGAATGGAGAGGAAGGAATAGAATGGCAGTGGCTATCCTTCTGCAGAGGAAGGGGAACTCCAGGGGAATATGCCCCAGACATGATTTATTCTTCAGGCCATATTTTTGACTCTCTTCCCCAGTGCCACATTTATTTTTATCCCTTTTCCCATTTCCAGCATTTTAAAAATATATTGACTTCTCTCATTAGAATTAAACTTCTTGAGGTGTAGGACTGTCTTTCTTTCTGCTGGTATTTGTATTCCCAGAGCTTAACACATTGCCAGATACATATTAAGTGCTTTCACACACACACACATCTACCTATTTTCAGCCTCTTCAGGCTGTCCACGCGCAGAGAACTAGAGGTAGGAAAGCTAATGCGTTAGGCTCTCGTTTGTGTCCATGCTGGTCCATAAGTCCATCTGTCATAAAATATCACCTTCAGTCAATATGTCAAGGACTTGTGACTTTTTCTGGATGGGAACTCCTTCCACCACTGGAGCTTACAACCAATTTATACATTATAGTTTTAGATTGTTGACTGAGGTTCAGAAGAGTGACTCAGCTAGTTATGTTAGAAGTAGAATTTGGACCTACATTTTCTGAGCTCAGGGCAGTGAGGTGGCATGAGTGATAGAATCAAGAAGGCCTGAGACCAAATCTCGTCTCAAATACTTACTGGCTGAATTATCCTGGGTGAGTCATTTAAACCTTTTTGCCTCAGTTTCCTCATCTGTAAAGTGAACCAGAGAAGAAAATGGCAACCACTCTAGAATCTTTGACAATAAAAACACAAATAGAGTCACAAAGAGTTGGAAACAACTGAATAACAACTGAATAACAACTCCTTAATGACCTTAAGAAGAACACTCTCTAGATGATATTTCATTGTTTATTCCTCTAGATCACTTTGAATGAAAAAGATTTCTATATTGGCTTTGCAGTATTGAAAGTTTAGTTGTTTCTCATTGAGAAGTGATTAAATTGAGAACTGTATGGAAGTGAATCAGATCAAATACATATGAATTGACTTCAGAGTACAAACATTGAATCATAGACTGTTGATGCTGAGAGAAACATTCAAGGTCATTCAGTACAATCCACTCATTTACAAATGAAGAAATAAAGAGGAAAAGAAAGGCTAAAGTAAATAAATTATACAATTAAGTGGCAAAGCTGGGGGAGAAAAAACCCAGGTCTTCTCATTCCCAGAAGCAGCAGTGGCTCAGTGGTTAACAGCAGTAGGGCTGGAGTCGAGAAGTGCTAAGTTCAAATGCAGTCTCAGATACTTCCTAACTACATGACCTTGGGTGAGTCACTCAACTTCTGTATACCTAGGAGGCAGCTAGATGGTTCAGTGGATAAAGTTCCAGGCCTCCAGGGCATCATCCTAAAAGACCAAAGTTTTGTTTTGTTTTGTTTACTTTTTTAAAAAAATGTTTTCTTATTTTATTTTTTCTCAGTTGCATGTAGAAACAATTTTAATATTCATTTTATATTTTTAGTTCCAAATTCTCTCCTTCCCTTACCTCCCCTCTCCTTGAAAAGGCAAGCATTTTGATATAGATAATATATATGCAGTCATGAAATATTTCTGTATTAGCCATAGCATGACTTTAAAAAAATAATCCTTACTTTCTGCCTTAAAATTGATAGTAAGCATTGCTTCCAAAACAGAAGAACAGAGCTAGGCAATTGAGGTTAAGTAATTTGTCTGAGGTCACACAGCTAGAAAGTGTCTGAAAGGCCAGCTTTGAACCAAATACTTCCAGTTTCTAGACCTGACTATCCACTGAGCCACCTAGCTGCCCCAACTATTTTTTTAAATCCTCGTCTTATCTATTAGAGTCAATACTAAGTATTGGTTCTAAGGCAGAAGAACACGATTAGGCAGTTGGGGTTAAGTGATTTGCCTGTGGCAGATCAAAGATTTTAGGAGGTAAATTTTATCAGCCAACCTGACCTTTCATTCACTCTCCTAATAATAGTCCACATTCTGGTGCTACCCAGATCTTCCAGCCTTGAAATGTTTTTCCTGGTTTTCCTACTTACAACTCAACCCTTTTGATTTTGACAATACTGAAGAAATGAGAACTTGACTGAGCCTAATTTCTCCAGTTTCATAGAATCTGGGAGTTGGAAAGGAATTTAGGGACCATCTGGTCCAATCTATCATGGAAGAAGACTACCTTCTATCATATCCCCAATGGAGGGGCCAACCAGCTTTTGCTCCAAGGCCTGTAGTGAGAAGGAATTCACTCCATTTAATTCTGCTTTTTAAAAAATTATTTTTTTCCAAATTACATGTAGATACAATTTTCCATAATCATTTTCTGACATTTTACAATTCAGGTTCTGTCCTCCCTCCTAACCCTCCCCTCCCCTGCAATATGGCAGATAATATGATATCTATGGTACATGTGTTACCATGCAAAAACACATATTTCCATGTTTGTCACAATATAAAAGAATACACAGATCACTTACACTAGAGAAAAATTCATTGTGGAAATAAAATAAAGGACAGTATGTTTCAGTTGGCATTCAGATGCTGTCTGTTCCTTCTGTGGCAGAGGATAGTCTTTTTCATCATAAGTCTCTTCCAGTTGTCCTGGATACTTGCATTTCTGATAATAGGTAAGTCATTCACAACTGATCATTGTATTTTATTGCTTTTACTATGTACAATGTTCTCCTGGTTCTGCTCTCTTCACTTGGCATCACTTCATACAAATCTTTCCATGTTTTTTTGTAATCATCTTGTTCATCATTTCTTATGCCATAATAGTATTCCATTACAATCACACCTTGTTCAGCCATTCATTCCCAATTGATGGACATCCCCTCAATTTCCAGTTCTTTACCACCATAAAAAGAGCTGCTATAAATATTTTTATATAAATAGATCCTTCTCATTCTATTTTTGGTAGCTCTGATTCTTAAAAAGTTTTTTACAGGCATAAAGTCTCAATTTGCCTCTTTACAATTTTTTTACCTACTGGTTCTACCTGATTCTTCCCCTCCTTTCATTTTATCCTTTGTCTTGCTTTAGACCTGTCTTTCATTCCTCCAGGAATAGTATTTTGCCTCAGCACCACTGGTTTTTCACTCATCTTTGGAACTTCTTGGCCCCCTCTGGGGAGGAAGCAACAGAGTACTTCCTAAGGATGGAAATGAATAGAGCTAGGATCAATTGGAAACTGAAATGTGGAATGAAAAATAAAACATCATTTATACCTGCTTTTCAATGATGCAGGTTTTCCTCGATACCAGAGCCTCCCCATCCAGGTTTATGTTCTATCTGTGTTCTGTGAATCTAAAGTACTTCATATTTTTACACATTTTCTTCCTTCACTAGAATATAAGCTCCTGGAGAGCAAAGATTTTTGCTTTGTGCTTTCAATACTTAGCACAGTGCATAGAACATTATAAATATTTACTACATGTGTATAGATTGATTGAAGATGGGAGTCTAGACCTCCAATGTCAGAAGTGTGTTTTTTACATGACATCTATAATGGATATCATAACAGACACAACAAGCAACATCAATACCACAATAAATAAAATAATAAAAAAAGAATGGATGTTAAATTGGCTAAAAGGCTGAACTTTTGAAAGAGATTCACCTCAGGAAAGAACTGAAGTATGACAATTGGCAGCCCCAAAAGAAACTGTTGGAAAAAATTTAAACATGCAAATGACAGAGAATAAAGATTTGCAAGAAAATTCTATCCCCAACTCAAGACAACATAGGGAAACTATGTAGCTTTGTTCTCTATTTTAACTGACCCCTGCTATCTGCCTGGGCATCCTACCCTCAATTCTTGTCTCCTACCAACAATGATGGTGACCATGACTATCATTGCAATCAACATCATGGAATCCTCGAGCTGAATAAGACCTCAGAAACCATTTGGTCCAACACATCTCTGAGTAAGAATCCTCTCTTCAATATCTCTGACAAGCATTCAACCAATTTCTATTTTTTCAACTAAAGGGATATGCCTTTTTCTTGAAGCTCTCTGTTCTACTTCTGGGAAGTTCTAATGGTTAGAAGTTTTTCCTTCTGTTGAGCTGAAAAGAATTTCTTTGCCTCTTCCACCCATTGCTACTAATTCTGCCCTGCAGAACATGTTGAGGAGAACAGGGCTATAGAGGATATGGCTGTCTTCATCACACTGAGCTGAAAAATGCTTCTCTTTATGACAGGGTCATACAAACACTGACTGTAGAGGTTCCATATGAAATAGTGAAGAAGAGACAGAAGGTTTTGTCAAAGGCACAGCTATCGCTAACTTTAGAATGCAACGTTATTATCGCCTTGTCTCTGTTTATATATCCTCTTTGTCTTAGCTACCAGTTTGCTATACAACCCAATGCACACAGCACAGGAAAAAACTAACACGTAGACCATCCAGGTAACCTGACACCCCAAGAGCCTCCGTGTTCTACCATTAAGAGGTTCATTTAGCTCTGTAGCACTCCCACAGTCTAACTCCACCAGTACAGTAAAATAGACCAGTCTAAACATCAACTCACCAGTCTTAGAGAACTTGATGCCTTCATTAGGACAGATGACAATAGTTTCTACTGCTGCTGCTTTTCTGCCCCCCACAGCATGATCCTATCCTGTTCTGCTGTCATCCTGGTTGCCCTTCTTAGGATACATTCACTTATAGCCTCAGAAAAAAGTTCCACCATAAATTCCTTATAAAAATCATTTGTTCTTCTAGTCATCAGAATTTTGCTCTTGAGAGAGAGAAAATCATGAATGATAACAGAGATGATGTATGCAATTTTTTTTACATGAAAAAAATCAACACAAGGAGAATCAGTAGAGAAATTTTCATTTCAGGAGAACATCTTTGCTTCAAATATCTCAGACATCCAAGATTTTAGAAGGGCAGAGGGGATAGAAAACTGACTTTAGAATGAGAAAGACTGAGATTCAAGCATTGATTCTGACATGTATCAGTTGTGAGACCTTAGTGTTCCAGACAACTATGACTATAAATTGCAAAGAGGTTTTCTCATCTAGCAGTTCCCATTCCATTAAAAGTCTCTATCCATATTAAGATTAGACATAGAATAGAGGTAGAGATAGGCATGAATACGTGTTATTTCACTACTAAATAGTTGGTAGTGTTGGTTGTTGTCCTTTGTACTCCAAGGAGACCAAAAGGACATCACAATGCCAAGTCAATGTACAGCATGTCCAACTGTGGCTCACAAGACCAATATGAGCTTAGCTTTAAAGCTCTCCCACAAGTTGGGCACAAATAGCTCTTATGAACATTTGGAATGGCTATAAGTCTCTAAATTTATGCCTATCCCTTTCTTTTGAGTTACTGCAGTTCTGCTTTGCTCAGAGAACACAGCATCTTTTTGATGCCGGCCTGCCACACTGGATAATACTGTGCCAGTGTTCCCTATGTCTCACAATCAACACTAAAGTTCTTCAGAGAGACCTCCACTAGATAAGTAGCTCCCCAGAGGTTATGCACAATTTTCAAAAATATTATAAATTGTCAAAAACTATATGAAAAGAAGACTCCAAATCATTAATATGAAAAATGCAGGGGACAGATAGGTGGATCAGTAGATTGAGAATCAGGCCCAGAGATGGGAGGTCCTGGGTTCAAATCTGGCCTCAGACACTTCCTAGCTGTGTGACCCTGGGCAAGTCACTTAACCCCCATTGCCTAGCCCTTACCACTCTTCTGCCTTGGAACCAATACATAGTATTGATTCCAAGATGGAAAATAAGGGTTTATAAAAGAAAGGAAGGAAGAAAGATAGGAAGGAAGGAAGGAAGGAAGGACAAAGAAACAAAGAGAAAAATGCAAATTAGAAAAACTAATTTTTACCTCGCATCCATTGAATTGTCAAAGACAATTAAAAGATAGAAATAGTGTTTGTTAAAACAACCTATAACAAGCTATGACCACTAAAACGCTGTTGATAAAATTGTGAATTTAATAGCCAAGCTCTATGTAAAACAATCTGCAATACTGAGATAAAAGTGAATAAATGTTTCTTTCATTCTCTTTGACCTATGGGTCATAAGATCATATATTTAGAGGTATAGGGTACTTTAGAGATCCTTGAGTCTGATGCCCTCCCATTACAGATGAGGAAATTGAAGTTGAGAGAGGTTAATTTATTTTCTCTGGTTCACACAGTTAGTAAGCACCTGAGTTGGTATTTGAACCCTGATCTAGCCTAACTCCAAGTCCTATCCTTTATCCATTATACCACGTTGCCCATGCCACTAGGCATATATCTCTAAAGAGGGTAAAGGCAAAAGGAATAATCCCATCTATATAAAAATGCAAAGTACATCACTTTGAATAAACAAAAAACTGGAAGGAAAGGAAGTATCCTGTATATTGAGGAATGGATGAATAAATTGTGGTTTATTCATGTATTGAAATATTACAGCACCATGAAAAAATAGTAACTAGAAAGAATTCTGAGAAACTTGAGATTTATAGAAAGCCAAGGCAGCCAAGAGAACAAGTAAATGGTGACCACAATAATGTAAATGAAAGCAACTTTGCAAGGCTCTAGAACTCTGATCAATCCAGTGATCAATCATGAATTCAGAGAATTGATGGAAAAGAATACCTCTCACCTCTCATTAAAGAAGCATTGGATGATGTATGTAAAGTATATATTTTTCAGTGTGGCTAATTGATTGATTGTTTTACCTTACTTATGAGAAAGGGTTTTATTGTCATGGCAGAGGCATGATTGAAAGTTGATAATGCTGAAAATAATAAAAAAAATCAATAAAGCCTCAAAAATATTGTTGCCCTGGAAATAGTTGAGTATGAAGAATTCATAGAGGTCTGAGAAGGCTGATGCAGAGTGAAGCAAGTAGAACCAGGGAAATATTATATACAACACTGATTACTGAGTTTGACCAATTTAAGCCCTGAAAAACAGATGATAAAACATATGTGGACCTCTCAGTAGAGAAGGGAGTGGTTTGGGGTGTGGAATGCTATAAATTCTGTTGAAGGTTGTCAATGTATAGATTTATTTTTCAAAAATGTTTTTCTTTGTCAATGAGGATTTAGGACAAGGACTGCCGAATAATACCTTCACAATGTCATCTATAAAACGTATTTTTTAAAATAGTGTCATTTGAGGGCCTTGCAACCCTCTTGGGCTGACATATTCCATAGTATTTTAAGCCAGAAGATCCTACTTACCCTTTTTTTCTGAATTCCCTGAAATCTGTCCCCATGTCTAGTGTACATGTCAGCCCCCTTTTGGCAATCCCCTCCTTATCTATCAGGGATCTTAAGCTGGATTGGTCACTTCTTCCTAAGATCCTCATCTTTTCAACTTTAAAAACCTGTTCATTTTTATTGATCACAATCACAGTTCCCTTTATTGTTTCCTCTACTCTTTGAAGAGTGAAATTAGCATTAAGTCAAATCAAGAATTTATCACCTACTCTGCTTTTAGTAGAAAGAGTGCTCAAGCAGGTACCCTCATCACACTCTCTTGCCTAGTATATCATTCCAAGTTTGTGATCTGAATCCCAAACACTTTGTTCATTTCCTCCTGCATGGTCTGAAATATACTCCTATCTCAATAGTGCTTCTGTTTCTCCCTCTATTGATCCTTACCCAAAGGCTCTCCCCCATGCATCATTGATTTCCTCACAGTATGCCTTCCTGATATACAGTGATATTCCACTGCCCCTTATCTAATCTGTTCTTTCTGAATAAGGCATAACCTTCCATAATCATATTCTGGCCATGAATCAAATCCCTTCAAGTCTCAATGATACCTATGAGGTCAGGTTTACACTTCCTTGCTTTAAGATCTCTAGCCCGCTATGCTATGGGTGTTGTTACTTAAAGCCATGAGTTTTATTATTGTCCATCTTCTTAGACATGGTCCCCTGTGATTAATTGACTCTCTATACCAGTGTTCTCCAAAGCATGGGTGGTAGCCCTGAAAAGCTTATGACATGACTCCAAGGAGGTTGTCGTATATTCCCAAGGGATAAGTGATCAACCAGTAGGAAGGAAGGAATGAAGATGGATAATATCTCACCTTCCCCAAGATACTCAATGGTAGGGCTTGCCACCAATCCAGTTATCTCTCACCCATAATAATAAAATTCTTCCCTACTCTGCCCTTCCCTAAAATGCAAGCTTCCAACATCTTCTTTCTGCACCAAGCATTGTCCCCTCAGGGCACTGATAACCTAAATGTTACCAAAGCACTGACAGTAGCTGCTATGGAGGTGCCTTTAGGAAAAATACCTCAACTTCCAGCATATTCACCCCTTTGTCCCCTCTAGATCACTTGTGTCTGGGGAGGAATATTCAAAACTTATTTTTTTCACCAACAGGAGTGCCTGATCAGTAAAGTTTTAAGGCAGTGATGGTAAACCTTTTAGAGACCACATGCTGTCACCAAACCCCAGCCCCCCCAGAGACCACATGCCATGCTGTGCACCCCCCCAGACCAAGTGCCAAATGGACCCCACACAGGGAAGGGAGAAAGTGCTCCCATTGGACTGCTCAGCAGAGGGGCAGGTGAAGTCAGGAATGTCCTCAGCAAGTGTAGAGAGGGAGAGGGGAGTGACCTGAGCACTCTGCTCCCTTCTAGTTCTGTTGCCTATAAGCCGCTTACCTTACCCTCCTGCACTCCCACTGGGCTGCTGGATAGAGGGACAGGGAGGCATGGTAGAGAGGGGAAAGGGAGCAGCTTGGCTAGAGTCCCTCTGCCTTTCTAGTAATGAAATTTTTTGTGTGTGGGCGGGCAGGGATGACAGGGCACATGTTCACAGAGAGCACTCTGTGTCCATCTTTGGCATGCATGTCATAGGTTCACCATCATGGTTTTGTCACTGATCTTCCTATGCCATACCTTCTTCTCTCCAATTTGGTTGAGGTAAGTGAAGTTTTCTCTTTTCTCCTTCCTTTTTGTTATTAGATTATAAGCTCATTGAAGGCATAGATTGGTTTGGTTTTTTTGGACTTTTGTATCCCCAAAGGCTTGTACAGTCCCTAGCACATAGTAAATGGTTAATAAAAACTGATTGAATTTAATTTAATGACAAATTATTCCCTATAGAATTAATTCACAGTTACCTGAGAATAATTCACTTTAATAAGGGCTAGGGAAAGGAGGTTAAGTGACTTGCCCAGGGTTACACAGCTAGGACATGTCTGAGGTCAGATTTGAACCCAGGGCCTCCTGGCTCCAGGCCTGGTGCTCAATTCACCATGTTGCCCTTCACTGTGCCTTCATCTAAATTTGTGCCCAGAAAAAAAGTAGGATTTAAAAATTACTAATATTCAAAAATTGTTTCATTGAGTGAAGATGGTGGCTTAGGAGCAGCAAAAGCCAAAACCTCTCTGACTATCCTTCCATACTAATCTTTAAAAAGCACTTAAAAAATTCAGAAATCCAAACCCAACAACAAGAGAGAGCCACAGGTCTCTCCTATTGAATAGAACTTGAAAGGTAGGTAGAAAGAGAGTCAATTTCCATGGTATAAGGGAGAGGTCCAGTACCACACACCCCCCACCTGCTGTGCTGAGACCAGCAATCAGAGTATAAAACATAGGGTGATTGTGGTATTCTCAGATGGGGCTGCAACCTCAACAGACCACCTCAGATTCACCACAAGAGGTCCAAGATTCTGACAGCAGTTGGCAGGGAGGAACTTGCTAGGCAAGGGCCTCTGGTTGGGTACCCTCAGCTTCCTTGGCAGTAGTCTATGGGGAAGGTTTGGCTTCAGGGCAGATTAGCATGGCAGGTCAGTTCAACCAATCTAATCCAGTATACCAGCAGAGGAGAGAGAATACTGAAGATTCCCTCTAGGGCAGAGCTGCTCAAATGTTCTATTCCCATAAACCAACAGTTTACACTCCACAGGGGGAAAAATGAGTAAAAAAAGGAAGGAGTCAGTGATTGAAAGTTTCTATGGGGATAAAGACCAAAGAACAGAACCAACAGAAGTAGAAAGGATCCAAGGAACTTCAAGCAGAACCTCAAAAAATCCAGGGAATTTGGACTCAGGCTCTGGAAGAGCTCAAAAAAGAATTCAAAAATAAAATAATACAGGTTGAAGAAAAATGAAAACAACAGCTTAAAAAGCAAAATAGAGATCATCTGGAAACAGAGGCACATGAATTAAAACAAGAAAATAGTGTCTTAAAAGCCAGAATTGACCAACTGGAAAATGAAGCAAAAAAATCCAAGGATGAAAAGAAATGACTTCGAAAAAAGAATGGACCAATTGGAAAAGGAAGATCAAAAAGTCATGGAAGAAATTTAGTCTTTAAAAATTAGAATTGGGCAATTAGAAACAAATGACTTCATGAGACATCAAGAAACAATAAAACAAAATCAAAAGAATGAAAAAATAGGAAAAATATGAAATACCTCACTGAAGAAAACAACTGACCTGGAAAATAGGTCCAGGAGAGACAATTTGAGAATTATTAGACTATCTGAAAATCATGACTAAAAGGGAAAAAAAAAGCCTAGACATCATACTACAGGTATTATTCAAGAAAACTGCCCTGATATTCTTGAGTAAGAGGATAAAATACAAATTGAAGGAATCAACCACCTTCATTAAATCCCCAAATGACAACTCCCAGGAATGTTATAGCCAAGTTCAAGAGCTCCTAGGCCAAGGAGAAAATGCTATAAGCATCTAGAAAGAAACAATTCAGATATCATGGATCCCCCCAGTCAGGATCACACAGGATCTGTTAGCCTCCACACTATCGGACCAGAAGGCTTGGAATATGATATTCTGGAAGGCAAGGGAACTGAGTTTACAACCAAGAATCAACTACCCATCAAAACTGACGATATTCTTACAGGGGAAAGTATGGCCATTTAGTAAAATAGAAAATTTCTAAGCGTTCCTGAAGAAAAAAACAGACCTAAACAGAAAATCTGATGCCCCAATACCAAACTCAAGAGAAGCATAAAAAGATAAATAAGAGAAAAAATGTAAGAGCTTCAATAAGGTCAAGTGGCCTATATATAACTATATGGAAAGATGATAAAAATAAAAAATAAAGCTCTTAAAATTGTTATCATTATCATAGTATTTAGAAGTATACATAGAGGGGGTAGTAATAAGCTGCTTAGGGTGATATGTATATATATACATAACTAGAGGCAAAAAAGAGGATAATACAAAGAGAAATGGGAAAAGAGAAGTAAAATGGGGCAAAACATGTCACATAAATAAGTGTGGGGATGGGAAGTGGGGAGAGGAGAAGACCAATACAGTGGAAAGGAGGAAGAGGTTGGTTATAGGCAATATTTAAACCTTACTCTCATTGGAATTGGCTTAGGGAAGGAATTCCCTAAGATTCATTGGGGTATAGAATTGTATCTTACCCTATAGAGAAGTTGAAGGGGAATAAGAAATGAGGTGGTGGGGAGGAGAGTAATACAAGGGAGGGAGAAGTGGGGGGTGGGGAAATCACAAGGTCCTATAGTAAGAGGAGAATAAGAAGGGAGGTAGTGAGAAGGAAGTAATATAAGGAAGGGGGAAGGGGCGAGACTAACTAAAAGCAAAGCACTGGAGGGGAGGGAAAAAATAAAACTGATCTGTAATTCCAAATTGACCTTCCCCTGATGATCTCCATTTGTTGTTGCTGTAGGCTGCTTTTCAGTAATGTCCAACACTTCTTGACCCCACTTGAGGTTTTCTTAGCAAAGATGGTAAAGTGGTTTGCCATTTCCTTCTCCAGCTCATTTTATAGATGAGGAATTGAGGTAAAGAGGGTTAAGTGACTTGCCCAGGATCACACAGCTGATAGTCTAAGACCAGATTTGAAGGCAGAAAGAGGAGTATTTCTAACTCTAGGTCTGGCATTCTATCCATTACAACACCTAGTTGCCCAGTGCCTAGCACACAGCAAAAAACTGATTTAATTGAATTGAATAATAAAGTATTCCACATAGAATTAAATCCGGGATACCTGGGGACAATTCACTTTAAAGCTGATTTGGCAACCCAGATTGATCTTCCCCTACCAGTCTCCATACTCCTGGCATATTTCTCTGACTTGCTAGCCCCATCTCCCTCCCCCCATCATGCATATATAACACATCTCACTCCTCCAGCCTTCAGTTGCAGTGTAACCAAGAAATGAAAACTCATTTTAAGTTTACCTAAAGCAAAATGTCATTAGGACAGCAAAATAGATGATAAAAAATTAAACTTAATGTTCCAAATCCATATGGAAAGGAATGTTGGATTATGTGCTATTTGGAATATGTCCATGTCACTGTTCCTCTCTATTTCAATGGATAATTGAGAATAAATTATAAGATCTTCCTCACTTTATTGTACTCTATCAGTCAATCCATCAACAATCGTTTATTAAGTGCTTGTTTTGTGACAGGCAATAAATTGAGGATATGAAGCCAAAAGAATTAGCCTCTGCACTCAAAGAGCTTATATTCTACACAGGAGATGACATGCACATGTATACAAAAATACCAGAGGGTTTGAGGACAGAAAGAAACTAGTTCCAGAGTCTGACAGAAGGAACCTAAAGTCTCTTTTTTTAGCCTGTCCCTCACACTTCTGAGAGAAGTGAAGTCAGAAAAAGAAATTTCAGGGGGAAGCTGGGTAGCTCAGTGGATTGAGAGTCAGGTCTAGAGACGGGAGGTCCTAGGTTCAAATTCGGCCTCAGACACTTCCCAGCTGTGTGACCCTGGGCAAGTCACTTGACCCCCATTGCCTAGCCCTTACCACTCTTCCACCAAGGAGCCAATAAACAGAAGTTAAGGGTTTAAAAAAATTTTTTTTTTCAGGCCAAAGAACAGAGTTGATTTTAACTACCTAAAGGCATGGCTAGGGCCTGGCCTGATGAACATTTAATTTTCATGCTTCTTTGATTTGATCTGAGTGTATCTGGCTGTCTCTGGGTTAGCTTTCTATAGGCTTTTAGCCAAGAGTCTCCAGCTCATTCTCAAAGCCTTTAGCCTACCTGGAACCCATCCCCAAAGCTCTGATTCCTCTCTCCCCAAAAGCAAGTGTGACATTTCCATTAGTCAACATCACCTTAAGCACTGAGTTTAATTCCTGCTTTTGGCATCTAGACATGAGCCTGACCTTCCAAAGACTCAGGAATGCTACTAAGAAGGATGAGACGACTTGGGAGATAAACTGGGGGCATGAGACAGGAGAACGGAGGGGGAGGATCAGGGCCCTCTTTCCTCTTTCTAATGTCAACATGATCCTCTAAAAATTAGACCTAGAGGCCTGGCCTCATAAGATCTTACCTAACCTGGGCTATGGAGTTATCCTTTCCCTGGACCCATCTGTCACATAACCAGATGCATTCATGTCAGCTTGCTTGATGGCATTTCATTGAATACATTATCACAGGTACAGATTGTTCCTGGGGATTCTGTTTTAAAATGCACCAAGAAGAAAGGGGATAACATTCTCAAATTGAAATTTAGACTGCCCTATTTAAAGTTCTCTCTCTCTATCTCTCTGCCTGTCTATCTCTCTTTCTCCATCTCTCTGTTCCGTCTCTGTCTGTCTCTCTCCAAGCCTTGTTCCAAATCACCCTCTTATGTTTGAAAATCTTATTCCCTTCGATGACCAGAGATAAGGACTAGGTTTGACAAAAGAGACTTAGCTAATAATAGGGAAAAGGACAAATAAAAGAAACAAAATGGTAGCTAATAATTATGTAGTGCTTTAAAATTTATAAAATGCTTTACATATATTATCTCACTTTATCCTCAAAACTACCCTAAATGTTAGTGCTATTGTTGACTCCCTCTTGCAAATGAGGAAAGTGAGGCAGAGGTTAAATGACTTGTCCAGGGTCACACAGCTCATAGGTGTCTCAGGCCAGCTTTGAACTTGGGTCTTCCCAAACCCAGACCCAGCACTTTATCTACTGCACCACCTTGCTGCACCCTGGATAATTTTTTAAAGTCTATGGAATTTGTGTGATACATAAAGGGCTTGAGTATGTTTAAGGACCTTTATCTACCTTACTGTCTCTACCAGGTAGGACATGGGTTAATAGCCAGAATTCTCCTAAGGGTACCCACTAGGCCCCTTTATAAGCACATAGGCTAAAAAATTCTTAACATATAACACAAATTAATGTATGCAATAAGAACTTATGTTTTAGCCCCTAAAGAATCAAGATATAACCCTACCCAAAGACTAGGCAACATTTCCCCTCCCATCCTAGATGTATGTAATTTTTATGACTTCCAAAGATGCATTGTGCTCCATTTCTCTTCCTATGATCAACCACACTCCCTAGCCTAGATGGAGTTATCCTTAAATAAAGGATCATTGCTTCCCCTAACAAGCCTCTATAATCTTGGTCTTTAGCTAGCCATCATGATCGCTGCAATCAGCCCCCTTCCAGTACCCCAAACTAGCTACCTTTTTCTTGTGGTTTTCACTCTTAGCCCCTGTTCCATCTTCCACCAAGTTTCTACTCCTAGTGAAAGCACTTCTGGGGCCACATTAGGGCTGAGTGTATTTGCCAAGAGTTTAGATGAATGACACCAGTGGGACGAAATAAAATTGACTCATCTGTGTTCTCTCCCGGTCTGTCTACTGACTCCACATATTTCTACTTATTCTCCTTTCAGCTGGTTCAATAAGTAGACTTCACTGTTCTACCCTATCTCAGATACTTTAAAACACGAAGTAATAATATTAAGGATAGAGTCATTTCATAATTCTTTAAGGGGATGAACTTTTTTCTGGGTCTAAGTATAATCATTTGGATTCTGATGCTTCCAGGTTATCCAGCCTGAATTAAGTCATATAGAAGGAAAAAAATTCCAAATTCAAAGAGCAATGAGACATTCTTGCAAAGTGGTAACATGACATTCTTATCCCTGTACGAGAACTACCATCCACATTTAAAATACTATATATAAAAGACTTTTCATTTGGAGAGACAGGACAGGAAAAAAAAGCTCCATGAACTCTAATTCTAATTATCATCCAGTTATGGGCCTGACTTTTAGCATACACCATGATCTTTGGATATAGCCTAGAAGAAAAGGAGGGAAAAGACAAGAAGGGCTAGAAGGAAGCTCAACTGCTATTAAATAGTAAGCTCTTTGAGACCAGAGATTGGATCACTTTTTTATGCCTAGAACCTAGAGTAGTGCCTAGCACTTAGTGCATGTTTTTTGACTAATTCTGATTTTTGTTCATTTTTCTTGACAACTAGGGGTTAAGTTCGATTGTTTCTGAGCTACTGAATGATTTCAGGTGCTATTAGTAATCTAAATCCAGTATCTTGAGGGAAAAGCCCCAGTAGCCTCATCCTAATTAGAGTTCTGAAATCTGGAACACGTGAGGGAGAGAGATATAAAAATATTTTGCCTGGAGCACTTTTCCAACACTCAATCTTCTGGAATACCTGTGAGGAGGGAAAGGGGTGTGGACCATATCACAGAACATCAGAGATGGAAAGGACCCCAGAGATAAACTAATCTAACACTTTCAATTTATTAAAAAGAAAAAAAAAGACCTGGAAATGTAAAATTGTTGAAGGTGATAACACTAATACATGTATATGCATGTATGAATATATGTACATATATACACATATATGTAAAATATATTATAAATATGAGACCTGAAAGGCATATCTCATCTCTCCTTCTCTCTTTTCTCCTCTTCTTCCTCTTCTTTCTCCTCCTCTTCTTCCTCCTCTTTCTCCTCCTCTTCCTCCTCCTCCTCTTCTTATTGTTCTTCTTCTTGTTCTTGCTCTTTTTTTGCTGTTGTTATTGTTCTCCTTCTTCTTCTCTTCTTCCTTCTCCTCCTCCTCCTCCTTCTTCTTTCTCATTTTCTCTCCCCTTCTTTCACCTTCCTTTCCTCCATTTCAAAGTTGTGGGGTTTCCCCACAATGGCTACCTTTGCTTCCACTTATGTGATAAAAAGATTTCTCCTACAGATCTGCAAGTCATTTTGATGAAGAACAGTGTTAATGCCATAGAAAACCAAATCCCATGAATGACAACTTACACAATGTGCATTAGTTTACATCTAGGTTATTTGCTGGCATCTTAGAGTGTGTGTGTGTGTGTGTGTGTGTGTGTGTGTGTGTGTGTGTGTGTG
>NC_058132.1:150421830-150556550 GCF_016433145.1 Gracilinanus agilis | reverse complement strand
GTGTGTGTGTGTGTGTGTGTGTGTGTGTGTGTGTGTGTGTGTGTGTGTGTGTGTGAGAGAGAGAGAGAGAGAGAGAGAGAGAGAGAGAGGCAGGCCACCTGCTTTGTTTCTCTCTTGATGTTGACTAAGGGAGACATTTCTGGTGATAAAAGTGTTTTGCCCTCTCTGCCTTTGAGAAAGGTAGAGGCGACTGTCTCTCCCCTCCTGGCTCAGCCAAACGCTGATAATTAGCAAGGCTCTCTTTGGAGGGAATCAGAAGAGACAGAAAGCTCCATCACCCGTGCAAGGGAAGGGGGCATAATGTACATGGTGGCCCAGCTGTGAATCTCAATGGCCCCCCAAAGAACAATAACAGCAGGCAAGGGAGGCACAGGGGGAGCTGTTCTGGGTAAAGCTGTACATCTATCAGGTTTTTTCCTTTTTGTTTTCTGAAAGAGAAACGAGGTCACTATTTCAGCTCTTCCTTGCTGGCTGGAACATTCCTTAAATTCCCTAAATGGAAGGATTAAGATAATGTATATTTCTATCCTCCAGCTGTACTGCTTGTCGGGAACCAGCAGAGACACAGCAGGGGAAAAGAGGAAAGGTAAAGAAAGAAACACCACTGGGGACAGCTGGATCTTGCAGCTCCCCAGGCATTTTTCTCCCTGTTGGCAATCGGCCCATATGAACTTGCCCTTTCTTGGTCTATTAGTCTCCTCAATTCCTACTGCTTCTCATTTTCCATGTTTTTGACCTTGAATCCTCTTTGTTGCTCTTGTTTCTATTTGGGGGTGGGGGGAATCTTAGGCAGAAAGGAGCCCCTAGGTCTGCATCCCTAGGACTGATGGGGTGGTAGTTCCTTCTTTCTATCTTATGCCAAATAGATGTCTGGCCTCTGTGAAAGATCTATTCCATTCCCCTTTCCCCTTCCCCACACACATATATGTCATTTTTCCAACCTAAATTTAGATACTTCTTTCCTTACCCTTATTACATCTCAGTTAGAAGTTGAGTTTTTCAAAAAGGACCTTTCTAGAAATACAAACAAACCCACAAAATAGAAAAATTTTGAGTTACAGAGCAGAGTAGTCTTATACCTAAACAGTATTTCCTTAACTAGAAGTAAACTACACAATTTTCTAGACTAACCTTATTTCTATGTAACTATCCTACAAGTATGACTTGACTCTGCTGCCTACCCGAGTTATAACTAGCAATATTTTAGTCTAGACCAGTGATGGTGAACCTTTTAGAGAACGAGTGTAGGCCCCCCCACCCTCTAGTGCTGTGCCCCTCCCCACCACTGAGTGCAAGTTGGGCCTGTCCCCCCTTTAACCCCACACAGGGGGGAGAGAGAGAGAGAGAGAGAGAAAGAGAGAGAGAAGGGAATGGCCCAAGCTCTCCACTTCCTTCTAGCTCTGCTACCTGTGAGCCACCCACCTCACCCCCTGTGCTCTCCCATCAGGCTACTGGGCCAAGGAACAAGGGATGTGTAAAGATGCCATCAGGCATGTTGGAGAGGGGAAAGGGAGCAGCTCCGCCTGAGTCCCTCTGCCTTTCTAGTAACAAACTCTGGCAGGAGGGAGGTGGCCATGTGCCCACAGAGAGTGCTTTGAGTGCCATCTTTGGCACCTGTGCCATAGGTTCACCATCACTAGTCTAGACAGTACATCCAATGCCACATGCTTAAATCAACTTTTTAACTGAAGTGGAGATTGGAGGTCATGGCAGGGTTTATATCACCATTTTCAATCTAGATCCTTTCCCACCCAAGAGGTAAAGAGTCCCACTTTCCTACTTGCTGAGTTCCTTCCTAGATTGTCATTTCATATGATGGGCCCAATCCATATTGATTTCTAACATGTTTTCACACAGTTTCTAGACTTCTCCACCTCCTTGCCAGTATCTTTAACCCTTCTCCTCTTTTTCCAGCTTCCCTTTATGTATTGTTTTCTCACATTGGAATGTTAGTTCTTTGAGGATAAGGAGCTGTCTTGTTTGCCTGTATTTGTATTCCCACTGCTTAGTACAGTGTCTGGCATATAGTAATCACTTAATAAATGTGCTATCTATCCTTTCTCCATCCATCTATCTATCTATTTATCTGTCTATCTATCTGAATGACTCTCTACCCATCCATCCATCTGATTTTCTATGTATCTATATAATATCAGTCTGTCTGTCTGTCCATCCATCCATCCATCAACCCATTCATATTTCTATCTATTATCTACTTTCTGTCTGTCTATCTATCTATCTATCTATCTATCTATCTATCTATCCCAGCACTATAAGTGAAGCAGGAAGGCAACAAACCTTTACTAAGCCAGTAAGACTGAAATTATTAAGTGCCTATGTGCTAGGCACTGTACTAAGCATGGGAATACAGATAAAAAGCAAAAAGAAAGACAGTATCTGCCCTCAAGAAACTTACATTCTATATCAAAAAGAGGAAGAAGAAAAGATGGCCTCAAAGGTACATGGTGGTGAAGTTCAGAGTCAGAAGTATACCAGCCTTTCATTCTGGCCTCTCAGTCTAGCTTGGTACCATTGGCATAAGCACTTATTCTCCAAATTCTCTAACTTCAGCAGTATGGTTGAGTCAGGACTTTTCTATTCTCAGTGGCTTAAGGGAGAGATGAGTGCCTAGGATGATATGTAGTCAGTCACTCAGTCAACATTTATTAAGTGTCTACTATGTGCCAAGCACTGTGCTAAGTTGAGCATACAAAGAAGCTAAAGTTATTCCCTGCCCTCAAGAAGCTCACAATTTAAAGTTCAATAGGCAAACAAATACGTACAAACAAGCGACATGCAGGATAAATAGGAAATAATTAAGAGGGAAGGCACTTGATTTAAGAGGGGTAGGAAAGGCTTCCTGCACAAGGTAGGATTTTAGTTGGGACTTAAAGGAAGCCAGGGAAGCCAGGTGGCAGAGATGAGAAGGGAGAGTATTACAGGCATGGGGAATAGCCAGAAAAAATGCCTGGACCCAAAAGATAAAGTGTATTGTTCATGGAACAGCAAGGAAGACAATATTACTGGATCAAATATATGTGGTAGGGAATAAAATATAAGGTCTGGAAAGGTAGGAGGTGGCTAGGGGCTAGGTTATAAAGGGCTTTGAAAGCTAAGCAGAATATTTTGCATTAGATCTTGGAGGTGATAGGGAACTACTGTATTTTATTGAGTAGGGGCATGACATGGTCAGATCTGAACTTTAGGAAAATCACTTTGGTGGCTGAACAGATAATGGATTGGAGCAGGGAGAGAATTGAGACAGGCAGTACCACCAGCAGCTGCCTATTGCAATAGTCTAAGTGTGAGATAATGAAGGTGCCTACAGCAGGTGGTGGTAGTATCAAAGAAGAGAAGGGGACATATTCAAAAGAAGTCACAGAGGTGAAACCAGCTGGTGTTGACAGCAGATTGGATATGGGGTGGGGGTGAGAAATAGTGAGTAGTTGAGGATGACACCTAGATTGTAAGCCTGGGGGACTGAGAGAATGGTGTTCCTTCTAGACCAGTGATTTCCAAAGTGGGTGCCACTGCCCCCTAGTGGGTGCTGCAGCGATCCAGGGGAACGATGATGGCCACGGGTGCATTTATCTTTCCTATTAATTGCTATTAAAATTTTAAAAAATTAATTTCCAGGGGCGCTAAGTAATATTTTTTTCTGGAAAGGGGGCAGTAGGCCAAAAAAGTTTGGGAACCACTACTCTAGACATTCAGAGGGAAGTTTGGAAAGGGGAAGGGTATAGGAGAAAAGATAATGAGGTCAGTTTTTCACATGTTGAATTTCGCATACCTACTTGGACATCCAATTTGAGATGTCCAAAAGAAAGTTGAAGTTGCAAGACTAGAGGTCAGTAGAGATGTAAGGGTACGATAGGTAGGTTTGAGAATCATCAGAAATTGTATCATTACAGGATCTGATGATATCACCAAGTAAAGTAGTATGGCTGGGAAAAAAAAGTTGGAGGAGAGTGTATAGAGGAGGGAGGAGTAGGGTATCATATCTCCCCAACTCACACCATTATTGATCCTAGCCCCCTAAGACCAGAAAAACCATCACTTTCGAGTAACCATAGGCTCATCAATCCCACTCTGCTCCAACCCTCTATGGGATAATGTAACATAATTGTGGGGGCTATTCATTGTCCTCATCTCTCTATGGTTACAAGTGTAGAAGGGTATTGGAGGAGACTGATTAAGATAGAGAGCAGTCATTGGAAGAGGTGGCACCTAAACTCCATTGTTTCCCATTACTGAATGATTTGCAAAGTGCTTTTTACATCTTCTAATTCAGAGCCTTGAGGCTGGTCACCCCAACCTAGTTGTAGCTCTGTGACTTAAGAAGACCAAATGAATGCTTTCTCTTACTATACCTCTGATCCAGTTCTTAAATTATTTCCCTCTTCAAAAACAGTGCTCGCCTGGCTTCTCCCACAAAATTTTGGCATCACTGTGCGTTGAGGCACCATTCTTCTTGTACTTTGTAAGGCTGGGACAGACTCACAATTACAACAGTCAGTTAAATATCTCATATTTGTCTCACCCACTTCATTTTATGGCATCAAAGCTCAGATTCCCTTCTCCAAACTGAGAAGGATTTACCCAAGACCTCCTCCAAGTCCTGCAGTATAGCAACAGACACATTCACCAACAGTAAGATACGGGTCATTTCATTTCTAGTTTCTTCCTTGAAACCTAATTTCTGAGTTTCTGATACAGTCTGATAGCCTGATCTTGACTCCTAATTGCTCTCTCTTTTGGTTTAGCTTCCAGAGTTTTTAACCCCAGATTGCTCAGCTCTGAGTGACCCAGTAAAAGTTATCAGAAAAATAGCACCTGAACTCGTTCCTTGAACTGTTCTCATATCACATATCAACCAAGAGGTTGATAGTAAGATCCTAGGCCTGGAGAGATTCTATAGACATCTTGTCCCCTTGTCCTAAATCCAAATAGCATTTAACTTTGAACTTTGTTTGAGGGCACTTCTGCTCTTAATATTTTTTTAACTCAATACTGTTTTGTTTCCAAGGCAGAAAAGCAGTAATGACTAGACAATTGGAATTAACGGCTAGGAAGTGTCTAAGGCTAGATTTGAACCCAGGACCTCCCATCTCTAAACCTGGCTCTCTATCTACTGAGCCACCTAGCTGCCCCTGCTCTTAATATTCTATGGACCAAAATCGCTTGTGGTAAATTGCTCATATTGTCTCAACGCCCTCAGAATAAGCCATGCAGCCATGGTGGTCAACCAAAATCTCTCTTGGGCCATTTTGCCTGTGTTCTTCTCCCTGCCCTCTTTATTTTTAAATTTTTTAAAAACATATGTCCTATTGTTCTCCTTTTTAAGAATAATTGCTACAATTTCCCAATGATTCCACCCTACTCTCCAAAAGAATATTCCCTGAACAAAGTACAGGCTAACTACAACAAAGGAACTATAGGTCGTGAACAAGAATGTATGCTTCGTTCCACACTCATAGTTCCCCACTTCTTCACTGAGAGGAGGAAATATCTTTAGTGAAGCTACTGCTGCACTGATAAAGAGTTCCGAAGTTTTTCACTGTTTTTCTTTTCATTACTGTGATTGTTGTATAAATCATCTTCCTGGTTCTGTTTGCTTCTCTTTGCAATCAGTTCGTATAAGTCCTTCCAAGGTTCACTGAAGTTGTTCATATTTTTATTATTTCTGAACGTGCAGGGATTTTTTTAGCCCTTCCCCAACAACCATCCCCTTTTCCTTTAATAAACTGTATGCCTCAACTAACCTCATTTGTATCACCCCCACAAAAAGAAAAAACAAACTTTCCACCTACTGAATTCCATCTCCCAAAATGATTGTGAATGGAGGAAATCTCTAAAGATCAACAAGGTTAGGGTTTTCTTATTTGAAGAAGGAAATGAAGGTTTTTAAGTGCTACCTCTGACTCAACCAACTGTCAGCATTGGGAAGCACCTGGCAAATTTATGTTAACTAAATTTAAGGGGTTCTGGCAACCTCAAGCAGTATTTGCTCAAGGAGTCTCTTGAAAAACCAGGGCTTGGTATATTGTAAAAAGGGCTTTCTGGGAAACCTCCTCTCTCTGCCTCTGCCTCTGTCTCTGTCTCTGTCTCTCTACACCCCACTCCAAATATTAATAACTCCTGCCCTTTGCCTCTCCTTCCTCTTCCCTCTTTAGTTGAGTTTTCATTGGATACAACTTTATGACAGTTTTATAAAAGTCTACTATTTTTATAAGGGGTGTTGGACCACCATTCTCTCTGCCCCAAGGTATCTTGTGTAGACTGGGTATGAATATTGTGTAATTTTTTTTTAAATGCTGCATTAAAAATCAGGATAACTCAGTTAGAATAAAACTGTAGACTCAGAATTGAAAAAGCTCTTGGTGTCATGGTTGAACCTTCCTGAATCAGAAATCGTCAGTCCTATATAATAATAATAATAATAATAATAACTGGCATCATTATTATTCAATGATGATTGCTAATTTATATAGTGTTTGTTCATTTATTTATTTCTTTAATGCTTATGATGTCAGGTATTATACAAAGTACTTAAAAATTATTATCTCAGTTGGGCTTCACAACAGCTCTGGGAGGTAGGAGCTATCTATTATTATCATCCCCATTTTACAGATGAGAAAACTGAGACAAATCATCAAAAAGGAACACTGCCTGCCCTCAAGAAGCTTACATTAAACCGTGTGCCATGTGCACACAGATAAATAAATACAAAATAATTTTAGGAAGGAGAGAAGAGCAACAGCTGGGGGAAAGGAAGGAGAATCAGGAATAGCTTCCTAATGAGGGAGTGAAAAGGTGGTCTATCTTTTAGCTGAAACCACTCTCCACAAGAAAGAGAATTCCTACTCCTAAAAGCTGCAGAGAGGGTCCAAAGTCTCCTGGAGAAGTGGGGTGAGTGATTCTCCAAGTTCACTCCTTGCAAAGGTGGAGTCACTTGTTCACAACAGAAAACCCCTGGTTAGCTGGGTTCTATTCTGGGCCAATCTGAACTGTAGGGATAAAAAGAAAGTCATAGAGGAAATAGAGGAAGAGTAACTTCCTTTTAAGAGTCCTCTTCCAGCTTCTCCCACTGGACCTCCTCTCCGCCCCACCTTGACCACCCACCATCCCCTGCCCCAAAAGTACCATTTCCTTGTTCTCTTGTGAACGAAGCCTGTTGGATGCCCAGCTATAGAAGACTGTTCCCAGGGATTAGCATAAGTGAAAATTATTATTTGTATCCCTGGGATCTCATTCCTACACCTACTCGCTTTCCGTAAAGTCCCTCGGTTGAGGAGTTTAAACTGCAAGCCAGTTAAGCTCAGAGCCTGCCCCTTCCTTCTGTCTCAGCTGCTAGCTCAGAGGCCAGCTTCACTGAGCCAAAGCCCCAGGAGTTGGACAGTCTTTTGTTAAATGCTTTCTAGACAGGGGAGAAGGAAAGGGAAGCTATAGATGTCAGTGAGCCAAAAGCTATCAGACTCAGCTAGAGGGCCCTGATCAAACACCCAGGTCCCCAGCACAACCATCCGTTCCACTAGAAGATTCATCTGGTTTGACAGTTTGGAGCCCAATAAAAGCTTCTTGACTATGGCAGCTGAGCTGAATTGCCCCTTTTGATTTACATGAAACATTTTGTGAAACATATTCAAATGTCCTGGAACTCCCAAAGGACCATTGGCTATTGGCCCCATAGTTTATAGGGTAATTTGTCCTTTCCTGGCCAGGAAGCAACAGTGGTTTGAGACCCTGGCAACTGCACCTAATGTCCTGGCATCCTGGGAATCTGCCCAGCCTGCTTTGGAGGGTCTGAGTCCTGGGGAATGGAACAGAGTGCTGCACAGAGAGGATCCAGGCCCTTAGGCATCTGGAGGGGCAGGGAAGGAACTCGTTCTGGGTGTCTGCTTTCCATCGTTCAATCTCAAATGATCAATAACGTGCCCCACCCCAATTCATGTACAGATTCGGTATTCTTTCAGCGTGCCCTGTTCTCTGCCATTCATACACCACATTTCTATGATCTCTCTACCCTCTCCTGGTACCAAAGTGTCGCCCCCATTAAGGAGCCTCCTGCAAGTGATCAGAAGTCACCCACATGGAAACACCAGATGGCAAAGCAGATGCCACAATGTCAGAGACTGAGGCCACCTGTTGTCCAAAATTTGTATTAGTGACAAGAGAAGCACAGGGGCCAACGTCCTGGTATGAAATTAAGCCACCACCTGACAAGTGTAGACTTGGATTCTTCCCTCAATCAGGAGTATCTTCTCTTCACCCTTATTTGTGCCTCACTCACATTCCTGGGGCAGCTAGGTGGCACAGTGAATGGAGTGTCAGACCTGTAGTCAAGAAGACTCATCTTCTTGAGTTCAAATCTGGCCTCAGATACTTAGTGGTTATGTGACCCTGAAAAGTGACTTAAGCCCTATTGACCTCAGTTTCCTCATCTGGGAAATGAGTCAGGGAAGGAAATGGCAAACCACTGCATGATCTTTGCAAGAAAACCCCAAATGAGGTCGAATATAAAACTGAACAACAACAACACATTCCTGATTTTACCTGATGATAGGGTTAGCCTATCCTGTTAGAAGGGAATAGAATAGAATAAGTACCTTTTACATGCTAGGCACTGTGGGTAGTACTTTATAAATATTATCTCTTTTGATCCTGAAAACAACCTTTTGATGTAGATGCTATTATTATCCCCATTTTACAGTTGTCCAAAATTTTTGTTAGTGATGAGAGAAGCACAGGGGCCAACGTCCTGGTATGAAATTAAGCCACCACCTGACGAGTGTAGACTTGGATTCTTCCCTCAATCAGGAATATCTTCTCTTCAACCTTATTTGTGCCTCACTCACATTCCTGGGGCAGTTAGGTGGCACAGTGAATAGACTCTCTGCCTGAGACAGGCAAAGGTTAAATAACTTGCCCCAGGGTCACCCAGCTAGTACATGTCTAAGGTTGGTTGCTCCTGAGATTCCCTTATAGTAGACCCATACTGTTGTGCAAGTTTCTTGGTAGAAAGCCTATCTCAGGTTAACAAAAATGTCTAGGAACTCTGATGGAAACCATTGCTCTATGAAGTACTTTATAAAACAAAGAAAACCCTGAATTCAAAGGACAGTTTTCAAAAATGAAACATCTGGGAGATTAAGGGGAGAAAAACCTACAAAGGGAAATGTGCTGGTATCCATGCCTATATATTGGTTTAGATCAAAGCTGCCTAGAGGCATAGGAATGGATCAGATCAGAGAATCAGAGAATTACAGAGCTAGCAGGGACCTTACAGATAATCTACTCCAATTCTCCCATTTTTCAGATGACTGAGGCCTTGGGGTGAAATTATTTGCCCAATTTTACTCAGATAGTTAGTGGAAGGACCAGGACTAAAAATTTAAGGCTATATTTTTTTCCCTACTAAACCAGTCTCTCTCCCTCTCCTTGAAGACAATGTGGATCCATTGATCCATTCAACCTGCTCTCTGTTCAAAACTCTGCTGGAAACTAGAGGACCAAAAAAGAAATGTAAGACTTCTACTTGGTGAGAGGAGATAGACGCACAAGAAAATATTTAAATTATTCCATTTAGACTAGAACTAAGGGCTCAAATGGTGTAGCCATCATGGGCAACAGAAGTTCTCATGGGAGATAGAAAAGAAGAGAGAATTAATGAGTAGTCAGGGAAAGCTTCACAGGGAAGGTGGGACTCAAGCTTTTTTTGAAGAGGGGGAATGAGTAGAATTGAGATAGGCAAAGAGAAGTATGAAGTTTGTTTTTATAAAGGCGAACAAACAATGATGTAAAAAAAATGGAGGACAAAGTTGTGGGTGTTGTAGAAAAAGAGATTGGAAAATCAGGCCATGGACGTAAGATTGGTTGCCCTTATTGATATTTAAGAGGAAGAACTATTTGCTTTTCTGAAAGGAAAGTCTAAAATACAGAGAGATACATCCAGAACTAAGTTAGGAAGGAAGCTCTTCAGAGAAGCCATTTTCTTAGAATTTCAGTACACCAGAGAGAGAGCAGGAACCTAAGAGAGTGATGGCAGGAGAAAAGCTTGTTGGTTTGGAATTTGTTGTCTAGATGGGGAGACTGTTCATACCCAAATTGATCTTTATCCATTCTTCTTACTGCTTACAAATTCAGGACAGAATAGAAACATGAGGACCTTTGCCTACTCTGACACAACACTACTCCAGAACCTCTCTTCATCCTAATTTTAAAAAAACCTAAAATACTCAGATGAATCTCTGACTTCACTGATTTGAAAATTCTCTACAATAATGAAGACAAAACTCTTTTGTCTCTCTAATTTAACCCTTTGTGGCTCTGCCACCCTCTCATTTCAAAGAATCTTTATAACTCTGATGTTATTTCGCTTCCCAATCTCTTTGTGCAGTAGAGGGAATTGTGTTATTCTTTCTTGTTATAAAGAGAGTAAGTAACCATGACACACAGTGAGTTGATGCCATTTGTTTGGAGTTATTTAAGTAGCAAGTAAATAGCAGAGATAGGCCTATAACCAGCTCTCCTCAGTGCTCTGTCTCTCAGATGACCCTATCTCTCAGCCACAGAATACCACCTGGCTCCCTCTGTTTTTCCTCCTCACCCTTTTCTTGTTTCTCTTTAGGCCCTGTATTAGACTAGAATGAGTGAATGTGCCGTCTCGATTGGACAGCCCACGTGGTACCCGAGTGATTATAAATCCCAAGCCAGCTGCTCTAGGGAGCTCATTTGGTTTGGTATGTGAACAGCTGGTGTTGTTCAGGTCTTCTGAGTGTGAGTTATTGGTCCCTTTGGGGCTGGAAAGCAGAAATACCACCACTCCACCCCTCCCAAAGCCCCCATCACTCATTTCTTTGTCAATGGGCCCCAAGTTGCTGGTAAGCCAACCACACAAGGCATGATGAATCTCAGGGAAGCATACTGATAATAAGCAATCTCTGTGATGGAGTCTGAGAATTATGGGTGAATATTATTCCCATTTTATAAGAGGAGAAAAAAGTAGAGGAAAGTCATCTAGTGTGTACAAGGTCATACAGAACATCAATGGCAAGCCTAGAACTCCTAATTCTTAGTCAGAGAGAGGCCTGGATCCTCTGCCTTGGATTAGACTCACTCACACTACAATTAATGTTAATAGAAATCACTCATATTTACATGCCATTTACCTGTTTATGATTTATCTTTTCCCACAACAATCCTATTAAGGAGGTAAAGTAAGGGTCATTTTCCCATTTTAAAGAAATAGAAAGTGAAGTTCAGAAAAGTTAAACTTACCTTTGGTCACACTAATAAGAGGTATCAGAATTAGAACTCAGACTCCTTTTCTGACCCTAAGCCCAGTGATCTTTCCATTATACCATGATGGAAGAAGATAGGAACAAACTCTGATCAAGTCAAGTCAACATGAATTTGTTAAATCCTACTATGTATGAGGCATCGTACTAAGCTCCAGAGATACAAAGAAAGACAAAACCCAATCCCTACTCTCAAGGAACTTAGAGTCCAAGGATTCATTGGGAGAGTACTCTGATCCCAACCATCAAACACAGTTTCAATACTGAAGGGTAATTTACCCAAAACACTAATTTCCACAAGTTACTTCTTAAATATTTCACTAGATTTCTAATTTCATTTCTTTGATGTGAATATCTCTTCTAATGATGGTGCTGCTCACAATCCCCTTACACCTTCTAAGCCTGAGCAATACATACCCACATACTCCCATAAATCCTTCATTCTGAAATTCTGAAAGCCTTTTCTTAGGTCCTTTAATATCACATCAATACCAGTGTAGAACTCACTGTCCATCTATTATCCTTCATGATTGTCACAGAACCAGTCCATCTTCTTCTCTGATCACGTAACTCTTAGATGATATATTTTCTGCCAATCTTTTTAGGAAAGCCATCACTGATAATATGTGGCAGCCTATTTACATCCATCATCTATGTCTTTTGCCCTTTGGATCACCTATAATTTTGATCCTTTGGAGATTGTGGGATTCATTTCAAGACAATATGAGCTGCCTGCTTTGTACATATATTGGGACAGCTTGGTAGCACAATAGATAGAACAATGGACCTGGAGTCAAGACTTCCTGAGTTCAAGTTTGGCCTCAGACACTAACTGTGTGACCTTTGGTAAGTCACTTAACCCTGTTTGCCTCAATTTCCTCATATTTAAAATGAGCCGGAGAAGGAAATGGGAAACTACTCTAGTATCTTTGTCAAGAAAACTTCAAAAGAGGACATGAAAAGTTGGAAAAGACTGAAAAATGACTAAACAACAAGAACAATGTACATGTGTCAGGCACTGGGCATGCTAAAAAAAATGAAATATAGCCCCTGACCTCAAAGAGGTCATGTTTTACTGAGTAATACATGATGTAAATAGATAAATAAGTAAATATCAGAAAATTTGAGGAGGTAAGATATTCTTAATAACTAGGGGGGTTGGGGGAAATTCACAGAGATGACAATTGAATTAAACCTTGAAGGAAGCTAAGGCAAAGGATGGCGAGGGAGAAGAAATGTTAAGTTCTATGAACTAGCAATAAGCCCATTTAAGTGAAACATAATAAGTGTGAAAAGGAGTATTAAATTAGAAAGAAAAAGTAAATGGGAAATATATTGTGGAATGCCTCAAAAACTATTCTGAAGGTTTTATGTTTCATCTTAAAGGCATTTGGGAGCTATTGAAGAGTGTTAGGTAAAAGAATGACATAGAACTATGTTTTAGGAATACCCATTTAAAAGCTGTGCAGAACATTGATCACCTCAGGAAGTGAGTGGGTTACCCCCTCACTCAAGGTCTTTAAAAAAAGACTAGATAACCACTTCTCAGGGGTGTTGTAGGTTTGGTTTTTGTTTAGGTGCAGATTAGACTAGATAGTTTATAAATCCCTTGCCACTCTTGCATTCTATGAATTGGTAGTGTTTGTTGTTGTTCTTCAGTTGTTTCAACTCTTCATAACCCTACTTGGGGTTCTCTTGAGGCAAAGATGTTGGAGTTGTTTATCATTCCCTTCTTCAGCTCATTTGACAGATGGGGAAACTGAGGTAAACAGGGGTAAGTGATTTGCCTATGGTCACAAAGCTAGCAAGTATCTGAGGCCATATTTGAAGTCCAGTTCTCTATACACTATTCACCAGCCACTCTTAAGAAAGTATATTTTTAAAAAAAAGAAAGTGTATTTCCTATTTGATTTGAAGCTAAAAGGAACTTTAGCTATTAACCAATTCAACCACTTCATCTAACAGATGAGGAAATTTGGGATCAGAAAGAAAGTAACTCACCCAAGGGGACACCTCCCTTAAGTGTCAAAGCTCAGATTGGAACCCAGAATTCTCTGACCTCAAATTCAGTGGGTTGCTAAAAGAACTATGCAATAGTAAGGTTAATCTGGGAGCGGTATATAGGATATTACCTTCAAATTAAAATATAGGCTCCACTTCTGTTCTTTGTAGATTGGCCCCTTCCTACCTTTACAATATTTCTTATACTTTACCTCCCACCACACACTCACTATATGATGCAACTACATTGACTTCCCTGCTGTTCTTTGCCTGGGACACTTCATCCCCTCCCTCTTGTTTGAATGCCTTCTTCTCTTTTTCTTAGCTCCTTTCTGTTGTTTGAATCCCATGTCTGGGATGCTCTCTTTCCTTTCACTTTTCCTGCTCTTCCCAACTACCTATCCCTTGCTATATGATATTCCACTTACTCTGATTTTAACTTATTTGTACCACTAGCTATTGACATGTTTTTCTTCTACCAAGATGTGAACATAGTAATTACTTAGTAGTAAGTATTTAATAAAGTTTTGTTGATCAACCAGATAATAGAAACTAGAGGTGAGAATGACTATAAGATACAATGGAAAGAGCTTAGGTACTTTAATCAGAGGCCTGGATTCAAATTCCTCTCCTCTTGGGATCTCGATTTCCTCTTCCGTAAAATGACAGAGCTGGACTAGATGCCCTTGCCGCCTTAGATTTATGCTTCTATGACATTAGTCCAAGCAAAAGGTAATGAAGACTGGAAATAAATAATGGCAGTATAGTAAAGCAGGTGGGACAGAAATGACAGGACTTGGCCCATTGATTATACTGTTTATGGAGCTTGAGGTAAAGAGAGACGTCAAAGCTGAGCCAGAGAAGCCTTAGGTAATAGTGGAGCTGTTAACAAGAAGGAAAGCCACAACAAAGTTAGGTGTGTTGGGGGTAGGGATGGGGTTAAGGGTAAGGGCAGACCAGAAAAGAGTAAGGGTAAGTGCATAATATCCTACAATAACTTTATGGGAATTCTGGAAAAATGAGTCAATGAAGAAAAAGATCTGCCATGTAGATATCGGAAGTCATTAGGACAGCAGTGCTTCCATGAGTGTGTGTGTGTGTGTGTGTGTGTGTGTGTGTGTGTGTGTGTGTGTGTAGGCTCACATGCATGTTCCCATGCATAACTGAGAGGAAAAAAGGGGTGACAATCAGAGATCTGTGGTCAGGAACTGCAGCCACTTGGATGGTAGCCAAGCCCATTAGAAACATGGCTGAGACCAATGACTCATATTGTGGCAAGTTCATTCAAAGTGATATCTCTATCTCCTTTCTGTCCCTGCCTCTAAGCATTGTCATGGAGCTTTAAAATGAAGCATACCCTCTTGCTAATGCTCTAGCATCTCCTTTGTCTGGAGGTGACTAATGAGGTTGAACAAAGAAGAATGGAGAGAAGGAGGAGGGTGAGAGGGAGAAGAATGAATCCCTTGTTAGAGCAGCCTTGGTCAGACCCTTCAATTGACCAGCACTTTATATCCACTTATCACCAGGGAGCACAAGATAACCCAATAGCAGCACTGTTAATCTGATTCACTTATAGCCCACCAGGGAAGAAAGCACATTCAGGGAAAAGATAAGTGAGAAAATGGTGCAGTGATTCAGAGGGGCAGAGTTTCTAGTCCATTTGGACATGTTTTACAATGGTAAGGACCGAGCAGAGTTTTGAGAAACAAGGAGTAGAGGCATAACTTTTCCCCATATCCTCTTCCTCAGCAGCAGCATCAACAGCATCAACATTATCACTCTTCATCATCAAAAAGCCTCATTTAGATACACCTAATTAGGTGAAGTAGCCTCATAATTATGTGGATAGACTCAGACCACTAGTAGTTTGGTCTCCAACTATCCCATTCAACTGGAGTGATAGTCAGTGCCTCTTCTCTGTCTGTGGAAAGGGGATGGGGAGACGTTGTCAAGGAAACAGGTAATGACCCTTTTTGCAGTATCCCAAGAGAGCCAAGGTGACCTGGCTAGAAAGAGGAAAAATATCGTATTGGTGAAAATACAAATCAGGTAAGTAGAAAATTGAGTCACAAGGCTTGCCTGCAATCCTGAAACAAAAGCTACTGCCTGGTATAAGCAGCCCAGTGCTGGGCACATAGTGGATGCTAAATTAATGCTTACTGATTGATCGACTTGAGAAGAAGATGATTGGCAAGTACATCTCCTCTTCATGCTCAATTACCAATTATCCTCTTCTTGAATTTTACTCTTCCCAAACTGATTAAGGATGTGTTCATACCTGATTTATGCCTTTCTTTGAATGACTGATTAAATCAACAAATCTGTCTGGGCCTTCTGCATGTAAGGCAAATGAGATGGACTTCCACCCTTACAGTATGAAGGAAGGATTTATAGCTACAAGGAATCTTAGAGATTATCTAGATCAGGATTCTTAACTTGGCATCCACACACCCACTTGAGGTCTAGAGACAAATTTCAAGGTGTAGCATTTGAACTTGAACAAAAGGGTATACTGAAGCAAATCTCTGAGCAAGATGGCATCTATTTGCAGGGATGTGTGATCTGTCAATAAGTGGGTCAGTGGATTGTCTCCATTCATGTCAAAGACACTAAGCAAATAGCTTCTTTTTTGTAGGTTTTAGGAAGTACAGAACAAAAAACAGAACAGAATAGATGAAATCATGGGATCAAGGGCAGCATGACTGGTTACAAAAGTGAGGTTCAGGGAACATCATTATTGGTTGGAATGGAGGCTAGCCATAACCTCCTTTCTTCTTTCATGACACTAAGAAGTGTTCATTGTTTGAGTCCATGTGTGAGATAGCCACCCAGACAGCAAACAACAAACAGCAAACCAGACATCCCTGAAGGATAATTTGGTGGGGCCAAGAAATTAAGCCTGACTCCCTTACTTTCATATAATCCCAAAATTAGAAAAATTGCTTGAGGCAAGAAAAGATCAGTGATTAGCAAGAGACCTGGATTTCTAATTACATTACAACCAGTTGAATTCTGGACTAAATTCAGGGACAAAGAACCATAATTTAAGCAGTTACAGGACAAAATCAATTAATCATAAATAGGATCAATAAATAAGTAATATAGGATCAATTTTAATCTTCTTAAGGGAAAAGAGGAGCATGAACTTAGATGAAAAAAATGTATCTTGTTTTCAACAACTTCTAACTGAAATTTAGCATTTCCTCCAATTATTTAAAAGTATTTTTCTGAAAAGGGATTCTTGGCTTCATCACACTCAAAAAGGGGTCCATAACACAAACAAGATTAAGAATCTCTGATCTAGTTCAATCCTGTTATTTTTTAGATGTGAGACCTAAAGAAGTAAGATGATTTTAGCACCCTGGAACCTTCTGCAAACCCTTCTTAACTGTTTTTGTGTGCTAGACCTCTTTGGCAGTTTTTTAATTTCTTCTTAAAATATTTTTAAATGCATAAAATAAAATACATAGACTTTCAAAGAAAACCAATTATATTAAAATACAATAATCAAAATATTTTAAAAAATAAAATCCAGTTCACTGACTCCGGATTAAAAATCCTTGCTTTAGGGACAGTGAGGTGGCTCAGGGGATAGAGCTCCAGACCTGGAGAGGGGAGCTATTAGATTCAACTCTGGCTTCAGATACTTCCTAGCTGTGTGACCATGGGCAAGTCATTTAACCCCAATTGCCTAGTACTTACTGCTCTTCTGCCTTGGAGCCTATACTTAGTATCAATTCTAAGACAGAAGATAAAGCTTTAAAACAAAAAAAGGATCCCTGCTTTTCAGAATACTTGGTATGTTAAAATTTGATGTGTTCTACTCACTCTGACCACCACCACCCATTTTTGTTAGTATAGTAAATAAATTTTTAAGTAGCCAGTTTAAAATGCCAATAGCTGGAAATAAGATTCCAAAAGGGAGACTTTTCCAAAGATAAAGGAAACATAACAGTTACTTGAAAACTGTCTTATAAATTAACTGAAAGCAATATCCTGAGACTACATGCAAAAGTAAGGGAAAGCCAGCTAAGTCTTGGTCCTGCTACAGGCATCTACAATAAGACCAGGAGAACACTAGATGCTGCTGATATCTTTGAGATAGTGTAGCTACATTAATGAAGTAATTCTAAAGTATGGATAAGAGTTAGTTGGTCTGCCACCAAAACCTATAAAACTGAGACACCAAATTACTTCCCTCCAAGTACTCTTTCATCTCCTATAGGTTCATAACTGCCTGAGTATTCCCAAATCTGATCTATGGTGATGTGACTCTCCCCCTCCTCAGGCTCTTCCCCATGATGCCTGTCTTCCTTCACAACCCTGTCCTCTCTGCTTCAGCATCCCTGCACCATGTTTCAATATTTAATACTTTTATTAAAGTGTGATTGAAGCATTACTACCCAACTGATGCCATCATGATCTTTCCAAGCTATTATCCAAGGAACCAAGTGTGCCTGCCCCACTTGACCCAGAGGGACCCTCTTGATCCCATTCTCTTATTCCATAAATGAATTAGCAATTCACTTGGGCAGCAGGGGAGCCCCCCAATTTATGCAGTTTAGCAGTGCCTGGCTCCCCATAGCATTATTTAGTATGGCCATTCCAGGGCATTCAAGGTAAGAATAATAAAAAAGAGACCTTCAGGGGACAAGAGAGCCATGGGCGTGGACAGGAAGAAGCAACCCAGAGAGCAACCTCCAAAAGAACAAACATACAGGGGTCACCAGGTTTGATGCTTCCTGTTCAAAGACCTCTAGCATCTGTTCTAAAAGCATGACAGCAACCAAACTAGAGGAAGCTTCTGCAAGAAAATAAAATGCTTCTAGCATATGGTAAGGGCAGCATCTCTGATGATTCCTGATCTTAATCTTAATTATTAATTAATTAATCTTAATAATTAAGGAATTATTATCTGCATTGTAGGGGTGGAGGGCAGCAAGAACAGGAAAGATTATGTTGGTGTAAAGTCTAATAAGTTTCACAGCCTCAGGAAATTGTTGCCCAGATTTTAGTGGTGAGAGAGAGTGTTATTCTCAAGGAAATCCAGCCTTGAGTGTTGAAGTTGAGTGTTACAGTGTTTAGAATAAGAGGACATGGGTTTGAATCCCAACTCTGGTTCTACTTATCATCTGAGGCAATTAGATGTTCTGCAAGCCTGTGTGGGTGCTATATTTGCGTACAGTGGTTGCTTTAGCATGAATAATTTTTACTGACTGACTGTATGACAGACTAAAGTATATGAAATCCTATTTTCCCGCTGAGCTAACAAGAACTCCCCAAACTCAGTTCTGAAAAAACCAAACTCATTCATTAATTATTTCCAAAATCTTTCCCCTCAAGACCACCAGCTGTCACTAGTCACTTGATATCATGTTGGCCATAATCATAATATCTGGTCTGCAGATTCAGAACTTGAGGCTATCTACAATTGTATTGCTAGCAAAGGTCAGTGGTGCCTCATATGGCCCATGCTCAGTTATATTTATGTCTTTCTTTTTCCACGATCTCTTCTTTAACTCTGTCTCACATGATGAAGTGGCCTTACTTCACACCAAGGCTAACCCCTCTACTTGTTCAAATGATCCCATTCCATCTCATCGCCTCCAGCAGATTGCCCCCTCTGTCATTCCTACTTTTTCATTTATTTTCAATCTCTCCCTGTCTACTGGCTCATTCCTACTGCCTACAAACATGCATATGTCTCCCCATCCCCACCAAAAAAATCTTCACTTGATTCTTCTACCATCGACAACTATTGTCTTATATCTCTTCTGTCCATTATAGTTAAATTTGAAAAAAAAAAGTTGTCTAAAACTTTCTTTCCTCTCACTCTCTTCTGAACCTTTGGCTTATAACCTTATCAGTCCATCATAATTATACCCTCCAAAGTTACTAACAATCTCTTTTTTTATATATGTTATCTCTAATTTCAAAGTTCATCACGTTGTGAAACAAGACACATTGTTTACATTAGAGAAAAATTCATGGAGGAAATAAAGTAAAGAATGGTATATTTCCATTTGCATCTGCTCCTTCTATGGGAATATCCTTTTTTGTCATGAATCCCTTGGAGTTATCCTGAATCCTTGTCTTGCTGATAATAGTTAATTCATAGTTGATCGTATGTTATTGTTGCTATTGTGTACAGTGTTCTCTTGGTTTTACTCACTTCACTTTGCATCACTTCAGGTTTTTTTTTTGATCATTTCGTTTGTCATTTTTTATGACACAATAATATTCTAGTACAAATATGTACCATAACTTGTTCAAACATTCCCCAATTGATGGACATCACTTTAGTTTCCAGTTCTTTGCCACCACAAAAAGAGCTGCCAAAAATATTGTTGTACATGTAGCGTTTCTCACCCTATTCTTAATTTCTTTGGGATACAGACCTAGTAGTGGTATTGCTGGATCAAAAGGTATGCACAGTCTGATGGCCCTTTGGGCATGAATCCAGTTTGTACTCTGGAATGGTTGTATCAATTCATTGCTCCAACAGCAGGGTATTAATGTCTCAATTTTTCCACATCCCCTCCAATATTTATCATTTTCTTTTTCTGTCATGTTAGCCAGTCTAATGGGTATGAGGTGGTATCTCAGACTTATTTTAATTTGCATTTTTCTAATCAGTAGTGATTTGTAGCATTTTTTCATATGACTAAAGATAGTTTTAATTTCTTCATCTGAGAATTGCTTATTCAGTTCTTTGACTATTTGTCAATTGGAAAATGTTTTGTATTCTTATAAATTTGACACAGTTCTCAATTTATTTGAAAAAAAGCCTTTGTTAGAAAGGCTTCCTATAAAGGTTTTTTTCCCTCCAACTTATTCTTTACCTTTTACTAATGATCTCTTAGTTGGCAAATCCAGTGGCCTTTGTTTAAAGGCTTTTGATATTGCTGATCACTCTTCTCTTTAATATTCTCTTCTTTCCAATACACCGAAGTACAAGGGTTTAAAAAAAATATTCTCTTCTTTCTAAGGTTTTTGGAATATTACTCTCTCCTAGTTCTCCTCCTAGCTATCTGACCACTCCTTCTTTGTCTCTTTGTTGGATCTTTTTCTAGATCGTATCCTCTAACTGTAGATGTCCCTCAGGTTTCTGCCTTTGGCCCTCTTCTCCCTTTATACTACTGTACTTGGTGATCTCATTAGCTCCCATGGATTTAATTGCCATCTCCAGGTTGCTGATCCTCAAATCTGCCTATCTTGCCCTAAATTCCCTGCTGACCTCTAATCTTTCATCTCCAACTTCTTTAAAGATAGCTTGAATTGGATGCCCAACATTGAAAACTAAATATGACCAAAATAGAAACCAAAACCAAAACATTATCTTTCGCCTAAGTCCTCCCTCCACCCCGCATGCACACACCTTTCCTATTACCATAGAGGACAACACCATCCTCCTAGACTTTTGGACTCACATCTTAGGAGACATTATGGACCACTCACTATCTCTCACCACCCCCACCCCCATATCTATGCTGATGCCAAAGCTTAACAATTCCATCTCTCCAACATCTCTGGAATATGCCTTCTTCTTTCCTCTGAAACTGCCACTATGCTAGCACAGGCCCTCATCATACCACATGTGGATTATTTCAAAAGCTAGCTGGTGAGTCCACCTGCCTCAGTCTCTCCCCACTCTAATCTAGCCTCCCTTCATCCATTTAACTGTCAAAGGGATTCTCCTAAAGAACAAGTTCAATCATATCACTCTGCTAATTAGCAAACTTTGTTGGCTTTCTATTGCCTCCAAAGTCAAATAATAAATGCTCTGTTTGATATTCAAAGCCCTGCCTAACCTAGTGCTTCCTTTCTTTCCTGACTCTTCTTATACCTTCCTCTCAATAAATGTACTATTCTATCCAGTGATGCTGACCTCTTGGCTGTTCCATGATTCCATCTTTTGGCTCTGGGCATTTTCTCTGACTGTTTCCCATGCCTGGAATACTCTCACTCCTCTTCTCCAACTACTGATCTCTCTGGCTTCCTTTAACCACCATCTAAAATCTCACCTTCTTCTTAATTCTAGTTCCTTCCCTCTGTTATTTCCTAGTCATCCTATATATAGCTTGCTTTGTGTATATTTGTTTATATGTTGTCTCCCCCATTAAATGGTGAGCTCCTTGAAGACAGAGACTGTCTTTTACCTCTTTTTATATACCAGTATTTAGCATGGTACCTGGCACATACTAGATATTTAATAAATGTTGATTGATTTTATTTGAAATCAAGATTAAAGGAATGATATAATAAGTAGCTAGGCTTAAGTAGTATCCCTAACATTTTAAATCTTTAAAACAGAATTAATTAATTATTAAATTTATTAATTTTAAAAATCAACTAGCAGCAATGCAAAGATCCAGAGCAAGTCTGAGGGACTTATGAGAAAGAAAACTAGCCACACTCAGAGGAAGAACTGTGGGAGGAGAAACACAAAGGATAAACAACTAGTTGAACACATGGGCTGATGGGGATATTATTGGGAATGTAGACACTAAATGATAACATTAGTCCAACTATCAATAATATGGAATTAGGTCTTGATCAATGATACATGTAAAACCCAGTGGAATTGTGCATCAGCTATGGGGGGGGGGGAATTTGGGGGAGAGGGAAAGAACATGAAAGATGTAACTATGGGATAATATTCAAAATTAAAATAGGAAAAAAAAGAGATAGAACCCAAGTTGAAGTTCTATCTCAAAGACCACCTGTCTATCAGCTATCTATATTGCCTCTCAATAAGCCAAGTTATAATAATATTTATGTATATATATACATTTAACTTTACTGCTTTGAGTTCATTTGTAATTTCTTATCATCTTACCTGGTGCTCATATCCTCCAAGTTCATTTCCTATCTTTAAAAAATAAACATATCATGCTATTAAAAAAATCTAAATGTGGGGCAGCTGGGTAGCTCAGTGGATTGAGAGTCAGGCCTAGAGATGGGAGGTCCTGGGTTCAAATCTGGCCTCAGACACTTCCCAGCTGTGTGACTCTGGGCAAGTCACTTGACTCCCATTGCCCACCCTTACCACTCTTCCACCAAGGAGCCAATACACAGAAGTTAAGGGTTTAAAAAAATTTTTTTTTTAAATCTAAATGCAACTTGGTACCATCATGATTAATTCTAATGTATTGTCAATCGTGGCTGACAGTAAATCCACAATATTAGAAACAGACTTTAATTTTCTAGTTCATCTTGAATTCTGTTTAACTGAAATCCTCCCTAGGACTTGTAAATGGCTTTGAAATTTAAGACCTTCTTGAAGTCAATATCCCTGGCAGTTTTTTATATCTACTGATGTCCTTTCTATTCTTGTACCCCACCACCACTGGAAGATGCCAGTAGCCACAACAGCAAATAATTGTTGCATTTTATATCATTGAAACCTGGATCTCTTACAGTGAATTATGTTTTGAGCTTTAGATTCAAAGTCAAGTGTTAATCCAGGAAGTATATAGTCTGCAATTGGTAGAGGGGCTTCAGGTATTTGAACTATAAGGCACATTTTATTTGATATTCAGATTAAAAGCATAAATTTAATTTATCTGTGTGTCTCAACAACTTCAGACATGCAAACTCTTTCCTTGATCTCATTAAAAGATGACTCTCACCTGCCTTCCATCTTCCCTAATTTCTTTTGGAACTGAGCAGGCAAAAATTGGGTTCAATAATAGTATGATGGGAAGGTGTTCTGTCTTTCATATCTAGGACATTTTCTCTACCCACTACTATGTCATTGTATATTTTGAACTATAAAATAACATAGTTCTTATTTTCTTCAGCTACAGAGGTCATTTAAAATAAATTCTTTCAAAATTTTCAAAACTATTCATTTTTTCTCTTTTTTTCATCAGATTACATACTTTTAGGGGGAAAATAGCTTGTAGCTATGAATATGAATGTTTCAAACTATGAGCTAGTCAGGCTGAGTGACTCCATCACTATCACATTTTCTTCTTCCTGCTTCCACACACAAGAGGTCCTCTATCCTTTTGTTGTATTGATCTTCAAAGATCACCTGTATACAAACAACTCTCCAGTTTACAACTCCAACACTAACTTGTTTCCAGAGTCCTAGTCCCAAATATCTAGTTATATGTTAGACATTTCTACCATGTCCTGCCATCATCTTAAATTCATTATCTTTCCTACCAAACCTGCCCTTATTGCTCGGTTCTTTAGGATCAGAAATCTTTTCAATCATCAACATCTCTTCTATCCCCCCAAATAATGATAATGACAACAATTGTAATACCTAGCACTTATACAGTGCTTTAAGATTTTCAGTGTTACATATGTTAATTCATTTCATCCTCACAATAGCGCTGTGAAGCACATGCTATTATTATCCTCATTTAATAGAAGAAGAAACTGAGGCTAAGAAAAGTTAGATGATTTGCCCAGGATCACAAATCTAGTAAATGCCTGAAGCAGGATTTGAACTCACATCTTCCTGACTTTTGACAATAGTTATTTATCTTGTCTCCTCTTTCCTACCACTGATATACTAATTCAGACCCTCATTACCTCTTCCCTTTTTTTAAAATTTAGAATATTTTTCCATGGTTACATGATTCATGATTCTCCTCCTCACCAGTCACTTTTACCTCCCTCCTCCAGGAGCTTACAAGCAGTTCCACTGGGTTATACAAGTATCATTGTTAAAAACCTATTTCCATGTTATTCATATTTGCAGTAGAGTGATCTTTTATCATCAAAACCCTAATCATATCCCCATCGAACCATGTGAACAATCATATGTTTTTCTTCTGCATTTTTGCTCCCACAGTTCTTTCTTTGGCTGTGGGTAGCATTTTTTCTCATAAATTCCTCTGGGTTGTCCTGGTTTACTGCATTGCTGCTAGTACAGAAGTCCATTACATTTGATTTTGCCACAGTGTATCAGTCTCTGTGTACAATGTTCTTCTGGTTCTGCTCCTTTCACTCTGCATCAATTCCTGAAGGTTTTTCCAGTTCACATTGAAATCTTCCAGTTCATTATTCCTTTCAGCACAATAGTATCCCATAACCATCAGATACCACAATTTGTTCAGCCATTCCCCAATCAATGAACACCCCCTCATTTTCTAATTTTTTTTGCCACTACAAAGAGCAAGGTTATAAATATTTTTGTACACGTATTTTTCCCTATTACCTCTTTGGGGTACAAACTCAGCAGTGGTATGGCTGGATCAAAGGATGGGCATTCTTTGAAAACCCTTTGTACATAGTTCCAAATTGCCCTCCAGAATGGTTGGACCAATTCACAACTCCACCAGCAATGTATTAGTGTCCCAATTTTGCCACATCCCCTCCACCATTTATTTTTTTCCTTTACTGTCATATTAGTCAAGGTGATATGTGTGAGGTGGTACCTCAGAGTTGTTTTGATTTGCATTTCTCTAAATATGAGAGATTAAGAACACTTTTTCTTGTGTTTATTAATAGTTTTGATTTCTTTATCTGAAACCTACCTATTTATGTCCCTTGATCATTTGTCGATTGCAGAATAGCTTGACTTTTTTGTACAACTGAGTCAGTTTCTTATATATTTGGGAGATTAAACCTTTGTCAGAGAGTTTTTGTTATAAACATTTTCTCTCAGTTTGTTACTTTCCTTCTAATTTTGGTTGATTTAATTTTGTTTGTACAAAACTTTCTAATTTGATAAAATCAAAGTAATTCATTTCATGCTTTGTAATGTTCTCTGTCTCTTGCTTGGTTTTAAATTCCTTTCTTTCCCACAGATATGACAGGTATACTATTCCATGTTCACCTAATTTATTTATGATTTCACTCTTTGCATTTAATTCATTTACCCATTTTGAATTGATCTTGGTATAGGGTGTAAGAGGTTGATCTAAACCTACTTTTTTCCAATCTGTTTTCCAATTTTCCCAGCAGTTTTTGTCAAATAGTGAGTTCTTGTCCCAAAAGCTGGGATCTTTGGGTTCATCAAACACTGGCTTGCTGAGGTCATTTACCCCTAGTCTATTCCATTGACCCACCCCTTCTGTCTCTTAGCCAGTACCATATTGTTTTGATGACCACTGCTTTATTGTACAATTTAAGATCTGGTACTGTTAGGCCCCCATCCTTCACGTTCTTTCTTTCATTATTTCCCTTGATATTCTTGATCTCATGTTCTTCCAGATGAACTTTGTTATAATTTTTTCTAATTCTATAAAATGGTTTTTTGGTGTTTTGATAGGTATGGCACTGAATAAGTAGATTAATTTGGGTTGAGTTGTCATTTTTATTATGTTAGCTTTTCCTACCCATGAGCAATTAATATTTTCCCAGTTATTTAGATCTAGTTTTAATTATGTGAAAAGTCTTTTGTAGTTGTGTTCATATAATCCCTATGTTTGTCTTGGCAGATAGATTCCTAAACATGTTATATTGTCTAGAGTGATTTTAAATGGGGTTTCTCTTTCTAACTCCTGTTGCTGAATTTTGTTGGAAATATATAGAAATGCTGATTTATATGGTTTTGTCATTTACCCTAAAACTTTTTTAAAGTTGTTACTTATTTTCCCTAGCCTTTTAGTTGATTTTCTAGGATTCTTTAAGTATACCATCATATCATCTGCAAAGAGTGATAGTTTAGTTTCCTAATTGCCTGCTTTAATCCCTTCAGTTTCTTTTTCTTCTCTAATTGATACTGGTAGCATTTCTAGTACAATATTAAATAATAGAGTTCATAATAGGCATCCTTGCTTTACTCCTGATCTTATTGGGAAAGCTTCTAACTTGTCCCCCTTGCAGATGATACTTGCTAATGGTTTTAAATATATACTGTTTATTATTCTGAAGAATGACCCTTATATTCCTACACTTTCTAGTGTTTTCAATAGGAATGGGTGTTGTATTTTGTCAAAGGCTTTTTCTACATCTATTGAGATAATCATGTAATCTCTGTTGGTTTGATTATTGATATGGTTAATTATGTGAATGGTTTTCCTAATATTAAACCCTCCTTGCATTCCTGGTATAAATCCCACCTGGGCATAGTAGATAATCCTTATGATAACTTGCTGGAGTCTTTTGGCTAGTATTCTATTTAATCTTTTTGTATCTATGTTCATTAAGGAGATTGGTCTGTAGTTTTCTTTCTCTGTTTTTGGTCTGCCTGGCTTTGGAATAAATACCATATTTATGTCACAAAAAGAATTTGGTAAGACTCCTTCTTTGTTTATTTTGTCAAATAATTTATATAATATTGAGATTAGTTGTTCTTTAAATGTTTGATAGAATTCACTTGTGAATCCATCTGGCCCCACTGATTTTTTCTTAGGGAGTTCCTTGATGGCTTGTTCAATTTAGTTTTCTGGGATGGGATTGTTTAAGTATTCTATTTCCTATTTTGTTAATAGGCAATTTGCATTTTTGTAAATATTCACACATTTCACCTAGATTGCCATATTTTTGTCATATAATTGAGCAAAATAATTCTTAATAATTACCTTAATTTCCTCATCATTAGAGATGAGGTCACCCTTTTCATCTTTAATACTGTTAATTTGATTTTCTTCTTTCTTTTTTTGGTTAAATTAACTAGTACTCTATTTTATTCATTTTTTCAAAGTACTCAATCCTAGTCTTATTTATTCAATAATTCTTTTACTTTCAATTTTATTAATTTCTCCTTTGATTGTTATGATTTCCAATTTAGTTTTTATCTGAGGATTCTTAATTTGTTCTCTTTCTAGTTTTTTAATTTGCATGCCTAATTCATTGTTCTCCTCCCTCTCTATTTTGTTGATATATGCACTCAGGGATATAAATTTTCTCCTGAATACTGATTTGGCTGTATCCCATAGGTTTTTATATGATGTCTTCTCATTGTCATTCTCTTTAATGAAGTTCACAATTGTTTCTATGATTTTTTTTTGACTCACCAGTTTTGAAGAGTTAGATTATTCAGTTTCCAATTAATTTTAAATTTGCCTATCCATGGACCCTTGTTAAGCATAATTTTTATTTAATTGTGATCTGAGAAAGTTGTATTTATTATTTCTGTTTTTCTGCATTTGTTTGCAATATTTCTATGCCCTAGTACAAGGTCAGTCTTCGTATATATACCACATACTGCTGAGAAGAAGTTATGTTCCTTTTTATTCCTATTCAGTTTTCTCTAGATATGTATAAACTCTAGTTTTTCTAGCATTGTGTTCACTTCTCTTACTTCTTTCTTATTTATTTTTCAGTTTGATTTATCTAGTTCTGATAGGGGGAGGTTGAGATCCCTAACTAATATGGTCTTACTATCTATTTCCTTCTTGAGCTCCTTTAATTTTTCCTTTAGAAATCTAGATGCTATACCATTTCGTGCATAAATGTTTTGTAATGATATTACTGCATTGTTTATAGTTCCCTTTAACAGAATGTAATTTCCTTCCTTATCTCTTTTAATCAGATCAATTTCTACTTTAGCTTTCTCTGGTATCATGATTGCTACTCCTGCTTTTTTTTTATTTTAGATGATGCATAATAAATTCTGCTCCAGCCTTTTAACTTGAATCTGTGTGTGTCACCCTGCCTCACATGTGTTTCTTGTAAACAACATATAGTCGAATTCTGGTTTTTAATCTGCTCTGCTATCTGCTTCCATTTAATGGGTGAGTTATCCCATTCACATTCAGTGTTATGATTACTAAGTGTTTGTTGCCCTCCATCATATTATCTCTTTTAAATCCTGCTCTATTCCCTTTCTTTCTGTTTCTCCTCACCAGTGTTTTGTTTTTTGTCCCTCCACCCCACTTCCCTCTCCCTCCAATTATCTCCTTCTTCCCTTGTATTATTCCCTTTCTACTTCTCTGTGAGGTAAGATAGAATTCTATACCCCACCAAGTATACTTGTTTTACCTCTCTGAGCTCTTTATGATGAGAATAAAGTTTAAGCATTGCCTGTCACCACTCTTATCCTACCCTCTCTATAATGATTTTTCATGCCTCTTTATGTTATATAGTTTACCCCCATTCTATCTCTCCCTTCCCTTTTCTCTTTGTGCAACTCTCTCTTTCAACCTTTGATTGACTTTTTTACATATCATTCGTATGCTTACATAACATATTATACATATATATTTTTCCATTTCATCACATTTATATATACATCATATGATCATAATCAACTTACTTTACTTTACCCACTCTCTTTTTGGGTAAATTTCTTCTATCTTCTCTACTATTGAGTAATTTTGGAGAATTACAGGTATCCTCTTTCCATGTATACATATAAACATTTTTACCGTAATGAGTCCCTTAAATTTTCTCTTTTTTATTTACCTTTTGGGACTTCTTTTGTGTCTTGTGTTTGAATTTAAAATTTTTTTGTTTTGATCTGGCTTATTCCTCAGGAATGCTTGGAAATCTTCTATCTTATTGAATGTCTGTTTTCCCCCTGAAACAATATACTCAGTTTTGCTGGGTAGATGACTCTGGGTGGTAAACCCAAATCTTTTGTCTTCCTGAATACTTTATTCCATGCCTTTTGATCCTTTAATGTAGAAGCCACTAGGTCCTATGTGATCCTGATTGTAGCTCCATGGTATTTGAATGGTTTCTTTCTGACTGCTTGAAGTATTTTTTCCTTGGCTTGGTGGTTCTTGAAGTTAGCTATTCTATCCCTGGAAGTTGTCATTTGAGGATTTCATTTTGGAGGTGATCTGTGAATTCTTTCAATTTCAATTTTATTTTCCTGTTCAAGGATCTTGTGGAAGTTATTTCTTGATCATGGCTTTCAGGTAGTCCAATATTTCTCAAATTGTCTCTCCTAGATCTATTTTCTAGGTCAGTTGTTTTTTTCAATAAGATATTTCATGTTTTCTTCTATTTTTTCATTCCTTTGATTCTGCTTTTTGTTTCTTTATTTCTCATGAAATCATTAGTTTCTAGATGATTAATTCTGATTTTTAAGGCCTAATTTTTCTCTTTCAGTTTTTGATTCTCCTTTTTCAAATGACCCATTTTTTCTTGCACCACTTTTATTTCTCCTTGCTTCCCTTTCATTTCTCTTTCCCACTTTTCCTCTGCCTCTCTTAATTGGTTTTTTGAAGTCCTTTTTGAGTTCTTCCAGAATCTATGTCTAATTCATATATTTTTCTTTTGGAATTTGGGTGTGTTTCCTTTGCTTTCACTGTCTCCTTCTGTGTCTGTATCTTGCTCTTTGTCTCTATAAAAATTCTTTAGAGTCAGTTGCTTTTTTTGTTGTTTGTTTTTTCCTATCTAATTATAGGTAGGCTTTGGGGGGGATGATATGATGGTCAGGGCTGTAAGTTCTGAGAGCCCTCTCCCCCTGCTGATTCAATTGACCCTTCTGATGTTGATAGTTTAAAGACTTGCCTCAGGCTTAGATGTAAGCTTTTGATCTCATTCTGATATTGATAAGATCAGGGACTGATCAAATTCTAGCCTCAGGCTTAGTCCCAAGTTTTTGGTCTCACTGTGTTCTTGATCCAATCAGGCACACCCTTGATAGTGCTGTCTTAGAGCTAGCTCTACCCTGAGCTTTAGGCAAAAAGATCAGTACTTAGTACTTAGTACTATCATCCACCCCAAAGTTTGAATTAAGTTCTTGTCCCAGGCCAAGACTAGAATTCCCTGGATTGGGGCTCCAGACTTCTCCACAGGTTTCAAATTTCAAGGGGTATGGGTTGACTTGTGCCTTTATTTTCTCAGGAAGGGTCTCAAGATCTGGATGTTGGCTCAGGCATGGGTTCTTGAACCTCAGACAACAGATGTGGGGTGGGGTGGGGTGGAATGGTGGCTTGCTCTTGGCTTGCCCTTCCTTCCTTGCTACAGCTTCTTGCTGGGTCTGCTCTCCTCTCATCCCAGTGCCCCAGATGTTCGTTGTCTACCCTTTGGGTTTTTCTTTTCTTGAAAGTTGTTTCACTCTGTCTCCTTGTTGACTCTTTCACTCCTATATTTGTTTCATGGCAATATTTTAATCATTGGTCAGAGAGGATTCTCATGGTGGCACAATGCTGCTTGGGATTACTCTACTATCTTGGCTCCCTCTCCTGACTTTTAACTGATATTCCCTTTCTAATGTAGCTTTCGTAGTTCTTCCAAGTTTACTTTTTGTTTTGTTTTTAACTAATCAATTTATTTGTTGTGTTAAAGTTCCCAAATATCTCCCTCCCTCCTTATCCTCCCCAAACTAGAAAATACATTATTTAACAAAAAGATAAATATATATAGTTGTATGTATATAAAACTATGTAATTTGTTTCTATTCATCAGTTCTTTCTCTGAAGGTAGACATGCAATTCATTCTTCAAACAATATTTCTTCTTGCTCTGTATAAAGTTCTTTTGGTTCTGCTTGTTTCACTCTTCATAATTTCATGTAGATCTTTCCATAATTTTTTAATTAACCTGCTCATCGTTTCTTACAGTGCAGTGGTATTTACTTTCTAATTCAACTTCTAATTTTTCTAATTTACAGAATTTACTTTCTAACATATGGATCTGACCAGATCTCTCCTTTGCTCAAAAACTTTCAGAGACTCTCTATTGTTTAATCTAATTATAGCTTCCTTTCTCTGACATTCAAGAACTTTGATAATCTAACTTCAATCTATCTTCTTAATCTTATAATATCTAATCTTCTTCATGTTCTCTGTATTCAAACCAAACCATTCTAGTTATTCGCCCTTTCCTGATCATGTCCTATCATGTCTCACCTCTCTATGAAGTCCTATTAACAACTCATTTCATATGACTAGAATGGACTGTCCCAAAATCTCTGCTGGTTTAAATCTTTACTTCCTTTCAAAGCTCAACTCCACTCAGATACCACTTTTTCCATAAATCTACCAAAATGTTTGCAGTTATAAGGAGTCTCTTCTTTTTCAAAATTCTTACTATCAATATTCCCTACTCACTTAGGATCACAGGATTTAGCCACTTAAAGAAACTGGGAAATCAGCCAGTCTACCCTTCTTTCTAACAGGGAAATTAAGGCCCCAGAAGATGAAATGACTTGCCTGGTTGCATGAGTAGTAATCAGCAAAACTAGGATTTGAATCCTGTTTCCTAAATCCAAGACCTATGTTTTTTTCCATTCCACTACAGTCACTTGAGCTCATCATGCTATAACTTGTATTAGAGTTATTTATGTATTTGTCTTTTCCCCTACTACATTCTAATCTCCTTGAGGGCAGAAACGATGTCTTGTTTCATTATTGTATCTCCACCTATTGCACAGAGCAGACACTTAATAAATGTTTGTTGTTCTTTCACAGCCTACCATTGAAGCCATTCCCCAAGGGGTTCAGCTCCCTCTGAGGCCCTTTTTCTCCTTTTCATGAAGTAAATGGTAAAGACAGAGCTAAGATATATAGTGTGCATCTATACTGAGACAACTAAAAAAGATCCATAATTAGTTTCTTATCAGAAGGAAGTGCCTTTGTAGTAAGCTCTTAAGAGAAGAAACTTGATCCTCTCCCCACAAATATTTTCAGATATTACTTTAAATTTTAAGTACTCCTCGTGAACAATGGCTACAATTTTTTGTAACTTGATTTATCAAGAAAATCCCATAATAAATTGAAGCTTATACCAGAACAGTCACTCAATTGACAGGCTTTTTTAAGCACTTACTAATTGTGAGGCACTGTATTAAGTGCCTAGAAATAAAAGAAAAGCAAAAATATCCCCTGCCCTCAAAAGATTTACATTCTGATTGAAGAAATAACATGTAAATAGGCATATAAGATACATGGATTCAATAGAGAAGAAAGTACTAGCAGATGGGGGGATTGGGAAATATCTCTTCAAAGCTAAGATTTGAGCTAAGTCTTGAAGGAAGCCAATAAAATTAAACACCAGATTTAAACAAGACCTTCTGAACATCAACCTACTGTGATTTGATGACACCCATTTGGGTAATAAGACCTCCACTTAGAACTGAAATGGAGGTAGGGGATTTTCTCTCCTACTGGTTCTCTTCTGTTTTCTTTTGTTTTCTTCTGTCTTGCTTTCTAGAGCCTCTAAAGATTTACTTCTGGCTTAATCTTCTTCTTTTTCCACCCATTTCATGCCTTTGAAGTTCTCCAGCTCTGTGGACTATCAGAGAGTTTCCCATCATGCTCTCTGATATAATGCTGCAACATCTGAGAAAAAAAGCTAATCCTCCAGTGACAGTTTCTACCTGTAGAGTGGAATATTTCTTGAAATGTGTTTTTTCAATTACATGGCTAGATGTAAAAAATGTTAAGACTCAAAATGCACCTACTTGATGTTCTTTGGGCTTCTTCTAATTTCCCATGATTGAGAACAACTTTCCTTCCTGATTCTATTTTAAATATGAACATGTCCTAATGAAAATATATATAGTTCAAGAGATATTCCATATTTCCAATATGTGAAGGTGTAGGTGACCTTAAAATAAAACCAATATTCTAACATTATTTAGGTATACTTCCAACATTGCTTCCATTGTCTCTTCCTTTGACTCTTGTCAAGAAAATGAATCAAGGACAAGAATCATTGTCTCCTGCTGAACTTCAAATCCCATGAGTTTTTAGGTGCTCTCTAAGTTTAATGAATATAAAAGATTGGTCGGAGATCCTTCCTTAGAAAACATTCTAGTATACCCCCACTGGCCCATGTTAGGGGAGGAGAATCTGAACTTCATATATTCTAGGGGGAGATAAAGAGCAGTAAATCTGAGGTTTTGCATTGTTTGTCTAGTGTCCCAGCATTTGGTATGTGTACTCATCCGTCACTGGGGAAGGGAAGGGCACAAATATTTATTAAGTCCCTACTACTTTACAAATATCTTAGTTGAGGCAGTCTTCCCATTCTGGCTGTCACAGAAAGGATCAACTAGTGTCTGCTCAACCTTCACAGAGTACTCAGCACCCTGCCTTGAAGAATCTTGCAAACTCAAATTGTTCTCTATATCAGTCAAAGAGCAATGGGAGCCACCAAACAATACATAAGAATCATTGAAGGCTGAATAATGACTTAGTTTTAAAACACAATATTATCTGTTTTCCTCTTTTTTGTTTGTTTTATTAAATATTTCCCAAATATGTTTTAATCTGGTTTGGGTTATACTTAGGAATGTCACAGACTAAGCCACATGTTTAAGAACTCTGTTCTTTTTCATAGATTATGGTGAAATTATTCTAGCATTTCAACCTTTGCTTATATTGTGATCAGGGTTTACCAGCAAATTTTTGGCCTCTTACCAGCTACAGTCAACACCTTTAGTTAGTGAATCAACATCTTACAGAAACTGAGTGGCAAACCCTTGCCTGAATTGATTTCCTTCAGGAGAGCAAGAAGGCCATCACTGGGATTTAGTTGACTTGAGAGAGTGGGTGCAAGAAAGAAAGCTTTAATTTTGAAACATGAAAGGCCCCACCTATTGGGAACTAGTGCTCCAGAGGTTTAAGGGTAATTCCTATTGCTCTACAAGGATGTCTTCTTGACTAAGTGAGGATAGTAGTACAGAAATGGAAAGGGTTGGCATTTAATTGAAATTTAGTTAGGAAATGTTACCCTTTTCATCTTACCACCAACAGTTTTTTGTTGTGTTTTTTTTTTAAATATTTTATAGTTCATAAGTACTTTATGGTTTTCTAAGCCTGAGCCTGAATTACTGAACTATTATGAGGTAGGCCTGGCCCAAAATAAGGTATAAAAAGAAGCTACCAAAAGGACTCTCTATTCTAGATTCATTTTTCATTTCAGAAACTTGTAGCCAGAAAAAATCAAGGAGACATTTAGAGTCTAGCATAAGAGGAATAAGCAAAACTCAAATGTAACCTTCTATATGATGACCTCAACTTCTAGTGCCTTCTTCCCTCCAAATTATATAGTATCTATTTTGTATTTCTTTATACACACACACACACACACACACACACACACACACACACACATATGTCTTCCCTGACTATATTCAAAATTCCTTGAAGCCTTAGTCTGTTTCACATTTTTCTTTGTATCCCTATTGTAGTGAGTAGAATATGAAATGACTTAAGAAACAAAGATTTCAACTTCTGAGCATACTGATTTATTGAGCAGTGCATGCTAATTGCATAATGAATCAGGACTAGGTCTTCCTCAGCTTGGAACTGGACCCCGAATACAAGGAGGGTCAGATTTTTATGTAACAAAAAGCAGGATACAAAATAGGAAGTAGAATTAGGTAATTGGATTTCTAATTGGAGGAAAGATTAGGGGCTTTCTGAGTTGAGAAAGAGAAAGCAAATAAGTACAATTCCTTGAAATCAGAAAAAGAGGTATTCCATTCCCCTCAAGTGTCTTTATTTAATCAAAGAAACAAAGAAATAGTAAATGATTGACTATTACATGGTCTGTTTTCAAATAAGATATCTGGATTGCTTGGTGTGTTAATTGTGAGAAAACTCCTTGCATCAATCTTCAGATGTGATTAGGTTTTCTGGTCAGCATAACTTAGGTCCTTAGGAAAGGGTCTCTAGGCAACAAGCAGTGGTGGTCTAGCTTTCCAGCCCCATAGGACTAGGGTTAAACAATGCAATAAAGTTTTCTCACTATTCCTAAAATTAAATTAAGTTTTCGCACAAGAAAGAAATTGAACTAGATCCATAATTGAAAAGAAATGGAACTGAGCTAGATCCAGAATTGAACTACAAGATGAAGTCAGTGTGGTTCACTTGATTCCCAAAATTCCTTCACCATTGTCCTATGTGCCTGGCACATAGTGGGTACTTAATAAATGTTTGTTAACTGATTGATTGATTGATTGATTGATTGTTAAAGTGTGTCAATATAATTTGGTAGCTAGTTACAAATTTTGTTCATTTCTCCTTTGCTTTGTGTCACATATATTGAATCTCTTATATCTTCTTTCTTGCGCACTGGTGCATCATGTTTTCTGTCTGATAAATGAGATAAGCCTTACAACCCCTTCCCATGAAGAGACAGAGAGTCCAGTGGCTAGGGAAGTTTGGGAAAAGAAGTAGAAGTAAAGAATCAATATTATACTGGTAGATGGTTTTCTGTTTGCTTTTATCTGGATTAGAGTATGACTGGAACATGATGACTGCTGGCTAGAAGCATCTGAGCAGATTTCATTATTCTGTTGCTAGAAGAGTTGAGAAGTCTTAAACATATAAAACCTCACTAGGAGTAACAGAAGCCAAGTCTCAATGCCCTGAACAAGCAGAAAAAGTAGACAGTTTGCCACAGTAGTTAGCTACAAAGGTTAGCTAAGAGAACTATTAAAAAAATCTATGAATCTTCCATCAAGCAGGTATGGAGGGCAAGAATTCTGCATTGAACTGCATAGAACTTGTTGGAAATAAATAATACTTTTTTGTAGCTAGGTGGTACAATGATTAGAGCACTAGATCTAGAGTAGGAAAGACCTAAGTTCAAATCCAACCTCCCACACTTTAATAGCTTTGTGTTAAGTTATTTATGGGCAAATGATTTAACCTCTTTCAGTTTCCTTACCTGTAAAATATCCATAATAATAGTAGCTGTCACACAGGATTGAGGTAGCTAGGTGGCTCAATGGAAAGAGTACTGGACCTTGAGTCTAAAAGACCTATGTTCAAATCTGGCCTCACACCTGATTTTCTACCTGTGTGATGCTGGGCAAATAACTTAACCCTGCTTACCTCAGTTTCCTCATCTGTAAAATGACCTAGAGAAAGCAATGATAAACCACTCTATTATCTCTTCCAAGGAAACTCCAAAAGGGGTCACAAAGTCTTGGATATGACTGAAAAGGACCAAAGAACAAAATTATGCAGAGTTGTTATGGGGATTAAATGAAATAATATTTGGAAAGTGCTTTGCAAATTTTAAATCATTTCACAAATGCCAGAAATTATTATTTTTCTATATAAAGTAAAAATCAGTCTCTGACTTAAAGGAGAAAGGACTAAAGGTTTCTCTCTACCCTCCATGTTCCTTGCAGTGTTCCTTGAAAGAGCAGAAAAAATACTTCAAGAAGTGAGCAAAAAAAAAAGACAAAAGGACATGAAAAGACAAGAGGAGAAATCCTAGCCCATATCAAAGATTGGAAGAAAACAAAAAAAATTTAAAAGGAGATTGGAAGGTAGAAAAACATATCAAGGAAGGAAAAGAAAATGGAATACTGAACATTTAGAGATAAAAGGTAAAGGGTTCTTCCTGTAGAGGAGGAAACTGAACCAGCTGAGAAAGAAGCAGCTTCTTCTGTCTTAGAAATGATGACATGAATCCATAGATGTCATTAGTCTTCCAGTAAGGTCAGATTAGCAGTGGTTAGTCCCTCCCTGCTGGAATATCAAGGAAATGTGTTGTTGGTCTGGTCTAAACAACAGAGAGATTTGCTGTGTATCTAGGATATGAGGAAGAATCTCTGTGGAGATTTGTCCCAGCTCATGTGAGGATTGGGAGAGATGACCTCTAAGATCTCTTTCAGCTGTAGTTCTTTGATCTTAATTTTTCTAAACGAGTAGCCACTACTTCCCCCTTCTGGTCATTCAGGTAGGGACAAATGATGCCATTGGAAGAATCCAGAAAACATTGCTAAGAATAGTGAAGTACTGAGCAGAAAACTGAAGACCTTGAGAGCCTAGGTGTTATTTCCATCACTGCTGCCAGCTGAAGACAAAAGAGGAAAACAGTTTGGGAAAGAGAATAAATGCCCAGAAAGACAATGGCCAAGAACAACATTTTAATCTCTGGAACATTGCTTAAAATATAGCAATGATGGTTTCTTGGCCAGGATACTTAACAATAGCTATTAAAAACAAAAAAAAAAAAACAAAAAACAAAATAAATTTACCTGGAGTCTAAGTTTAAACCAAAAGGGGCAAGGAGGGAGAAGACATCTCACATAGATCTGCCAAGCCTAGTCTCATAGATGCAGGTACAACATAACAATAATAACAGAAGAGTAAAACAATAATTCACAAGATACAACATCAGAGAAGTCAGCCAGTAATAAAACCCACGCTCAGTCAAATGTCCTTGTACAAATATAGAAAGCATTAGAACAAACAGGGAGAACTAGAGGAGTCTGATAAAAGTAAACAAATTTGACTTCATGGGTATCACTGAAACTTGATGGGATGTCAATCTTGACTGGTATGAGACTCCATTAAGGGTGTGTCATGTAAGAGCAATAGAAGAATGGGGCAGCTAGGTGGCTCAGGTCTAGAGTCAGGAGAAATTAGGTTTAAATCTGGCATAAGACACTTCCTTGCTGTTTGACCCTAAACAAGTCACTTAATCCCAATTCCCTAGCCTTTACAACCCTTCTGTCTTAGAATCAATATTGAATATTAATTTAATTTAATATTGATTCTAAGAAAGAAGGTAAGGGTTTTCTTTTAAAAAATATAAGAGATAAAAATGGACAATGGCATAGTATTGTAATATAAGAACAAGAGAGTAGATCCAAGAATATGAGGATGAAAAGTACTTAGGTAAAGAAGAAACACAAATAATATCATCATTGGAATACACAAGAGATGGGTAACCAGGATAATAAAGGACTAGGCCTATATAAGAACCTGTTGAAAAAATCAGGGTGCATGATCTGAACAAGACTAAGAAGGTATATAGCTGTCTTCAGATATTTTTTTTTTAAATCATGATGCTGTTAGGTAGGACACTGCATAAACTTGGAGTCAGGAAGCACTGGATTCAAATCTAGCCTTAGACATTTAACTACTTATGCAGCCCTAATCAAGTTATTTAACTTTTCTCAACCTCAGTTTCCTCATCTATAAAACAGGATTAGCAAAAGTGCCTACATCACAGGGTAATTGTAAGAATCAAACAAGATAACTCATGTACAGTACTTCGTAAACATTGAAGCGATATATTTTTGTTGTTGTTCAGTCATTTCAGTTATACCTCATTTAGAGCTTTCTTGGGGAAGATATTGAAGTAGTTTACCATTTTCTTCTCCAGCTCATTTTAAAAATAAAAGAACTGAGGCAAACAAGGCTAAGAGACTTCCCCAGGGTCTCACACCTAATAAGTATCTGAGGCCATATTTGAACTCAGGAAAATGAGTCTTCTCGACTTCAAGTCTGGTCTTCTTTCCACTGTACCAGCTCGCTACCCAAAGTGCTGCATCAGTGTTAGCTATTATTGATATATGGAAGAGGGATTTGACTTGTTCTGCTTGCACTCAGAGTACAGAATTACAATCAATGCGTAGAAGTTCCAGAGAGACAGGTTTAGACTTTCTGTAAAGAAACCTCCCTAACAATGGAGCTGTCCAAAAGGGAAAGAGCCTGCCTCAAGAGGAAGCTGATCTCACCTTAATGAAGGTCTTAAGCAAAAGCTGGGTCATTTCTCAGAAGCAAATTCTTGATCAGAAACAAGGACTAGATGGCCCCTGAGGTCCCTCTGAGTACTTACATTCTGTAATGAAGCACTTCTGTGGACCCTGCTACCTGATGTAGCAACTTCAGCAGTATAGTGTGGGTAGCAAGCACAATGTGCTTACGTGGAGCCATAAGCTCTGACTCTGATCATTCTGTGATCCTAGGCAAGTGATTTAATCTCCCTGACATTCAACTTCCTCATCCATAAAATGGGGAAAAAATATTATCTGTTTCCTACGGCTGTTATGAATAACCACTTTGTAAACTGGAAAGTGCCTTAGAAATGTGTGTGGTTATTATTATTAATACTGACCCTCTCATCTCCTGGATACTTAAGTTTGAATGGCTTTCTGGAAAGAACCCACAAAAATGGCATTTATCTGCTTCTCAAAGCCTTGGCTGATCTCTCTGGCCATAGCCCTTTGTCTCCATAAAACTATTGTATTTTAACTGAGGGTTGAGAGAAGGCTAGGGTCAGATTTGAACTCAGGTCTCCCTAACTCTACGGCCAATATTATGCCAGCCACTGAGCTGCCTCACAGTAACTCTCAGTTTGTAGACACTTTCTGCCAAATTGGAATCCCAGTCCTTAACTTTCTGACCAGTCCTGCTTTATTGTCACATATGTGCTGACTTAGCAGAGCTCTCCTACTCCATCTAATAGAATTTGGAGTTGCCTTTCTAACAGTAAGTGATGTCATCTTTGACTTACCCATGCTTTCTTATCTAGTCCTGTTTGCAGCCCACAATATACATTGTCTTTTTTAAAAACCTTTATCTTCCATGTTAAAATCAATACTGTCTATTGGTTCCAAGGCATAAGAGCTAGGCAGTGGAATTAAGTGACTTGGCCAGGGTCATATATCTAGGAAGTGTCTAAATCCAGAACCCAGGACTTCCCATCTTTAAGACCTGGGCTCTTAATCCATGAGCCACCTAGCTGCGCCCTGCACTGTCTTTTATTTTTAAATGTTTAAAATTATATTTAATTTTTGAATTTTTATCAATAACTTTTACTATTACATCAGCTTTGTTTTCAAATCTGTCCCTCCCCACTTCCCTCCCCAAAGAATCATCCCTTACAACGAAGAATTTTTTAAAAAGAGGAGAAAATAAGATCTTTTAGCAAAATTAACCAACACACCAACCACATCTACCAGAATTTTCAGTGTTCTCTGTCTTTGGTCCCTATACTCTTCTACAAAGAAGGAAACAAGATATGCCTTTTTTCATCTCTTCAGGGCCAAACTTGGTCATTACTGAACAGTGCTCAGTTTTGAGTGTATTTTTCTGTTCTTTCCACTTACCCTATAAAAGGCATATGTATGATTTTCCTTATTTCTTTGTGTCAGTTCATATAATAAGTATTTCCATGCTACTCTGTGTTCTTTATATTCTTATGCCACCATAATATTCCACTACATTCACTCACAAATTGTCACTAGTTTCATTGTGACAATAGATTTGTCCTGATTGGGCTGATTGAGATATTAAAGATGGTAAGAATTTGCCACCTTAGAGGAGAAGCAAAATGTGAAAAGAGTGGCACAGTTGCCTAATGAATAAAATGGGTAATTAGACTATTACTTATGATGGTTTGAGAAAGAGGAGCCAGAATTAGGAACAGATAACTGGAATGTTTGGTCAAGCCAAAGAGTTTATTTAGGAGCACATGTGTGGAGGGAATAACATATCAAGAAAGCTAGATAAGAGTCAAGGAATTAAGGTTGAAGCAGTGTTCCATAGATTGTGAAAAATAGGCACAGAAAAGGTTAGTTAACACTATTAAGAGGAGAACAAAGTCATTGGGGGATAAGAGTTTGTTTCATAAAATGCTTTTGGCTGACTTAGCATCCTTTTACATCCTGGCATTTGAACCACACTCTTGTCGTCCCCTGTAACTGTAACAGGTCAGGCGCGACTTTGGATGGGCTAAGTAGTTCAAATCTGAGAATTAAATTAAATAAGGACATTCTGCAGTTAACAAAAGAAGTTTTATTTAGTGATAGCAAGCAAAGGCTATTCATCAAGGGTACAGTGTTAATTTAGCAGGAAATTCCCATAGCTACAGTAGATGAGATTTTCTTCTCTTGAACCAAAGCCTAGCATAATGACCAGAAAAAAAAAAACACATACTCATGGCATTAGGTGGAACAGGAATTAACATCAACTATCCCAGGATCCAACTGCCAAGAAGCCATGCTATTGGCATTTGAGAAACCCAGAGTCACTATTCTCAAGGAAACTCATCGCCCAGGCTGGAGAGGTTGAAATCTCAACTCCATGCTGATTGACTCCATTTTCAATATTTAATACTTTCTCAATTCCCTCAGTTGCCTCTCCTCTCTGACTGGAATGCTGGAGACAGAGCAGTAAATAAACTCCCAAAGCCTTCTTTTATGGAGATCTCAGAACTTTTCAGATAACTATCTATTCTCCATCACCAATTCCATTTGGTTTTGACTCCACAGAACATCATGTCCCCATGTAGCTCCTAATTTATGCACATGTGCACACACACACACACACACACACACACACACACACACACACACACTCCTTTTATCTTCCTTTTGTCTGTTGTCTTCCCCCATTGGAGTATAAGCTTCTTGAAGAAAGGACCTGCGTTTCTTTTTATTTGTATCACAGAACTTTGCACAGTGCGTATCACTATAATAAATGTTTACTGTATTGAAATTAATTAAAGATCAAGTCAAGAACATAAGCAAATTATGTAAACTCTTTACTGTGTCTTAAGATTAAAAGATTATGATGGGAAGTTGGGTGTGGGGGAGCACAACTAGGTGGCTCAATAAACTGAGAACCAAGTCTAGAGATGGGAGATTCTGGTTTCAAATCTAGCCTCAGAAACATTCTAGCTATGTGACCCTGGGCAAGTCATTTAACCCCCATTGCCTAGCCCTTGCCACTCCTCTGCCTAGGAACCAATAAGCAGTATTAATTTTAAGATGGAAAGTAAGAGGTTTTTTTTTTAAAAAGACTATGATGGGGGCAGCTAGGTAGCATAGTGGATAGCATGCCAGGCTTGGAGGTCCTGGGTCCAAATCTGACCTTAGATATTTCCTAGTTGTGTGACCCTGAACAAAACACTTAATTCTAACTGCCTAGCCTTTGCTACTATGCCAACTTAGAATTGATACTAAGACAGAAGATACGGTTGAAAAGAAAAGGAAAGCGGGGAAAAGACAATGTGATTGCTTGGCATAGAGGATAAGATGCTGGACTTAGAGTCAAGAAAACCTGGATTCAATCATGCCTTTGATGTTTGTTACCTGTATCAACTTGGGGAGGTTACTTCAATTCCCTGGACTTTGACCCTTGAGGTCCCTTATAGCTTTAGATGTGTGAGTCTATGAAATCTATTTCTGACACTAACTATGTGACCACAGGCAACTGTCTTAACCTCAATTGTATCATTTATAGAATATTGAAAAAGAATAGATTTCTCTGTTTTGGGGAAGTCCCAAAAGAGGAAACTCCTTTTACCAATGTAAGTTGGAATCTTTTCTGCAATTTAGGGAGAGCTCTCAGAGTTTATGATGTTAAATGACTTGCCCAGAGTCACACAATCACTATATGTCAGAGGGAGCATGAACCCAGTTCTTCTTGGCCCTGAGGTCAGCTCTCTAATCTATAAAATGAGAATAATAATTTATGTGGTACCTGCCTCAAAGAATTGTTGTGAGGCTCAAATGTATGTGAAGTGCTTAGCAAACCTTAAAGTACTATTTGAATATCTTGAGATCGCTTATTTGCAAGTCTATTCGCAAATCATGCATCACCCTACTCCATCAGTCAGTCTGTCCTGGTGCTACTCCCAGATGGGTGAGATTATAGAAAAGAGGACTAGGTGGCTGGAGATTTGGGAAGGTAGAAGGAGGGAATTATTTAGAGCAGTGGTCTCAAACTCAAATAGAAATAAAAGCTCCTAAATGATATAAAAGTATCCTGCTGGGCTGCGAATGGACTTAAAAAGCCACATATCAACATTATCAATGTTCTGTTGAATTTTTATTTATTGTATTATATATTTCCCAATGAGGTTTTAATCTGGTTCAGGCCATACCTGGGAGTGTTGGAGTTTGAAAGCTCTGGGTTACAGGCTCTCTAAAAGTCATAAAACATTTATCTGATGGGAAGGAAAATGGTTACCTTAGCAGCCCAAACCTGCATGCAGTCTCAGGTGGCTCTAAACAACGGAAAGTTCTGTCTATTCAAGCATGATCCTTAAGAATCTGTCAAACCCACCCCCCCTCCATCCTAGCCTTGGTCTTGAAGAAGGTCTGTGGGGTTTTGTTTTCTTTTGTTTGTTTTTTAAGGAGATGGGAATAAGAAGATCCTTCCTGTCATTGCCTGTGATTTACACCTTGCTTCTGTACACCTCTCACCTTGGAATCCTTCCTCCTATCTCCCCTTCAAAGGATGCTTGTTTCATCTCAGAGATGCTGTTAGGTTAATTGCTTGCTCCCCACATGAAAACGAGCTCCAAAAAAAATGAATAAAGGACAAGGGACTCAACTGAGTGACAGAGGACAATACAAGAACTGATGTCTGACAAAACTGTAATGACACCTCTGATAACAGACTGGCACAGTTAGCATCTTCTTCCCAAACACTACAAATTACCCAACTGTGGGGGGGATGGGCAAGGCAGAAATAATCACTACCTGCAAAACAATTTCACACTAGAATAAACAGAGAAGAGATAAAATAATAAATGTATTTAGTAGTCCAGTTCATAACCTGGGTCTTGATTTATTTTTTAAAAAATAAAAGTCAATTAATTTCAGCAATGACTGAAAATTCATTCACTTTAACAAAAACAACCCGAGGTCACAGGGAGAACTAAATATCTGATAGGAGACATCCTGAGATGATAAATACATCATGTCATGCCTTAGCTCACCCGGCAGGCTTCCGAAGGATAGATACCAACCAACTTGGTTACATCTGAGTGAGCAAAGGAAAGAGGAAGCACAGAGGAGAATATTAGAAGTGGAAAAGATAGATCAGACTCTTGGGGTGGTCATAAAATAAAGAGGCAAAACATATAAACATACATTTATTTTTCCATAAAAGTGCCCAGTCTCTCTGTAGGATGGTTTAGCTCCTACTTGAGCATTCTACAGAGTGTTTTGAAAAGGCATCTGGCTTTCAGGAAAGAATAAAACCAAGTAGCAGAAAGAAGTATTTTTGTTTGTTTGTTTTTTGGGGTTTTTTTTTAAGATAAAATGGGTTTCTTTTCACTCAACTCTACCAAATGGATTGACTTTCTGTATTGATTAGGAAATATAGTCTTAAAGAGATGTTTGTAAAGAAAATTCTTCCTTTGTTTTAAGGGCATAGGAGAATGGATCCTTTTCCACCTTTAGCCAAAGGGAACAATTATTGGGTTTTGATCCTTTGACTTTTGAACCCTGGAGTTCAAGTTACATTGGTGGAATTGATTACTGGACATTCTAGCAACACAAAACCAGGGCAGGTGATTCAGGGAGATGTGCAATCACCTTTTCTGTATTGAAGACTTGGAGTCTAATTGTAGTCAATCATGGCCGGAGGCAGGGAAATGAACTCAAAACCTCTCGAGATTTCCTAACAAACTAAGGATTCTGCATTTCCTGATACTATGACGCTTAAAGCTTCTTATCTATACTTGATTACCCACAGATCTGAAAGGAGATACTTGCAATAAGACTATGTTAGAAAAAAAATTAATAAAAAAATTTAAGAACTATTAGAAATCTACCCAGAGCAAGGGTTGGCAACCTCCAGGACACATATGAAAGATGGAGATCGATAATTTTGAGAGGTTGCGACACCATTGGTTTTATTAATTGCAAGTAAACAGTTCTAATGAAGGAGACTTTAAATTTTGTGCATGCCATGGGCCTCTTTGGCAGTCTGGTGAAAAATTTAGACCACTTCTCAGAATATATAAATCAAAATACTTAGGCTTACAAAAGGAAGGAAATAATATTTAAATATCCACCATACCTGGAGAATCTTACTTCAAATCTGGCCTCAAACACTTTTTTCACTATGTGACCCTGGGCAAGTCACTTAACCTTGTTTGCCCGTTTCCTCACATATAAAATGAGCTTGAAAAGGAAATGGCAAACCACTCCAATGTTTGCCAAGAAAACCCCAAATGGAGTCACGAAGAGTCAGACACAATTGAAACAACGAAATTACAACAACTAATGGTTGTAAAAATATTAAGAAAACAATTTCAGGGACTCCAAGTTAAGAATATCTGTTCAAAAAGAAAACATCTCAACAAGATTTACTTATCCCATTGTCACCTCTATTATTTAATATTGTATTAGAAATGCTAGTGGCAGCAATTAGAGAAGAAAAAAGAAATTGAAGGGATTAGAATAGGCAATGAGAAAACTAAACTATCACTCTTTGCAGATGATATGATGGTATTCTTAAAGAATCCTAGAGAATCAACTAAAAGACGAGTGGAAATAATTAACAACCTTAGCAAAGTTGCAGGGTATAAAATAAGCCTACATAAATCATCAGCATTTCTATATATTTCCAACAAAACTCAACAGCAGAACTTAGAAAGAGAAACTCCATTTAAAATCACTCTAGACAATATAAAATATTTAGGAATCTATCTGCCAAGACAAACACAGGAATTATATGAACACAACTACGAAACAATTTTCACACAATTAAAACTGGATCTAAATAATTGGAAAAACATTAATTGCCCAGGGGTGGGACAAGCTAACATAATAAAAATGACAATCCTACCTAAATTAATCTACTTATTCAGTGCCATACCTATCAAAACACCAAAAAACATTTTTATAGAATTAGAAAAAATTATAACAAAGTTCATCTGGAAGAACAAGAGATCAAGAATATCAAGGGAAATAATGAAAAAAAAAATGTGAAGGATGAGGACCTAGCAGTACCAAATCTTAAATTATACTATAAAGCAGTGATCATCAAGACAATATGGTACTGGCTAAGAGACAGAAGGATGGATCAGTGGAATAGACTAGGGGTAAATGATCTCAGTAAGCTAGTATCTGATAAACCCAAGATCCCAACTTTGGGGACAAGAACTCACTATTTGACAAAAACTGCTGGAAAAATTGGAAAACAGCAGGGGAAAAATTAGGTCTAGATCAACATCTCACACCCTATCCAGTGGTTCCCAAACTTTTTTGGCCTAATGCACCCTTTCCAGAAAAAATATTACTTAGTGCCCCTGGAAATTAATTTTTTAAATTTTAATAGCAATTAATAGGAAAGATAAATGCACCTGTGGCCATCACTGCCCCCCTGGATCGCTGCAGCACCCACCAGGGGGTGGTGGCGCCCACTTTGGAAATCACTGCCCTATACCAAGATCAATTCAAAATGGGCAAATGACTTAAATATAAAGAGTGAAATCATAGGTGAACATAGAATAGTATACCTGTTAGATCTGTGGGAAAGGAAGGAATTTAAGACCAAATAAAGATAGAGAACCTTACAAAATGTAAAATGAATTATTTTGATTACATCAAAGGTAAAAGTTTTTGTACAAACAAAACCAATGCAAACAAAGTTAGAAGGAAAGCAACAAACTGGGAGAACATTTTTGTAACAAAGCTCTGACAAAGATTTAATTTCCCAAATATATGAGGAACTAAGACAAATTTACAAAAAAACCAAGCCATTCCCCAACAGGCAAATAGTCAAGGGATATGAATAGGCAGTTTTCACATGAAGAGATCAAAACTATCAATAAGCTTATGAAAAAGGGTTCTAAATCCCTCCTGATTAGAGAAATGCAAATTAAAACAACTCTGAGGTACCACCTTGCACCTAGCAGACTGACCAATATGGCAGCAAAGGAAAGTAATAAATGTTGGAGGGGATGTGGCAAAATTGGGACACTAATACACTGCTGGTGGTGTTGTGAATTGATCCAACCATTCTGGAGGGCAATTTGGAACTATTCGTAAAGGGCTTTAAAAGACTGCCTGCCCTTTGACCTAGCCATACCACTGTTGGGTTTCTACCCTAAAGAGATAATAAGGAAAAATACTTGTAAAAAATATTTATAGCCTTGCTACTATTTGTGGTGGCAAAAAAATGGAAAATGAGAGGGTGTCCCTTGATTGTGGTATCTGATGGTGATAGGATACTATTGTGCTGAAAGGAATGATGAACTGGAAGAGTTCTATGTGAACTGGAAAGACCTCCAAGAACTGATGCCGAGTGAAATGAGCAGAACCAGGAAAACTATGTACACAGAAACTGAAACATTGTGGTACAATCAAATGTAATCTAATAGTAGCAATGCAATGATCCAGGGCAATCCAGAGCAACTTATAAGAAAGAAAGCTATCCACATCCAGAGAAGAGAGAGATGGTCAGAGAGAGAGACAGACAGACACACAGACAGACACACAGAGACAGAGAAAGGGAAATCAGATTGGAAACATAGGTGGAAGCCAGAATGTGGAAATTCTTAAATGCCAGCCTAAAGAGTTTGTATTTTACTCTTTAAGCAAGAGGAAACTATCTAAATAGCCCTTCCAAATGTTCCAGTATATTCCTGGCACAAGATCAGCATGATAAATGAATACTTGAAAGGCCATTCCTGAAAGGTCACTGACTCTTTCACTTTGATGCAACTCAGGGAATCGTTCAAGTATCAGAGCCAAAGCAAGCAAGGCTACCTCAGAAGTGACTGGAATTGGCAGTCCCAGTATCCATAGCATGATTTGAAGCCAAAATACTGTCCTGTTACACTTCCTGAAATTTCAGTATTAGAATGATACTTTTAGGCACTAGTCAATCTAGAAACGTCTTTAAAAATACAAATGTTCATAAACCATTAAGTCTTCATCATAAATTTATTTGATCTCCTCTCTATGAACACCTTCCTGAAAGCAGGGACTGGAAAGAACTAAGTTTTAATATGAAAGAGGAATAAGAGAACAATCCAAATGGATGGGGACATTACAAAAAAGAACAATACTGGAGAAAGGATAACAATGAATATCTAAGGAGGCAGCATACAAGCACAGGAAGGGATGAATGCTAGTAATAAAAGTAAAGAAACAATTTACATGCATTATCTCATCTGAGTCTCATAACAACCCTGTAAGACAGGTACTTCCTTTCAACCAATGAGCAAACTCACCTGCCCAGAGCCATGATTCAAACACACATCTTCCTGACTCCAAGTTCTGAATTTCATTCATTATATTACACTGCTTCTTCAAACAATAAGAGGAAATTACATGAAGGGAGGTGGAGGACACTAAAAATGGTGTTCAATCTTCTACTCTTCCTACAAATTACTATAATATGTACTGCCTCTTCCAACCTGAGGGAAAGTAGGTGATACAGTGGGAAAAGTGCTGGACCTGAAGTCAGAGACTCCCCTTCCTGAGTTCAAAGCTAGCTTCAGACACTTACCAGCTGTGACCTATGTGACCATAGGCAAGTCATTTAACTCTTTTTACCTTAGTTCTTCATCTATAAGGAAATGGCAAACCACTCCAGTATCTTTGCCAAGAAAAACTCCAAATGGGATCATAAAGAGTTTTACACTATAGAAATGACTGGACAACAATAACAACAACAAAACCTTTACCTCTCTCCTCAACCCTCTACCTCCTTAACAATCTTTCATTCTCCACTGATGTCTTATGGAATCAAGATTCTAGGCCTAATATTATTGGTCCTAATTTGGTAGTGGTGGTTTTAAAGGCTTGGTATTGCTGCAAAGGGCTGTAGTTAGACTAGCCCTTACTAGCATGAAGAACCAGGAGGATACAGTTTCACATGGGAAATTCTACTTTCTTCAGGCATATTAGTAGAAATGTTTGTGCGATTTGATGTAACCAATTGTCCATTCCTAAATCTGGACTCCTTCCAGGAACAAGGAGGTATTACTTCCATTTTATTCAAGGAATTGAATGGAATTAAATTAGCATTTATTAAATACCAACTATGTGCCAGGTACTGTGCAAAGTGCTTAATATAGGTAATAATATCTATATAGTGCTTATTATGTGCCAGGTAGTATACTAAGTGTTTTATAATTATTATTTTATTTGACCTTCACAACATCCCTGGGAGCTAGGTGCCATTATTATACTAATTTTATAGATAAGGGAACTGAGGCAAACAGGTTGTGACACAGCTAATAAGTGTCTGAAACTAAATTTGGACTCAGGTCTTCTTGATTCCAGGTTCAGCGCTCCAACCACTGTGCCACCTGACTGTCAAATGTTGTTTGACCTTCATTTTTGAAGAGGGTCAGTGATACGATGGGGTTGATATCTTGACTTGCATGTAAATTGATTTAAGTGAGGCAGAGTTGCACAAAATCATCAGCCTCACTCTCCTCCAGAGTCATTGGAGTACAATGGTAAGATAAAAATAAAGATGACTGGCAATGGTTCAGGATAGAATGGATGGCCTTGGCATCTTCAATGTCTAACTAAGCTCCAAGCACTCCACATCACTTACTTCAGCCACCTTCATGACCATTGGAACAAATTGTTCTACCCATTCTTTATACTCAAGTCTTCACTTGCTTATCTCCCTAACTCATTAATAGGTCTGAGGCCTCTTGGTTGCCCTCACTCTGATTTAACCCACCTGCCAAGACGGTTTATTGGAGTCTGCTTTCTTGGAGTCTCAGTTAACTGATTTTCTTTTTTTTTAACCTTACTTTATGTCTTAGAATCAATATTAAATATTGGTTTCAAGGAAGAAGAGTGGGAAGGGATAGGCAATGGGGATTAAGTGTCTTGCCCAGGGTCACACAGCTAGGAAGTGTCTGAGGCCATATTTGAACCTAGGACCTCCTGTCTCTAGGTCTCCCTCTCAACCCACTAAGCCACCTAGATGCCCCCTAATTAATCGACTTTCTAAGGGAGATGATATCTACATGCTTCATACTTTGATCTCTGATCCTTCCAGTGATATACACTGAAACCCACCTATACTTTCTCCACCTTTGCAGCTTTTGTCCATGTCCTCTAGAAAGTCTTATCAGAAATAAGGAGTTGCTCTATTCATCATGCCAGAGATTTTCCTTTAAATCTCCTTCAGGTCTTTTGCATATACATGTTATATACATACATATGTATGCATATGTAATTTAACATGGTATTAAGATAATTTTCCTATTTGTGAAGCAAACAACTGGAAACAAAATAAGTATCTATTAAGGGATAGCTAAATAAATTGTGTTATAGGAATTATTGAAATATTACTGTACCATAAAAAATGAAAATGTTGTTGAATTCAGAGCAATGTAGGAAGACTTATATGGGCTGACACAGAATGAAATTAGAACAAGGAGAAAAATGCACATGATGATAACAGACTCACACAGCTAGGTGGGGAAGTATGTAGAGAGTTGGATATAGAATCTGGAAGAACTGGTTTACTACTTGTATCACACTGGGCAGGTCACTTAACCTGTTTGTCTCAGTTTCCTCAACTATAAAATGGGGACAATAATAGCACCTACTTTAAATGGTTTTTTTGAGGACCAAATGGGATAACATGGGTAAAGTGTTTTGCAAACTGTAAAACACTATATAAATCCCATTTTTTAAATTCTACTCTCTTCCTTGGTGGTATCGAGTCACCAAGGCCTATCAAATCTTTCTTCTCAGTGTCTTTTCTTCCATCAATCTCTTTGTTTTCATTTTCATAGCTAACAGCTATATCCAAGAACTATACAGATTAATGCACGAAAATCCTAACTAATCTCTGACTCCATTTCATTTTAAAGGTGTTACTCAGAATCGAATTGAGGTACCACATACCTCGTCTTATAAAGGTGAAAGAGAAAGGCACAAATATTTATTAAGCAAATACTATTTGTCAAGGTCTGTGAGCACTTTATAATTCTCACAAACCCTGAAAGGGAGAAGCTATAGATATCTCCATTTACAGTTGAGGAAACTAAAGCAAAAAGAGATAAAGTGACTTGTCAAGGTCACACAGCTAATAAATGTCTAAGATCTGATTAAAATTTAGGGGTTCCTGACTTAAGACTTAGTGTTGTATACACTGTTTCATCTAGCTTCCTCTAAGAGGTTCATAGTCTGAGAGCTGAAGGGAATTTTAAGTCAAGCCAGTCCAAACCCTTTACTTTATAGATTGGAAAATTGAGGTTGAAGACATTCTCCTGTCCACACCCCTAGCCATTCGGCACACTTGTGCCAGAGTAATCACATATCAAAGAACCAGAAAATTGCAGGTTTATAGTTAAAAAGGACCTTAGAGGTCATCTGGTCCAACCCCTTCTCTTTACAAGTAAGGACACAAAAATCAAAACAGGTAGAGTCCCCCCCTCCAAAATTTATACAGGCAATAGGCTGAAGAGTCAGAATTTGAATCCAGATTCCCTCCATCCAAGAAACTCACCTAACTAGATGGTAATGTGGATAGAGAGCTGGGCTTGGAATCAGGAAGACTTTAGTCCAAACCAAGTGCTCTTTACTATACCACAGAGGCAACATCCTAATGCATTCCTTTGATACTAAATCATAGAAATATAGACTCTTAGAGTTGACAGAAGCCTCTGAGGTCATCCAGTCTTTTCTTCTGATATCAAGCTCATGCTCTTAAGAGTCTTCTTCTCTCACCACCATGCTCTTTTCATCGTCCTTCTCAGAAGATAACTCCCTAAATCAAATTCCTGTAGCAGCCAAGTCAAAGACCAACTTGCCTTGCTGTCAAACTGGGTTACACTAATTATGGCAGTAGCAGTAATATCAGACCTAGGTTTATACTCTGTATTCTTCAAAGTAATTTCCCACACATTCTCATATCCTAAGAGCCAGGTAGAAGAGGGATCATCATCTCTGCTTGATAGGTGAAGAAACTGAAGCAAATAGAGAATAAGTGACTTGCCCAAAGTCATTTAGATCATTAAACAGCGGCCTCTTTGGATATAGAAGACTAGAACCCAGGGCTCCTGATTCTCTTTTCCTGATTCCCTTTCTATTATATGATGCCATGGGAAATAAAGGCAATTTCCAAAAAAGAAACCCCCCCTCCTCTTGCTGAGCCCTGGTACATTCTGTTGTCTAAAGCACTAGCAGAGGCTTGATTTAGCTTGTTCCTTGGAAACCAGAAATCCATTCTGGCTGGGAGTGAAGTTCCCCAAGGCATTTTCCTGGCCTCAAGTCTCACATCCACTGAGCAGCCACACACATGCACCACCTTGATCTAGCCCTATAGTTACAGAGCCTGGAAGAAGCCATTTATCATTTTAATGGGATGCTCAGATTCAGATATTAGAGGCTTCTAATTTATTGGCGCTTTAGGATAAAAGACCCAAGAAATCATTACTGCCTTGGATGGACAGGTTCTGTTGAAGCCTTTTAATGTCACACATAGAACCTTTGATAAATCATCTGCCTAGTGAGAGTCTTCTAGCCACTGACCTCCTTTCCTCGCTACATGGCTATGGGGCTCTCTCTAATCTGAGAACTGTCCAGTGACCCCTTGGCACTTTCAGGGCCTCCTTTATCTTGTCATTAGCTGGGCCTGAGGTTCCTTTCCCCTGGGTTATTGCAGCAATAATTAGGAGTATGTTCCATAATGCAGTTTTCTTCCCACATCTGCCTTCTGTAGCTTATATTCTTCTTCTTGGCCCTTTATAGCCAGGCTAATTCCACCCAAAGAGATTATTTAGAACAGAAGTTCTTAAATGAGGAGTCTGTGGATAGATTTCCAGAGGTCCACAAACTTGGGTAGATAAAAACACACCTTTATTTTCACTAATTTAGTGAATTTAGTGTTTCCTTCAGATATAAATTTAGACCACAAAACATTATTTTGAAGGGGAGTTAATAGGCTTCACCAGGATGCCAAAGTATCTCTGATAAAAAATAATTTAAAAGATTGAGAATTCCTTATTTTGGCAAAAGAAACCCAAGTGACTGTGCCAAGCTAAACTTCCAGAATTTCCTTTCCCCAAATCCAGCTGTGGGCCCACATATTGTCTCCTAAAGGAAATGGTATGGCACAATGAAGGCAAAGTCTCCTAAATCTTCAAATCTCATATTCTTTATATCTCACTGTTTCTTGAAAACAGAAAATTTTTCTAAAAATTAAAAAAATCTGTAAAAAAAAAAAAACAGAAACAAAGTTTGTATGATAATACATGTATAATGTAAAACCCAGTGGAATTGCTCCTTGGCTACAGGAGGGGGTGGAAGGAGAGGAGGGAAAGAACATGAATCATGGAACCACGGAAAAATATTTTAAATTAATTAAATAAAAGTTTTCAAATTTAAAAAAAAGATAATACATGTATAACCCAGATCAGATTACTTACCATCTCCAAGAGGCCAGAGGGAATGAAGATAGGGAGCCAATTTGGATCTCATAATTTTGGAAAAGGTGTGTGGAAAATTGTCATTACCTGAAATTGGGAAAATAAAATAAATATCTTTTAAAAAAAAAGAAAAGAAAACAGAAACAAAGGCTGAGTCTCTTGATCTCACCCAAGCTGAAAGTACAGGGGCCACTCATTGCCTGATCCTTGTGCTGACAAGTCTAGAAGCTTTGATCTGAGCCAGTTAGATTTCTGCCTTGGGCAACCTAGTAGCCCCTTGCTCCCAAGAGCTGATCATATCAATGCCAAACTTAATGCAGAAACTGCATCACCTTAGCCTGCTGCAGGTTAGAACTCCTTAACTCAAAAGGTCTGCCAGCCTCAGACTTCTTAAAAGATGGGATTACAGGGCTGTGCTCCTGGCTTCATTTCATTCTTATAAAAGCCTGCAAGCATTATATGTCCATGTGTCAGGTTTGGGGGGGGGCATACAGAATAGGGGCCCACTCTTGGATTTAATAGAATTAAACATGCAAGCAACCTTAGAGGTCATGTAATCCAAACCTGTCTTCTTACAGGTGAGGACAGTAAGGCCACAACAGATGAAGTGATTTCCCCAAGGTCATACTGAAAATAAGGGGCAGCTAGATGGTCCAGTGGGTAAAGTGCCAGACTTAGAGGCAGGAAGACTCCTTTTCCTGATTTCAAATCTGACCTCAAGTACTTACTAGCTGGGTGACCCTGAGCAAGTTGCTTAACCCTGTTTTCCTCAGTTTCCTCATCTGTAAAAGGAGCTGGAGAAGGGAAGAATAAACCACTCCAGTATCTCTGCCAAGAAAACTGCAAATTACGACACAGAGAGTCAGACACGACTGAAACAACTGAATACACAGAGAGTAAGTAACAGATCATGGGATCTGAACTCAGATTCCTTGTATCCAAACTAGTGCTCTTTCCACCACATTCTGTTGCCTCCTGAGGTAGGGGTATGGAAGCCAATCCTCATTTTCCCAGGCTAAACTTGGGTATTAAACTCCTGAACAGATACAGAGGGTAAGAGAATGCCAAGGTTTGTGTTTGAGAACAGGATGTTCATAGGTCCATAGGATCATAGTTCTGGAGTTATAATGGGCCTCAGAGTCCATTTAATCGAAACTTTTTACTGTACAGGTGAGGAAAAAATGAGGCCAAAGGAGATCAAATAACTTTCCCAAGGTCACAGAGATAGTAAGTGTTCATTTCATGGAGGGAATTCTTCCTTGGAGGTCTCATCAACCAGGATGGATAGGAGAGGTTGATGCCTTCCCAGAAATGCACTCCAGGGAGGCGTAACTGCTGCTTCTAATGGCACCATTGTCTGGATAATCCATTTGGCAATGAATCGTGTGCTGCCTTGTGACATCATCATAACTCACTGTTTTATGGAAGCCCAGAGGCATACAAAGTATTCACCTTACAACAACCTTTGTAGGTAGGATGATGGTACCTAGAGCCAGAAAGAGCCTAAAAGACCATCTAGTCCAGCCCCCTTATTTTACATAGGAGAAACAAAATAGAAGGCTTGGAACCAAATCCAGGTTTTCTGACACCAAATCTCATGTGTCTTTCCATTAAATCTATAAGGGCCTGGGTTCTGTCTATCTACCTATCTGTCTATCTATACAACTATCTTTCTATCTATCTATCTATCTATCTATCTATCTATCTATCTATCTACCTATCTACCTATCTATCTACTTATCCATCTATCTATCCATCCATCCATCTATCCATCTATCTATCCATCTATCTATCTATCTACATATCCATCTATCTATCTATCTATCTATCTATCTATCTATCTATCTATCTATCCATCTATCTACATATCCATCTATCTATCTACCTATCTATCTATCTATCCATCTATCTATCTATCCATCTATCTACCTATCTATCTACCTATCCATTCATCTATCTATCTATTCAACTACCTATCTAGTTATGTGTGCGTGCTCACATGCACATGTGGGTATGTATTGTTATTGTTGTAATTCAGTCATGTCTGACTCTTCATGATCCCATTTGGGGTTTTCTTGGCAAAAATATTAGAGTAGTTTGCTAGCTCCTTCATTAGCTCATTTTACAGATGAGGAAATTGAGGCTAATAGTGGTTAAGCAACTTGCCCAGGCTCATCCAGCTAATAAGTATCTGAGGTCAGATTTGAACTCAAGAAGAAGAGTCTTCCTGACTCCAGATCTGGCACTCTATTCACTGTGCCACATAGCTGCCATATATTTAAGAACTGAATTAAAATCCTATCTCAGACACGTACTACCTATATGTTCCTGGTCTAGTTGCTTAACCCCTCTCTGTCTCAGTTTCTTCAACTGTAAAATGGAGATAATAATGGTACCTAACTCTCAGGGTTGTTGTGAAGATAATATAAGATTTTCATAAATATTCTTATGTTCATAAAACATCTTATCAATCTTAAGATTTATCTTTAAAAATATATTTGTAAAGCCCCTTAAAAATCTAACAACATTATATAAATGCTAACTTTTTATTAATATGTCATACTGCATTTTGTATTTAATACAAATACTTTTATCCTGATTTTGAAAATGGGAAATTTGAAATCCAAAAAGGCCAAATAACATCCCAAGGTCATCCTACCTATGTCACAAATAGGAGCCAAATGCAGAACTATTGGCTCCAGGTGTGATGCAATTTTCACTATTTTCAATATAACACTATACAGCCTCCTTTCTACTATTGCATTGGAATATTATTTCAAAAATTTTATTATTTAATATTTCATTGTACATATAGTAATAGTAGTAACAATAAGCATTTATGTAGTGCTATAATATTTGCAAAGCACTTTACATGTTACCTCATTTGATCCTCACCATGGTCCTAAGAGAGAAGCATTATTATTATTCTCATTTTATAAATTAGAAAACTGAGGCTAAGAGAAATTAAAACATTTGTCCAGGGTCAAACAACTAGTCAGTGTCTGAGGCAGGATCTGAACGCAGGTCTTCCTGATTCCAGGCCCAGAACTCTAGCTACCGCACCACTAGTTACTCATGTCATCTCTTTAACTGGAGCATTACAGGCTTCTTGAGAAAATATTTCTTGCCTTTCTTTGGTATTCAGTGCTGCTCTGGTTCATACTGTAGGGACTATACTTAGCAGTTCTGGGAACCACAATTACAAAGAAATTCTGAGTGGTGTCAGTGGAAGGGCAAAAGTAGTGAAAAATTAAACAATAATTCAAGTCCAGAATCTATAGATTTGGAGTCAAAGAACTTTGGGTTTATGTAGTAGGAAGAGCATGAGATATAGACAAATTGGTAGGTACATAGGTAGATAGGTAGAAAGACACACAGACAGACACAAATAAATAGATAGACAGATAAATAGGTAGGCAGGAAGATAGACAGATACAAGTAGACAGACATACAGGTAGGTAGGTAGATAGACAGATACATCGATACATAGATAGAAAGAAAGATGGATGGATGAATGGATGGATGGATGGATGGATGGATGGATGGATGGATAGATGGATGGATAGATAGATGGATGGATGGATGAAGAGAAAGAGTATTTATCAAGTACTTACTATGTGCCAAGAACTGTGCTAAATGCTGTGGATACAAAAACAAGAAAATAAGATAGTCCCTACATTCAAAAAGTGCACACTCTAATAGGAAAGGACAGTACATAAAAAGGAGAAGAGGAATGGGTAGGGTGGGGTGGGGTGAGGTGGGGTGGGGAAGAACCCGCATAAGGCTAAGCAGTTGGTGTGTAGGTGTAGCAGCCTGGAGAGTGTGACAGGAGGGAAGTGAACAGCGTAGCTGAGACTTCTGGTAACATGGCAATTTTGAGCAAAGACTCACCAATCTAGTCATTCCCAGGCGGGTGTTTAGATATGAAGTCCTGCTCTTTAACAACAATTCTGCAACTCCAATTATCTGCAGAACATTTTCTACCTGAATATCCCATAGGCATCTCAAAATTAATATGTCCAAAACAGAACTCTCTCTTTCCCTACACCCTCTCCCCACCACTAATTCCTCCTCCTCCAAACTTCCTTACTTCTGGCATGGAATCACCATTCTTCTGGTTACAAAGGCTTATAAACCAAACTAGAAGTCATTGTCAATTCTTCAACTTTGCAAATTGTTTTCCAGAATGATTGGACCAATTAATAGCTCCACCAATAATGTATTGTTGTGATTGTGTTTTCATAGCCTCTCCAGTGTTAACTATTTCCAGATCTTGTTACACTTGCCAATTTGCTGAGTGTGAAATAAAACCAGCATTATTTGGATTTTATTTTCATTTCTTTTTTATTATTGTTTTGGGGCAATATTTCCTGCTGTTGTTTAGTATCTGCAATTCTTTTTTAAAAACTCTTTGACATCCTTTACTTATTCTTGAGGAATGGGTCTTGATCTTACATTTGTTTTAGATACATTTTGTATTTCAGGACCTAGTGATAGTTTATGCTGAAAAAATATAAAAATTTACCCAAACTACAGATTCCCTTCTTATCCTAGCAGCATTGGTTTTAGTCATGCCAAAGCTTTTCAAATTCATATAACTGCATCTTTTCCTGGATTCTTCTACTAGACTGGGAGCTGACTAAGGGTACGGAGTGCTACCCAAAAAGGAAAGACTGGGCAAAAAAAAGAAAAAAAAAAAAGGATAGAATGGGAACACTGAAAACCAGCTAAGAAACCAAGAAGAAGGAGAAAAACACTGAAAGCAGATATAGAAAAGCTCAAGAAGACCAAATGCCTAATTAAAAATTGTCCTTCCTCGTGTAATCCCCTTCAGGGTTTTTGAAATCTATGGTCATCTCAGCTCCAATTCTCTCTGCGCTTGACTGCTCTTCTTTTAAAGGTCAATTCCCAAGTTGACAGGCTGATGAAAATAATTCCTAACTTAATTGACCAAAAACATTATCATCAAAGAGTCATTTGTTAAGCAACTTAATTGCACATGACACTGCTAGGGACAACACAAAGAGACTCACACAGGTAATGCGACCTGTCCTCCCTCTGATTTACTATTCTGTTTTCCCAAGAGTTACCTATCAGCCTTGAGATCCTAGGAACTTTTTGCTAAAATAAAGTTGACTCTTTTAATTTGTAAAATGTCATTTTACATTTGTTTATCGGTCTTTTAGCCTTGGTAACTTTCTTTCTTTCTTTTTTAAATCTACACCTTCTGTTTTAGAATCTTTACTGTCTTAGAATCAAGGCAGAAAAAAAATGTTAAGAACTAGGCAATTGGGGTTAAGTGACTTGCCCAGGGTCAAACAGCTAGAAACCATCTGAGACCAGATTTGAACCCATGATCCAATCTCCAGGCCTGGCTTTCTATTCCTTGAGCCATCTCACTTCCCTGACCACAGTAACTTACAAAGAAGTTGACTACAGGCCTTAAAGATACATCTGTCTAATTTCTATTTCAGTATGTCATCTTGAAACAAAATCTAGGTTCATAAATATTTTAAGTAGACATATCTCTGAAAAGTTTATGAATTATCACAAAACTTATTCCAAGAATAGAGCTTGGGGGCAACTAGGTGGCTCAGTGAATAGAGAGCTAGACCTATAGGCAGGAATTCGTGGATTCAAATCTGGCCTCTGATGCATCCTAATTGTGAGACCCTGGGCAAGTCACAACCCCAGTTGCCTAGCCCTTACTGCTCTTCTGTCTTGGAACCTATACTTACTATTGATTTTTAGACAGAAAGTAAGAGTTAAAAAAAAAGAATAGAGCCTGAAGAGGTATGTGGCTGCATAGAGTATGGTCTGTAGTTCCCAGAACCTATAGCTATAGTAGAAAAAAGTATCTTCACCCTAGCCATGCTCATTTGTCCTTAACTGGTCCACTTTGTAAAAGAAAAGTGTCACTTAACCAAACCTGGTGGACCAGGGATTAAAAATAGCCTCTTCAACTTCCCTGGGCATCACAGTTTCACTGTGACATGGAACAACTTTGTTTTGTTTTGTTTTGTTTTGTTTTGTTTTGTTTTGTTTTGTTTTGAATTAACATTCGACTAGGAAATATTTGTTTTCTCTCCCTCGTATTCATCCCCACTGAAGAAAAATAAAACCCCAATAACCAATAAACCTAGCCAAGCAAAAAAAAATTTCCATACTGACTATAAATGTGTCTCAATCTTTATATTTAACCCATCGCCTAAAATCAGGAGACTGGAAGCATTCTTCATCACTGGTCCTGTGTAATTATGGTCATTACATTGATCAAAGTTCTTAGAAGTCTTTTGAAATTGTTTCTTTTGCTCTGTTGGAATACTATTATTCCATAAAAAGCAAAGAAAGGGGCAACTTTGGAAAAACCTGGGAAGACTTGTATGAACTGATGCAGAGGGAAGTGAGCAGAACTGTGAGAATAGTGTATATACTATAATAACATTATACAAAAGGGACAGCTCTTGTTAGTTGAAGTTATGATGCTCAAGAAATAAAAAAGATGTAGGGAGTGAGGAGGTTGTGGAACAGACAAAGGTAACTGGTCAAGTCCTCAGGAAAATTTAGTAAATGTGCTAATTAAACTGAGCTCCTCCTTCTTTTCTCCCCTAGAATGATATTATAGATTAGGAAAGCATCCAGATGGTGTTATTTCAGGAATTGAAAGGACTTCCCTGTCCCCTGGACCACAAATACTTTGTATCGAGGAGAAGGGAAAGAGAACAAAAGGGCTCCAAGATACCTGAGTGCGTGGGACAGGGATGCTGAAGAGGGAAGAAAGCAGCTCGCAAGGGAAAGGCTGAGAATGCCAAGGATAGTCTCTGGTTCAAAGTGTTACTGATGGAGTGAATCCTGACTTCATTTTCTCCTCTGCTCCCAGGAAATTCATAATATTGATGCCCCCACCTTCCCTTCTCCTGAGAGAATAAAGAATTGGGTCTGTGGAGTGTGAACTGGTAAAGCAAACCACAGTTAAGGTTATAAATCCTTCAGATTGGACAAAGGTCATTTTAGGGGACTGGTAAATTATTCTGAAAACCTGATATACAGAAACTGGGAATGGATGGACTCATTTGTCAAAAAGGTATTGCTTAGTTTAATACAGAACCGCAAACAGAGATTCTAACGTCAAACTAAAAGTCAAGACCACTGATCCTTGAGGTGAGAATCTGGGTCAGAAGTTGAAGTTTATGATAGACAAAAGGGACCAAATATATGTAAACCCAAGTGTTAGACTCTCAGCACTGACAGATGTACCAAGTTCCTTCTTGGGGAGCTCTCTTTTAATAATCTCTCCTTTTGCTCAAACACACAGTACCCCTGGGGTCAGAAGCTGATTCTCAGAGAGAACTACCAGACTCCTACAAGAACTGAGGTTAACAAAAACATTAACCACAGAAGAGGTTTATTAAAAGTAGTAAAGAATCGAGAAGAAATTCATATCCAAGCCCCTTTAGTAGCTTAGGGTCATGAGGGGTTCATAGGAGTCATGAATCTGGAACTCTTATTGCTCCATTTCCAATGAACTCACTTCTCCTTCCCCCATAGATTTAAGTCACAGATGGTAACCCCCCCCAAAAAAAATACAGTATAGTGTTCTCTGAAACAAGAATCAAGGGCCTTCTAGCAAAAAGACATCATCTTGATGGCTTCCCTCTGGGATCTGCTCACTCCCTTGTTCTGACATCTATGTACTCTCATTCCTGAACTCTCTCCCATTCCCTGTCTTTCCCTCCCTCCCTCCTCTCTCCCATTGTCCCTCCATCTCTCTCCCTCTCTCTCTTGCTATCTCTCCTTCTCCCTCCCTTTCTCTCTCTCCTCTCTCTGTCTTTGTCTCTGATCCCATCTCTTTCTGCCTCTGCCTCTGTCTCTGATGTTTGTTTGTCTGTCTTTCTCCTGATTTTCTCTCTTTCTCTCTTTTCTCTTTATCTTTTCTGTCTGTCTCTCTTTCTTCTCTTCTCTTTCTCCTTTCTCTCTCTCCTCTGTCTCTCTTACTGTCTTTGTCTTTGACCCTGTCTCTCTGTCTGTCTCTGACTGTCTCTCCTCTCTCTGCCTCTGACTCCGTCTCTCTGTCTCTTCTCCCTCCCCCTTCTATGCCCATATCTCAGCACAGTCTTATAGCTCCCCTGGGATTCTGTGCAAAGTTCCACCTGTTTTCTCACAATTCCAAAGTCCTTTCTTATCTTTCATGTCTTCTTATACCTTATTTCCCTTCCATAATCTATGCTCCAATGGTACTGGTTTTCTTGTTATTCTTCTAATATAACAGTCTATTTCCAGACTTCTTACCTTTACTTTCTTTTGTTTATTATCCAAATTGGACCTTTTATTTTTAATAAATAATGTTTTATTATATATAATCATTTTTAGCATTTAGTTTTCCAAAATTTTGAGTTTCAATTTCTTCCTCTCCTCTCTCTCTGAAATGGTAAGCAATTTGATCTAAGTTATATATTTGTAATCATGCAATTGTAAAGATAATAATATAATTTCTTGGTGGTTGGATTAGTATGGCACTGAATTAGTAAATTAAGTTAAATGAAATTGTCATTTTTATGATGTTAGTTTGGTTTCCCCATGAGCAATTAACATTTTTCCAGTTGTTTAGTTCTGGCTTTATTTGTGTGGAAAGTGTTTTGTAATTTTGTTCATATAGTTCCTGTGTTTATCTTGGCAGGTAGACTCCCAGGTATTTTATATATTGTCTAGAGTTATTTTTAAAAGAATTGTTCTATCTCTTGCTGCTAGACTTTGTTGGTAATGTATAGAAATGATGATGATTTATGTGGGTTTATTTTATATCCTGCAACTTTCCTAAAGCTGTTAATTATTTCAACTAGGTTTTCAGTTGATTCTCTTAAGTATACCATCAGACCATCTGCAAAGAATGATAGTTTCCTCATTGCCTAGTCTAATTTCTTCAATTTCTTTTTCTTTTCCTGTTCTATAGTCAAAATTTCTAGTACAATATTGAATGATGGTGGTGATAATGGGTATCCTTCCTTCACCCTTCATCCTCCTGGGAAGGTTTCTAACTTATCCCCATTACAGATAATGTTTGTTAATGGTTTTAGATAGATAATACTTATCAGCTTACGGAAAGTTTCATTTATTCCTGTGCTCTCTAGTTTTTTAACAGGAATGGATCTTATATTTTGTCAAAAGTTTTTTCTGCCTTTATTAAGGTAATCATGATTTCTGTTGTTTTTGTTGTTAATATGGTTAATTATGCTGATAGTTTTCTTAGCATTGAACTAGCCCTGTATTCCTAGTGTAAATCCCACCTGGTTGTGGTATGTGATCCTTGTGATATGTTGCTGTAATCTCCTAGCTAAAATGTGATTTAAAATTTTACATCAATATTCATTAAGAAAATTGATCCATAATTTTCTTTGTTTTTGCTCTTCCTGGTTCAATCATCAGCACCTTATTTGTGTTGTAAAAGAAATTTGATAGAAGTCCTTCTTCACTTATTTTTCCAAAGAGTTTATATAGTATTAGAACTAATTATTCATCAAATGTTTGGTAGAATTCACTTGTGAATCCATCTGGCCTTGGGGATTTTTTTCATAGGAGGTTCATTGATATCCTATTCAATTTCTTTTTCTAATATGGGATTGTTTAAATATCCTAGTTCCTCTTTGGGCAATTTATATTTTGTAAATATTCATCCATTTCATTTAGACTGTCTGATTTATTGGCATATAATTGGGCAAAATAGTTCTTAATATTTGCCTTACCCATTTCATTTTTTATTCTGGCAAATTGGTTTTCTTCTCTTTTTTTAAATCAAATTAACCCATGACCTATCCATTTGGCTTAATGCCTTCTCAATGACTGTGCTACATGCCTAGAATGTTCTCTTGTCTTACCTCCATCTCCCAGTGATCACTATACCCAATCATGATCCACTCCCATTCCTAGTACCTTCCATCAGAGATTACCTCTCATTTATACTGTGTATATCTCAGCATGTACATAGTTGTTTTCATGTTGTCTTCTCAAAATAGACTGTGAGCTCCCCGGAGGCAAGGATTGTGTTTTTGTCTCCCCTCATATTCTCAGCTCTTAGCATAGTGGACAATAAATGCCAGTTGACTGACTAATTGTCTTGGCCCTGGAGTATATCAGCATTCACCCATCATTGTGTTCTCTTCCTCCAAATAACTCCACATTCCTTATGGGAGCTTGACCAGTCATTTTGTGTTTCCCATTTCTAATTCATCTACAATTTGCTTTTGTCCTTGAAGTGGAGGAGAAGAAACTGCCCAAATCCTTTTGGAGCTGCTTGAGAACTTATGTCATGAGTCTTGTGGCTTCATGCCCATAATATTCACATTATCTTTGCATAACTATTCAACTTTCCATTATCTGCACAGAGGGCCATGTGCTGTGGATTATTGCAAAGAGCAGATAATCTCAAATTCCTTTATATTTGACTCTGTAGATCATTAGATTCTTGTCTAGCTTATTTATGTTTCTAATTATGTTTTTCTCAGACTAATAATTAAAATGAGTTGGTATTCCCTGAGGACTGGCTTACTGACAGGGGAAGAAGATGGCGCATAAGGACACTAAGTGGCAGGGAGACACTAGTTCGAAATGACATACTTGCTGTGGATCATCTACACTCTCCCTGGATAACTGAGAGTTCACAATAATGTTGATGGTGACAGCTCACCTGAGGCAAGCGTCACCTTACAAAATCTCCCATCTGCTTCTGAAGGAACCAAATGGGAGCCCCTCTCCTTCACTGCCATCCCACCCCCACCAAGAGATGCGTTTTCCCCTTCTGCCAGGGAAAATGCGCTAGGAGAGCCAGACGGGGGAGGAATAGAACATGTGGATGCCTGGGAACTTTCTTTCTTGCTTAGGGATGTGTGAAGTGCGACCAGCTCTGGCATCTGTTCTCAGTGGTTCCAGGAGTCCCACAATAGCACTTCGTGGTTGGTTAAGCCTCATTTCAGCTCGTTTTCTGGTCCTTATTATGTCCGTCTTAAACTGTTTTATAGCCTGTGGTGGTCAGTGATTCATTGAGAGGCCTGCCTGTGGGTAATAGGGTATCTGTCCATTAAAACCACATCTCTACACCAGATTAAAGCTTCAGTTAACCAAGGTTCACTCTCCACGAGGGCATCTACAGAACAGGGAGCCAGTCGATAACTATATTGGAGCAGTCGCACCTGGTTCCCAAGGGAGCCTCGCTTGGGGTCTGGCAGGTCTGAAGCAGGCTGGAGATGGGCGAATGTGGCAAGGGCATCAAAGGAAAATGGAGAGAATACATATCCTGAAGGGCTGCCCCGGAGGTGGCACAGCTTAGAGTCTCTCTGTATTTTCCACATAAACCTCCTCCCCCAGTCAGATAAAAGTGTTTTTTATCACTCAACTATAAAGATTCACTAAAAAATGCAACTCCTACAAGACTTCAGGCTCTGGGAAAGCACTCTGTGAATGAATGAAGATTTGTTTTTCTTTCCAAACAAAAAATAATGTCTAATTTTTCAACAAAGTAAGTGCAAGGTCAGTTCCTCCAGTGACAGTGCTCGGCTAATTTTAAAAATGAGGCTTTTATATGTTTTTTTGACCCAATGGGGCTTCCGGGCTCTATGAAGATGGTTAAAGGAGGCCTTGAATTCAGACAAAAGCAATTATTTCTTTTCAGAGCTTCTTCACCCTACCAGAGGGGCTTCTGACCATTATTAGATGAAATCTAAATTGTAGCTAGTAGTATTAGGGGGTGGGGGTGGGGTGGGGGGGTGTGTATGGGGGGTGATGGGAAATGGTGGTAGATAGCTGAATTCCTGAGACTACCCACTCAGTCTAGCTCAAGGGAGGGAGAAATTGGGCTGAGTTATTATAAATAGCTCATAGTTTTGTTTTGGTAAAAAAAAAAATTCTGACAGAGAGAAGAGATGGCACATGAGTACATTGAGAGGAGAATTACATCCTGACTGTGGGTCATCCAACCTCTCCCTGGATAACTGAGAGTTCACAGCAATGCTAGGAGCAACAGCTCACCTGAGGCAAGAGTGTGTGTCTTGTTTGAAGAGAGTATTGGAGAAAGGAATGAAATGCCTATCAGGCTAATAGGGAATCTGGTAACCAGCTTCATGGGACCTAGTTGTACTGTTGTTCTATATGAAAGAACCATTATTTCTCTGATTCTCTTCTTTCTCTTCTTATATCTCTTCTCCTAGCCTTTTCTTCATTTTTTTCCCTCTCTTTTTCCTTTGTATCTTTCTCAAGCTTATGGTACTCCAGAGCTAATATAGATATTTTTAAATAAATTTTAATAATAACTCTTATTTTTATATCACCTCCTTTTCCCTCCCACTTCCAGAGAGTCATCCTTTATAACAAAGTCCAGGGGTGGGGGCAGAAGGAAAAAAGGTCAGGAATATTGACCAACTTATCAAAAAAGCATGAAGTTATATTTAGTGGTCCAAATCCATGGTCCCCCGCCTCTCTAGAAAAGTAGAAGTGGGAGGGTTATTCTCGTATCTCTTCTTTGGGACCAAGTCTGGTAACTATATTTTGGTATCTATAATTAGTATTTCATTTCAAATTTTTTTTCCTATTTGTTTTTTTTTCTACTTAATGGTTAGTGTAAATGATTATAAGTTGTAGTACTTAAGTATATTGTTTTTCTGGTTCTATTTGTTTTGCATCTGTTCATATAAACCTTCCCTTGACTCTTTTTACTCATCACATTCATCATTTCTCATAGCATAATAATATTCCATTATATTTATAAACCACAGTTTATTTATTGTCCTTTTTGGTCATGTTAGTCATTTTGAATTTGAATTTCTCTAATCAATAGTGATACGAAGCATTTTTTTCATATGTGTATGAATGATTTTAATTTCTTCCTCTGAAAGCTGCCTATTCTATTAACCATTTTTTGACTGAGGAATTCTGCTACCTTATTGACTGCTACATAACTGGGTATGGTGGGCCACAGGCTACTATATACATTAAATGAGCCATGACTCTCCCTACTGAAGAGAGGGCCCCTAGCTACTACCTTACAGTCTATTACAGCAGAGAAACTAACCTTGTAGAAACTAGAAGAAGCCCAGCAGATTTCTCAGTTACTCTGTCACCAGAAGGCAATGGAAATACAGCATCCATTAGAGTGGATATGCCAAGTAGGTACAGCATGCCCAGTAGAGGGCAGAGAGACACAACACCCAATAGACAAGAGCAGAAAGCAATGCAATGACAGCAGAGTCATTGGCAAGCCTGCAGAGTCAAAAGTTTAAATAGCCCTGGAGTTGAATAATTTCTGAGTGTGTGTGCCCTGGCCATGCTTCCCACATGTTCCCCAATCCTGAGTATTCTTTGACAATATGGCCTTTCCCCATTGGCAATATAATAGTCTGTGGGAGGTGATGCCCCAGGTGTGCTTGGAAAGATATTTGCTTGGTACTTTATTTGCTATGGTATTGGAATAAGTGTTTTATTGTTTTTAATTGTGTCTTCAGCTGATTGGTAAAAGTAAACACATCAGTAGGGGCCCTTAAGCTTTACTTTTCTGGGGAACCCAGTTACATTAGAGAAAATTTATCAGTCTGTCTTGTCAAAATATCTTTTCTAGCTTCTGGTCACCTACAAATTTGAAAAATGCATCATCTAAGTAAATGAGAAAAAAAATTCACTAGATAGAGGCCTTCCCTTATGGTTTATTAATCACTACCCCTTGAGTCCTGTCCTTCAATTAGTTCCAAAGCCCCCTGGACTTTTGGACACCATCTGGTCCACAGCCATTCAGACCCTGAGAAACAGTTACTCAGCATTAGATCAGTGTCCAGTCAGTCTCCCTCAGAGATAAAGTGAAACCTGAAAAGTTAATTACTGGATTCATTGTTAATAATAGTGTGTGTAATCTCTCCAAAAAGGCCATAAATTCTTCTAAAGCAGGCACTGATATCTTTGTTTCTTTCAATATTCCACTGCTAGCAGCTAGAACAGAACCCACATACCGTAATAGTGAATGAATGTTCTCTATGGTTCCCATCTTTACCTTTGTCCTACAAGAGCATTTCAATCTGATCTTTAATTCTCCTTGGTTCTAAAGTGTCAGCATCTCACTCCTGGCAGGAACTAGACTCGGCTGAATTACAAGCATCTTACAGGAACACCATGCCTATAGTCATATTGACCTGTGACATCTTTCTTCCTGCCCATTCAGCAAAATTGCTGTGACTTCTTAGTGAAGTGGGGAGCCCTGGAAAAAGGAGAGAGGACAGGTGAAGGGAGTATGGAAGAAGGCATTGAATACTACCATTTTAATGTCACCCTCTTGGGCTATTTCTGACCTGACCTCTTTTTATGTCTCTCACTTGCCCTTCACAAGGTCTGAAAAACTGGCATCAAATGGATGTGGCTGTTGTACTCAGCTCTCAATTCCTCTGGGTTCATTTCCAGAAGAGAAATTCTGATTCACCAAGTTTACAAATCCAATCGTTCCGCTGCAGCACCAGGCAATATTGCACTAAGTCAACATCCCTGATTACATTTTCATCTATTTATTTACTTTTGAGCAATGCACAAAGCACGTTTATTAATTCTCCCCTCTGTTCCCTCAGGTCACTTTTAATATTGTAGCCACAGATGAGTGCATGAAGGCAACGTTAGCCATCAGCATAGTTTTCTGATCTGCCTTGGCACCCACACTGGTGGGGCACTGATTGGATCTGGGGCAGCTGGAGGAATTCCAGGATTTGACTGCCAAAGCCTAGCAGGAGGCCAGGGGCCCCCAGAAATGAGGAAGCAGTCATGAAAAGAGTCCCCTTGGGGATGTCCAACTGTGAAATGGGGGTCTTGATTCCCTCTCAAAATTGCTACCAGAGTCTAATTTCCATTAATTGGAATGTAATTGCATAATCACTTCAATAAATGCCTCCTGGACATGTTCAACCCAGAGATATTCAGATGGAGCTGTGTCTGCTACCAAAGTTAATTTGGGTAGTGGTGGGGGCCGATGCTGAAAGTGATGTTTTTTCCATGATGGTAGACAGACTCCAGTCAGGGCCACTGGCTCCCCTCGGAAAGCTCATCCTCCAAGAAGACCTTGGAGCTAGTCTCTCATGCTAGCTATAAGTCAGCCTCAGAAAGAGAATGCTTAGATCCACTGATGTTTCCCCACTCTGCCTCTTGTAAGTGGTAAAAGAAAGAAAATGTATTTTATTGGCCATCACCCTTGCAGACAGTGGCCCCTCTCCTGGATAAGTGGATAAACTACTATTTACAGGCTCTAGATAAGCAAAGAATCTCAGAGTTGGAAGGAACCTCATATGCCATTAAATCTACCCATTCCTGAAGAAGAGTGACCTCTACAAGGTCCATGACAAGAAGTGATGAAGCCTTTGCTGGGGAGTGATGGAGAATCCATTACCATCTGAAGCAAATCAGTCCATTTCTTTTTCTTAGGTTCAGAGAGAGTTAAAAATCAGACCCTTCAGTAATTTCCACCCAGTTTTCCAATTTTGTTCTCAGGGGGCCAAGCAGAAACATTGTACATCCTCAGCATCCATTGTCCATTTGTGGAACCAATATGAAGGCACTAGAGTTCCCTAAAAATAATAACAAACCCCTCTACTTTCTGTCATAGCTAGGCACATGAGGTTAAATGACTTGCCCAGGTTCATACAACTATAGAATGTCTAAAGCCAAATATGAACCTCATCCTCCCTACTCCAGGCTAGAACTCCATCCACTGTGCTACCTAGATACTCCACTAGAGTTCTCTAGAAGGCAGCACTTATGTGTGAAGTAGACAAAGCAATATGGTGCAATAGCAAGAGAACTGGCTCTGGAGTCAGAAGGCCTTGGGTTCAAATCCTGCCTCCTGGGAACAGCTAGGTGGCTCAGTGGATTAAGAGCCAGGCCTAGACTCAGGAAGTCATAAGTTCATATCTGGCCTGGGGTACTTCCTAGCTGTGTACCCTGGCCAAGTCATTTAACCCCCATTGCCTAGTTCCTTACAAACCACTCTTTTAGTTTAGAATATTATAAAATGGAAGGTAAGGGGTTAAAAATATCCTGCCTCCAATGCTTACTACCTGTGCCATGTTGATCAATCAGTCAGTTATGGAACATTAAACCCTAGAAATATAAATGCAAGCATAACGAAAGATTGCCCTTGCCCTCAAGGAGCTTACATTCTAATGGGGGAAGACAGGGGGAAAAGGGAAGATACCAAATTCCAGCATGGTAGAGAAAGTCCTGCAGAGAGGAATCAGCAGTGCAGCCTGGAGAAGGATGCAGATTTCTTTGACCAGAGCCTCCCCTTTAAACTAGAGGCTCTAGGAGGAACTAGCCAGTCAGAAGGTGAGACCTCTGGGAACAATCATTTAACTTCTCTATCTGAATCATGAAGGAGATGGACTTCCAGTTCTAGCTCTATAATGCTCTAACCTTGGCAGAGATGCCACATTTGAAATAAGTGCAATAAAAAAAAAGAGTAACTGTCCTAAGGTAGAAATTAAAGGCATTTTTCCCTTTACCATACATGATAATAATAATAATCTAATTTGAAGCTTATGAAAATGCTGAATGTATGAATTGAGAATCATTGTCAGTTGGTAATGGTTGATTATAATAATAATAGCTGATATTTATATAGTGCTTTAAGGCTTTCAAATCCCTTTATATACAGAATCTATTTGATCCTCACAACAGCAACATAGTATGAAAGGTATTACCAACTTTTAAAATTTTAAAGATAGAGAAACTTAAGATTTTGAAAGTTTCAATGACTTCCCATGGCCCCACAGGTAGTAATTGTTGGAAATGGGAACTGAATGATCTTTCTGAGTCGGAGTCTTTTACTCTATTTACGTTGGTGAGCATTTATATTTTACATGCTATATTAATTTTGGTGTAAGGGTCAGTGAGGATTTCTGAGAATTCCTGAGTCTGGTTTCTGGGTCAGAGATTCTGTCCATTCTATTAGTTTTTGCATTTTCTTTGTCCTTAGGAATACTGAGGAAGGCCTTCCCTTTTAACAGAATTTGGTTAATAAATGAAAGGGACAAGGGTTCTTTTCCTGTGTATGTGAAAAACTATCACCAGTTCACCTGTCAGTATGGGGCAGGGCTGAGAATTTGATGGACCACCTCCATATTAGATATTTACCAGGTAGAGATATCTTGGGATGTTTAAGAGAGAAGTGTATTTAGGTGCCTGGTCCAGGTCCGTCAAAGTCTCTGTTCATCAAGAGAGCCATTGAATTCTGTCTCTTTATTGGTTATGATGCTGACCTAATCAATAAACTGATATTGTTACACAAAAATCAGTCTCTCAAGATGATTTTAAATATAATACACCTTAGACTGCTGAGAATTTACTTTCAAACTCTCTAGGAATGGATATTCCCCAATTCATCCTCTGTCCTCTGACACTGCCACCTCTCTAGTGCAGATTCTCATCATCTCATACTTGGACTATTGCAATAGCCTGTTGGTAGGTCTGCTTACCTCAAATCTCTCCCCAATCTAATCCACTTTTCGTTAAGCCACTAAAGTAATTTCCCTAAAATGTAGGTTCAATCATGTCACCCCATCTATTCAGTAAACTTCACTGGATCCCTATTCCTTCCATGAACAAATACACAATCCCCTGTTTAGGATTCAAAGCTTTTCACAATGTAATCCCCTGCCACCTTTCCAAAGTTCTCACTGCTTACTGTCCACCACACAGTCTTCAAACCAAAGACACTAGCTTCCCTTGCTGTCACACAAGCAAACCCTTCCATCATCTACAGAAAGCCTTTCCCAAGCCCTGTTAATTCAGGTGTCTTTCCTCTCTTATTTACTTCCAATTTACCAAAATTGTACGTATTTGTTTGTTGTCTCCTCCTTTAGATTGTGAGCTCCTTGCTGGCAAAGACAGCCTTTTCCCTCTTTTTGTAACTGGTACCTATCACAGTGCCTAACACATAGTAGGCACTTAATACATGTTTATTGACTAACTGATTATTTCCTTCAGGGACCCAGTCCATGGGTCAGCCATTCTAAATTCATAACTCTGCCTTTTTTTAAACCCTTACCTTCTATCTTAGAATCTATACCAGGGTCAGCAACCTTTTTGGTCATGAGAGCCATAAATGCCACATTTTTTAAAATGTAATTTTGTGAGAGCCGTACAGTGCTCACAGTGTGCGCTCCTGTAACAGCGCCTGAAAAAAAATTGACTTCATGGCTCCTGCAGAAAGAGTCAAACGTTGTTGACCCCTGATCTATATACTATGAATTGGTTCCAAGGCAGAAAGGCAAGGGCTAAGTAATGACAGTTAAGTGACTTGCCCCATGTCATATAGCTAGGAAGTGTCGGAGGTCATATTTGAACCCAGGATCTCCTGTGTCTAGGTCTGACTCTCAATCCACTGAGCCACCCAGCTATCCCCATAACTACCTTAAATCCCTCCTCCTGAGCTTTAGGCTCAACACCTCATATTCCTTCAGTTGGGGCAATAAACAAAGGATTTCTATGAATCCACCTTTTGTCAAAGGTCACCCTGGAACTGTCCTGCTCTACATGATCTTTACTGACATTTTCAGCAGACTCTTCCTAGACTCACTATATCTCATTTTCAAGTTTCAGCTGCAAGCTTCCCTCACCTCTGGGACTTCTCTCTGCCTTCTTAAGACAACTGTTATTGTTTCATAAATATATCAGTGCTGGCAAAAGGTGGTCAGGAGGCAGCAGGAATGAAAGATGCTGCACTGTAGATAGGTAGTGCTTTGGGTGATTGCTGGCTCTCCCACAGGGAGGCAGAAAGAGATTTATTTCTCTGGGAAAGGTGACAGAGGAAAAAAATGGGGAATGCCTAGAGCTAGGCAGATGCTTGACCTGGTTTGGGCAAGTGAAATCATCTCCCATTTTTCAGTACCCACCTACGATTTTGAGATGGCTCTGCTCTGATTCAAGTATGCCACTGAGGTGCCCAGTTAACAGAGACCCTGTGTCCCTTTCCCCTTGGGGACCCATTTTTCCTTTCAAGGACCTTGGAGCCTTTTTAGACTAGAGAGTGTAACACCTACTCTCACACCATCATAGAGATCATGGGCACTTTGTCAGGCATCTTACCCAAGTCTTTTAATATACTTGTTCTACCTCATTCTTAGTGAGAGTTTGTTAATCATGGTCCTGGCAGTGCTACAGTACCACCAGGATGGGCACAAATGCATTCATCCTCAGCTCTCTACACTCCACTCCTGGAATAATAATCCTGGGCAGCAGACAGAGAAGTGAGGGAGAGGAGATACCATTCCCAAACTGTTGATTTCCACATGACTCTTTTATGAGCCAAAGTGCTGGGGCTCAATTGAAATTTACTAGGAATTTTCATATGTTAATCTGGAGTGCTTCCACCCTTCTCTCAACCTAATGGCACTGATTCCTCTCAAGCAAGGAAATGGAAATAACAGTGTATAGTGGAAAGAGAAATAAATTCTGAGTTGTATGACCTATATTTGAATCCTGGATCTGTTTGCTGCTTATTAGGTGTATAATATAGACAAGACTGATTCCCCGTTTCTCCATTCTTCTCCTGGACACTCAGTTTCCCCCATCTGTAAAATGAGGGGACAGGGAAGAGCTTGATCTCTTCCCTATGATCTCTAAGCTTCTAGCTTTAAATCCCATGATAGGATAGAGGGAAACAAGACAGACCTGGGGAAAGATTCTTAAGAGCATCAAATTATCCCCAGACCAGGGACCAAAGCTAATGAATATTGAACACACTGGTCACTGCTCTATATACTCATTGCTAAAGGGTTATCAATTTATAACTGCTGTTTGCATAGGACCCAAAGTGGGAGATAAAAGTGAATTCCTATTAGCTGCCAGTATTTTAATCATTTAACATGCCCTTTCCTAGCTGAAAAGAAAGAATATGTTCTAAGGTAAGGGGAGGCTATATTTGGTTAGAATCAAATAAATGTTTAAGTCATTCAGTTAGCAAACCAGTGGAAGTGAGAGGTGTCCTAACTAGGTGGTACCGGGTCTGGGGAGTTTCCTCGTCTATAAAAGAGATTAATGATAGCACCTACCTCCCAGGGTTGTTGTAAGGATGTTGTTGTAAAGATGACATATTAATTTTAAAGTACTTGGCACAATGCCTGGCACAGAATAAGAGGTATATAAATGTTGAGTATTGTTATTGCTATTATCATCATCATCATCATCACCATTATAGTTAGAGGACAGGACTTAGCATCTTGCCAAACCGAGTAAACTGAATTCAAATCCTACCTTAATACTGGGTGAGAGGGAAGGAGGGGTAGAAGGAAGATAGAAAAGGCAGCCTTGGGGACAACAAAAATATTATATTATTATTATTTTGAGACAATGTAATACAGTGAAAATATTAATGGACTTGGGAGTCACAGGATATGAATGTGACTTCCTGATCTTCCAGATACTACCTGTTGGACTATGAGCAAGTCATTTGTCCACTCCAGATCTCGTTTCCTCCTCTGTAAAGTCATAGAATTGGGCTAGAGAGCCTCTAAGGCAGGGGTCGGCAAACTTTTTGGCCATGAGAGCCATAAACGCCACATTTTTTAAAATGTAATTTCATGAGAGCCATACAATGCTCACAGTGCGTGCTCCTGTAACAGCGCCTAAAAAAATTGACTTTGTGGCTCCTACAGAAAGAGCCATATGTTGCCGATCCCTGCTCTAAGGTTTCTTCCAGCTCTAGACCAAGGATCGTGAGCTATTATGGTTGGCTTTAATTTCTCCCAGGAAGAAATGGGGAAAGCACTATGCTCTGAGTCAAAAGACCTAGCCTCAAGTCCCAGTTCCATTTTTCACTAGCTATGGAACACTTAGTCAAGCTTAAATTTCCCTCTCTATAATCTAGAAACAATTTTTGTACTACCTACCAAAAATGCTGTTGTGTCTATCACATCAGATCATATATATATATATATACATATATATATATGTATATATATATATGTGTGTGTGTGTGTGTGTGTGTGTGTATAAAATGTCCCCTCTAATTATAAAGACCAAATGAACACAAGCTATTATAATTATTATTATTTGATTCCCACTCTCAGAGAACCAACAATCCTACACTTCTGCAGAACTAAGAAATGAAGGTGATAGTAGCTCCCTCTGCACACACTTTGAAGTCAGTCTATACAACAGCAAACAGGGTCTGCTGACCCCCTCCTCCAAAATGTTCCTCCCTCATCAGGCTTCAACACCAGAATTACTCAGCCCAAATTTGTGTTTCCTATTTCTTTCTCCTGTTTCTCATTCTGAAAATTAATAGCATGGTTTTCTATACTGCCTAGCTCGAGGTAAACATTCCTGCCAATATGTTATCCCCTTGATAGTGAACAAGAACTCTGCTTTAGAAAAGTAAATTATACTGCATACATAGTAGGAACACAACCAAAGGGTACTTGGATGTTTGGCTGCATCCATGGAGACTTTCTAATCTTAATATGCCTGGTGACTCCCGAGCACTTATCATATTCTGAGAGATGCATCATCAACTGTACAAATAATGTGATTTTGACCTCTAAGTACTTAAGTAGCATCAGGTCCTAGAATCGAAGAGTTATTCTGAAGTAAGAGAAACTGAAAGGGACCAAAAGGCCATGGAATCACCTCCCTTACTAAGCTGTTCCAGTAGCTTACAATTTAGAAATGTTTCCTTATCTTTAACTTCAATTCTGGTATAATTCAAGGCAATTTCCCTGGTTCATTCCTCAATGGAGATGAAAAACAACTTGTGACCCTTATGCTAAAACTGGACTGGTTCTGTGAATCACACAAATGCAAATTTTAACATTATAAGTTCAGATATTTCAAGATAGTTACTTTTAGCTCATTCTTCTCATCTTTTTTCAAAAGGGTTAAAATATAAACAGTCCTGAGACAAGTTGGCATTCCACTTTTATGCTTTTATATTTAACATTCAATAGATTATTTGACAGAGGGATGAAATTATTACTTTCTAAAGCTGAATAAAGTTTTAGGTTGTAAATCTTTTGTAGGCTCACTGAAAACATATTCCGTACAATACCAGAAGCAGACAGGATAAGAAGGAAGAAATCTGTACATCATTCTGTTCCCACATGACTTTATATGCTTTGGCTAGGCCTCTACATTTGGAAAACTTTGCATTACATGTAACTTGGAAATTATGAGCCTTGGCTTACAAACATCTTTTTAAAACATTGTTTTCAAATATTTATGGATAATAATTTTATAAAAGCCATTGAAGACAATTACTTGTTCGGTGATAATAGTATAGTTTTGGCACAGTTTATTAGTTGATTTCTCCAAGATATTTTGAGGTCTGTATTTGAAGAATGACAATTTGTATGTGCATAAAAGATAGTTAACTTCTTATGTATAATTCTAGCTATAAAGTATTTGGTATATGCCAGGTTTTTGCAACCTGCAGAGATGTGTTAGAATTTGTACAGTATCTGTGTATAATCTATGTTAATCAATGAGTCCAAGACCAATAAGGATAACCCATCTGTAGTTTCAAGTGGCAATGGCATAGTCCCGAATAGCCATCATAAGCTCCTATATATACTTCCATAAATAAATGCAGATAAATTCATCATTTGATTTTGGTTACATTTGATAAGTCCAATGACATGTATTGGTTTTCAGCTTTGACTATCACTCAAAGTGATGGATGCTTGTTCCAAAAGTATTTCTGTAGACAACTGAGCTATTAATCATATGATCTACAAATATCTAGCAATCTTCTTGCCCTTTTTGGCAAGGAAGTGTTCATTTTCCATAACTGACTTGGGATGGCAATAAGTCTCTTAATCCATCTGGTCACAGCCTTCTCTTTGGTATCTTTATGTTAAATATATCTTGTTAAGAGAAGATCAAGGTATTTGTAGGTATGGCTTTCATTCACTGGTTCAATGTGAATTCTAGATTCAAGCTCGAAGCTCTAGTCTCTGTTTTGCATTGGCTGTTAGGAATTTTAAATTTCATGAGTCAAAATGATATTTTTAAATCATTGGAAAAAGAACTCATGAGATAAGAGTTGTCTAATTTGGGGGGAGAGCCATAGGGATTGCCAATATTAATGTAATTAATTGCATGTTAATTAACAAAATTAATTAATAAGTAATTATTAAAGTATTTGGGGTTGACTAAAAGTAGGCACAGCCATAATAGGCTTAAACTCTCTCCCTGAAAAATGCAATACTTTATATGAATCAATCTGGATGTTATTCTGTGACGTATGTTAAAATATGAAACACTTTTTCTATGTGGACATCAAATTCTGTAACATTCTCATAATATATTCATCATAGGTGAATTTTATATACACATGAATAAGCCATGAGCATAGAACTGAGTCAAAGGCTTCATGATTATAAACAAATGCAGTATAAATATTATGGCACTTTTGGACAGCTTGTTCAATCAATACTAAGTTGCTCTTACACCTCTGGGACTTTTTTTTTTCCTTCTCAGCTGGTCTATGGTTTTCTTTTAGGTGTTTATAGCATTCTTTTAGTGATACAAATCATTAATGCTTTATATAAATTATATAACGTGTAATTAACCAATACATGTTACATGTAATATGGAGGCATAATAGGTATTTGTATACTAGAGTATGATGCCTCAAAAGGAAGAATCAGGCTCACATCTGAGAAGCTGGTAAAATGATTTCCTAGCAACTTGTGTGTTACTGTAAATTGTTTGAGCTACTAATTATGACCATTATCCAGGACCTTTGCTTTCTAGTTTTACAAAGAAGATGGAGTTTTACTCTGACAAAGATTTAATTTAAAAATCAAGTCATTCCCCAATCGACAAATGGTCAAGGGATATGAATAGGAAGTTTTCACATGAAGAAATCAAAATTATCAATAATCACATGAATAAGTGTTCTAAATCCTTCCTGATTAGGTAAATGTAAATAAAAACAATTCTGAGGTACCCCCTCACACCTAGCAGATTGGTCGATATGGAAGCAAAGGAAAATGATAAATGTTGGAGGGGATATGACAAAATTGGGACATTAATACACTGCCAGTAGAGTTGTGAATTAATCCAACCATTCTGGAGAGCAATTTGGAATTATGCACAAAGGGCTTTAAAAGAATGCCTGCCCTTTGATCTAGTCATACCACTGCTGGGTTTCTACCCCAAAGAGATAATAAGGAAAAATACTTATACAAAAATATTTATAGCCACGCTTTTTGTGGTGGCAAAAATTCGAAAAATGAGGGGTGTCCCTCAATTGGGGAATGGCTGAACAAATTGTGGTATTTGATGGTAATGGGATACTATTATGCTGAAAGGAATGATGAACTGGAGGATTTCTATGTGAATTGAAAAGACCTCCAAGAACTGATTCAAAGTGAAATGAGCAGAACCAAAAAACATTGTACACAGAAACTGAAACACTGTGGTACAATCAAATGTAACAGACTTTTCTACTAGCAACAATGCAATGATCCAGCACAATCCAGAGGAATTTATGAGAAAGAAACACTATCCACGTTCAGAGAAAGAACTGTGGGAATAGAAACGCAAAAGAAAAATATATGATCAATCACCTGATTAAATGGGTATATGATTGGGGTTTGGGTGTTAAATGATTGCTCCACTGCAAATATTAATAATATGGAAATAATTTTTGAACAATGATACTGTATATCCCATTGGAATTGCTTGTCAGCTCAGGGAGTGGGAAGGGAAGAGGGGTAGGAAAAATCAAGAATCAAGCAAATGTGGAAAAATATTCTAAATTTTAAAAAAATTTTAGAAAGAAGATGGAGTTTTAGACCCCTTTTTTGGCTTAGTTGTACCATTGCTAATTACATTCATGGTGCACAAGCTTTTGGTTACTCATTTAATCAGACTTGCATAGTTATTGTGACATATCTTAGAACCATATAGAGGGTCAGAAAATTTCCATATCCTTCTTCATTTCATTAACAATCTTTTCTCAACTCTTGACTTCTTTGCTTCTTAAGCTTCCATGGTACAATTGTTGTTGTTATTGTTGTTGTTTAATAGATATTAAATTATTTATTTTGTCCTTTTTGCTGCTCTGACTCCTTGTTTTATCTTTGCCTTTTGACTCATTTCAGTTATTGATTAATGGAATCTAGAACTTCTAATGTGCTATCATTTTCCAAATTCTCAGTTACATGTTTCTATTTCTGAAGTTTTTAAATAGACAATAGGACATTAAAGTTTTCTATTATGTGAAACACTGAAATATTGATAGAATCTCCTTTAAAGATCTTTAAGAAGACTTAGAAGACACGCCTACCATGGTGATGTTTGATATCTCTCCTCCAGAATATACCTTCATGGCATTATCCTTCTTTGGGTGTTTTTTGTTATGGTAATAACTGTACCAAATACTGCTGAGTACAGGTTCTGAAAGGTTTTAACAACTTTTAATAACTATTATTGAGAAATAACTTTGCTCATGGTGATTTTAGAAGATACCTAGAAGATATTCTGATTACTATCTCTTGATGTAATTGGTCTGCATGTTGGGTTTATCCCATCAAACTCAAAAAAAGACTTTTCCAGAATTCCTTTCTAAGTACACTCATTTCCTTTCCAAATTCATTTGAAATGTCAGTGCTTTGTTATCCATTTAGTTATTATATATTGTTTCTGGAGTCTGTATAAAGTAAAAATCATTAATGACTTCCATGACTTCAACTTTTCTTTCTTTGAATTTTAGTATCTCCTCAAATTCATTTATTATTTTACCTAATTTAGGATTAGGGATATAATTTTTAAGCCCTTACCTTCTGTTTTAATATGAAGTCTAAGACAGAAGAGCAACAAGGGCTAGGAAATTGGAGTTAAGTGACTTGTCCATAGTTACACAGCTAGGATGTATCTGAGGTCAGATTTGACCTGGGTCCTCCCAACTCTAGGCTCAGTGCTCTATCTACTGTACTACCTAGTTATCCCAAATGTAGTTACTTTTTAATTGCCCTGCACTGATTGGCAATATATTTCTGCACTAACACAAAGCAATATTAAGCTTTTGCCTATACTTGGAGAAATCTGTTTCCAATTCTGTTATGACATAATAGTTGCATAGAATGAAAGCATTCTCATTCGATTCCATCTATGTCATGTGGACTTATGATTTACCCACTTTATGGTCATCATCAGCCACACCAAAGCATGGTGGGTATTGGTATAACTGATTTGCTCCACTGTACCTTGCCCTCCTGATACCAGAACATGCAGTGGCATCATCCACTCAACTTTTCTCTATGCCAAACTTATTATCACAACAGTTTTGAGTAAGGGCAGCCTACAATGCCACTTAGGCCAACTAGGTTGTACAGTAGATAGAATGCCAACCTCGGGTTAGAAAGGCTCATGTTCATGAGTTTAAATCTGGCCTCAGGTACTTACTAGCTGTGTGACCCTGGGAAAGTCACTTAATCCTGTTTCCCTCAGTTTTCTCATCTGTAAAATGAACTGAAAAGGGAAACCACTCCAATATCTTAGCCAAGAAAATCCCAAATGGGGTCACAAAGAGTCGGACATAACTGAAAACAAAAACAATGAACAATGCCTCTTAATCTATTGCTTAAATTCATAGGAATAATTCCATCCCAATGTTGAAGCTGCCAAATCAGAGAGTGGTATGGCAAGAGCTTAATTGGACAGCGTTTAGAGGTTACTGTTGTTGCTTATTATTTAAAGAGGAAAGTCACATGGCTTCTAGTCCTGGTCCTGCCCCTAACAAGGTTGAGTACTTCAGGCAAATCACTTGACCTTTCTAAACCCATTTCCTCATTTGCGAAATGAAAAGTTGAGAGCAAGGGATATCTGAGTATGTGTACATTCCATTATGTTCATACAGGTCTAGCTTCTGTTCATGCTTAGACCCAGAAGTGCCTCAAACACAAAGGAAGTCCTGAAATGATTCCACAAAAATTAAATGAGCCATCCACCCCATTTTAGTTAATATTTTATTGGATTTTCCTAGTAAACAGCTGGGGTGTGAACTTTTGTTGGGCTTACCTGTATAGCCGTTGTTTCTACAGTAGTTTCATTTCTCCAGATATCTGAAATGTTCCTTGCAAATCTTGCAGGAGAAACAGAAGGGTGAGACCCTGGGAAGTGGCAAGACCTATGCACACAGGTGTTTCCACTTCCCTATTTCATTCTTTTGCCCTTAAGAGACACTTCCTATAAGCCCAAGAGGGTTACATCACCTGGGATTCCTTTCACACTATGTGGGCAAATAGAAGTAGCTTCTCATACTGGAGACATATGAATAGACCATGCTGCCCGATTCCCAGGTATGGCACATTTGAGGGTCTTTGATTGAAGTGAGATATTACCTTAATGAAAAGTTGCCTTTCTCTAAGAACATCTGCCACCAACTCACCATTTCCCTCCATCTGTGGTGATAGAATCCAGATTTCATTATGGTGAAGGACCAAGCCTGCAGCTGAGAGTAATTAAAACAGGCTAAGTTGAAAATACATGTATGCCAGTTTAAAAGCATGAGTTCTTATTAATTTTCTCCTGCAACTAACCAGAAGCTTAAGTGCCTGGGCAAGTCAAAGTTCTGAAGGGCAATCACCATTCAGCCACTGCTAGCTCAAGGGTTCTGTCAAAGAGATTTGACTGAAAGCGTCCCCTCTCACTGAGCCACCTGTCTGTCTTCTTTACTCTGATAGCGCCCACATTTCACTGATTTCCCCTTCCACCTTCCACTCTGACACCTGGTAATCCAAGGTGTCCACGTGTTGGCAACAGACAAAGACTGGGAGCTGACAAAATTGGCCTGATGCCTCACTTTGCACTGTGCTGATTAAGTTTTAATTGGCAATTCTTCTCTATAATGGAAAGTAATTGCAGAAATTCCCAGAAATTGTTTGTGGAGTAGAAAGAAATAGATTCATCTGAGTTTTACTGGAGCAGCTTAATTAAAGACTTTACAAAGTGCAACAGATGGTACCTTGCTAGTTAGCCGGGCAGAGCTCTTCTATGGCATTTCCCAGCATCAGACAAGTCTACTCCTTTCTGCCAGCTCCATTTTCACTCATGACACCATTTGGAACCAACTCCTGCGCTAAAGCTGGCGCCAGTGTCTGCCTCCATTTTACGATCAAAGGAGCCTAGAATTTGTGGCAGGTGTGAGAATGACAGTCCCAAAGCCTGGTATCCATGCCAACCTCTTGATGACCAATATGGGTAGCATCAGCCTGGTTTTATTTTTTAAAATAATTATCATTCTGGTGTAGGGGAAAGGGCACTGGATTCGGCATTAGGAGACTTAGGTGTTAGTCCTGATTCTGCACTTTATTATTTAAAATTTGACCAATTGGATTTTTACTCCATATGCCATACAAGAGATTTCCCAGGGAGCTAAAGAAACCATTTCACCTTGCGGTATACAAGTGGTTTTTTCCCTTTCCAATATTACCTAGGCTCTTCACCTAATTAACTGTTTGACCTCAAGCATGCTTTTAATTCTCTGGGCCTCAGTTTCTTCCTCTATAAGATGATCTGATTGGATATTACAAATCTTTATCGGACAGGCAAGCAATGATAGGAGCAGTACATGATCCCTAACTGTTCCCTCTTCTAAATTTGTCAGGAAGTGGGGTGGATATTTAAACAATCCCAGAGGATGGAGAAAATAGAGGGACACTTGGGGCAAGTGAACTGCTTCTCCTGGAGCTCCTAGACCCAGCAGAAATTGCTGACACACAGCCCAAGTTCCACGGAAGAGAAGACAGTAATAATAATCTACCATTTGCCAATATCAAACTGGAAAAAAAGAAACCATTTGTAGTGTACAAGGGGAAATGGTTGAGGTTTTTTAGCTCCCTGAGAGATCTCTTGTATAGGATTTGAGTAAAAATTCAACAGGTAAAATTTCACAAATAGGGATTAAAAAAAAAAAAAAAGATCCATAAATGGGAGCAAACATACAGAAGGCTTCAGAAGAATGGAGGCACTTTGTTCTGTCAGTTCATTCCTGAGATATAAAGATATTTCTCTGAGATGATCTCTAAAGAGTTTTCTTACCTCTATAAGCCAATCACCAAAAAATTGGTTCCCAGGGAAAGGAAGAAAGTGCCATCTATTGGAAGATGAGAACAGCAAGAAGATCTGAGTTACTTCCTACCTGTGTGACCCTGGACAAGTCATTTCACCCTCATTGCCTAGCCTTTGCCTCTCTTCTGCCATGGAACCAATACTAGTATTGATTCTAAGATGGAAAGTAAGGGTTAAAAAAAAGAGCTGAGTTAAGGAGATACCTGCCCTCTCCCCACCCCTAGTCCCTTTCTTCTAAGATGGTGAGCCCTCCAAGAGCAGGGACAATGTTTTTACTATTGTATATATTAGTAAACTAGCCATACTTTATAATAATCTTTCTTTGTCTTAATAAATGCCTGTTGACTGACTGACCTAAGAGAGAAGGGCTATAATAAATGACTGACACTCGCCAGACCTAACAGACAGAAACAGATTAGTGGACAGTAGTAACAATGAACAGCGATTAATGAAATCAAGGGACAATGGAGGTAAGAGCTGCCCTAGAATCAGAACCCTGCACACAAAGGCAAAAGCCCCAGAGCAGGACAACCACCATGGAAGAGCAAGCCTCAGAAGCCACACCAAAGTCTTACTCAGGACAACCCTATAAGCCAGGGAACTTGGACAGGTTTCAGGATGGGGAGCAGTTCTCTGGTAGGTAAAGAATAGCTAATGATAGCTAACTTTTATTAAGCACCTACTATATGCCAGGAGGTTCATTGTGAAAAGAAATTCTTCTCTTTGTCTATTTTAAGTTAACACTTACTTAACCCCTGCTTAACCCCTACTTAACACTTTGTTAGCCATCAAGTAAGAGAATTCACAAGTCACTTACTTGGAGAGCTCCACCTTTTTAACTCAATCAATCAGAAACTTGTGAATCCTTTGATGAAAATTAACACCTTCAGAGGCCTATGATAAGAGTTGACACCTTCAGAGGATGAGAAGTGGATCCCACAGACACTGCTCCTCTGGGTAGTGCAAGGCAATTTGGAAGCTGTGACCCCTGTGAAGAGGGGAAGGGACAAGAAGTGACTATAAAAAGCTCTGAAAGTCTTCAGTTGGGTCATCTTCAGCTTGAATCTTCAGCTTGGATGATCTTGGATTGGGACTGTGGCTTGGAGCTACAATTTGGACCTTGGCTTCTACTTGGGACCTTGGCTCTTGGACTGGCTCTTGAATAATTGAGTAGCTGGCCTTCCTTTCCTGGCTTTTGGAGAGAGATTAGTTCCAGAGAGGTCTTCCCCTCTTGAAAGAGGCCCTGTGGGTGGAACTTCAGGTCCTCTGGTCAAGGGTCAACAAGCCCTACCAGGCTGAGCACCAGAGAAATAGGTTATGATAGGCTAGACATCTTCTCTACCCTCTTTTTGCATTTTTCTACTTTTGTTCTTTCCACCCCTTTGTAAATAAAGCTACTAAAAGTCATTTTGGCTTGAGATATAATATTTTTAAATCAGTGGCCACAATATTAATTTAGAATTCTCACATATTTAGTCAAACCCCTAAATTTAATTCCTTACACCATGGTGTGTTCAGAGAGGACTAGAACTCTTCAGGGCTGCTCACCCACATCTGATGTCCACTTGTCACTCAGCCCTCACCCATGATTCCAAGAAGCCACAACTTGCACAGCAGCTAGTACACGTATCTCAGCAGATGGGCTACATGGGAATGAGGGTAACCCATGGATCTCAAACCCATAGGAGATTGGAGGGGGTATCTATCCCTGGCATGTGGAGACCTCCTCAGGTAGAAGGGGTAGGTAAGAACAATGTATTCCAATGGCCATGAAGATGGCTGAAGCAGGCATTGTGTAGGACTTAAAGCTCAGTCAGACACAGAAGACCCCAAGGTCATCCCCTGCATCCCCAGCCATCACTAGTTGCCCTGACTTTTGTCTTACTGCTAGACTCAATGACTCTGGAAGAGAGAGGGAGGCTGTTGACTTTGTGCAACTCTGTTTCGCTTCAATCCAATTGATAAGAAAGTCGAGACATCACCCAGTGATATCACCTCTCCTCTTCGAAGATGAAGGACAAATAACTATGAGCCAGACACTGTGCTAAATTGATTATTATTATCTTGTTGGATCCTCACAACAATTCTGGGAGGTAAGTGCCATTATTATTATTATTCCCATTTGAGGAAACTGAGGTAAACAGAGGTTAAGTGGCTTGCTTAGGATCACACAGCTAGTGTCAGAGGTTGGATTTTAATTCAGTCTTCCTGACTGTGAACCTGGTGCTTTCTTCATTGTAGTAACTAGCTACCCCTAATACTATTTATTTGGGGTTTGGATGCAAGACCTTTCAGTATCCCTGAATCTGTACCTACAACCATTCATGAGTTCAGCCTTGTGGGCTCTGGTAACTTTGTTTTTAAACTCTTACCTTCTGACTTAGAATTGGTACTAAGTATACATCTGTTCTAAGTCAGAAAGGCTATAAGGGCTAAGCAATGGGGGTTAAGTGACTTGCCCAGGGTCACTCAGCTAGGAAGTGTCTGTAATCTGATTGGAACACAGAACCTCCTGTCTCTAGGCCTGGCTCTCAATTCACTGAGCCACCCAGCTGCCCCAACATCTTCCTCAGTTGTCTAAATGGGCACAACAAATAGGAAAAGTAGTGAGCTCTCAGAGTTTACCAGGACCCTCTCACACAAGGGTTATATTTCTCTAGGTCCTTTTCAACATTCTTTGATTTCTGTGACCAGAAATTTTAGTCAGCATCAAAAAGCAAATGCAGGTTTTTAAGCAAAATGTCTCCCATAAGATACTAGCCATTTACTGACTGACTCCTCATTGAACTCCTCATTGAACAGAAAACCAAAACAAAACCAAAAAAATGACATAAAGCATCTGTTATTGCCCACTCATGGCCAAGCAATGTCCCTCAATTTGAATAATTATAGTAATAATAATAATGACAATAATGATACTAATGAATGCATATAGTATCTTGTGAATACAAGGAATATCATTTTTTTAACCTTCACCTTCTGTCTTGGAATTGATACTAAATATTGGTTCCAGGGCAGAAGTAAGCTCTAGGTAATAGGGATTAAGTGACTTGCCCAGGGTCACACAACTAGGAAGTGTCTGAGGTCATATTTGAACTCAGGACCTCTCCTCTCCAGGGCTGGCTCTCTAGCCACCTAGCTGCCCCCAAAGCAGGATGCCACATGAATATGAACAGCTGTCATCTGAAGCCCTGGAAGCAGCCTGGATCTGTGCCAACAAGTACACAGGGAAGAGCTGTGACAAGGATGACTCTCATATTCATGTGCCGCAACATCAATAAGGTGTCACCATGTGCTAGGGCTCTGATAGACTCCAGACTGGCATGCAGGGTGCCTTTGGGAAGCCCCAGGGCACTGAAGTCCAGGTACACATTGGAAAGGTAATAATGTCAATTCGAACCAAGATCCAGAATAAAGAACGTGTGATTGAAGCTTTGTGGAGAGCCGAGTTCAAGTTCCCTGGCTGCCAGAAGATCCATATCTCCGAGAAAGGGGTTTTCACCAAGTTCAATGCTCATCACTTTGAAGATATGATCTCTGAGAAGTAACTCATTCCCAACATCTGTGGGATTGAGTACATCCTTAACCGGGGCAACTTGGAACAAATGGTGAGCCCTCCTCTCCGGAGGAATGTGCTGGGGCCATCTGTCTATGTGTTGATCTTAACACATCTTGTCTATGTGTTAATCTTTAAAAAAAAAAGTCACCTAGCTGCCCTTTCCAGGGTGAGATGACAAAGAGTCAAGAGCTGGTGTCAGGAGGGCCTGAGTTCAAATCCAATCCTAAACACTTCTTAGCAGTGTGACCTTGGACAAGTCACTTAACTTTAATTCCCTAACCCTTGCCATTCTTCTGTCTTAGAACTGATACTAAGAGAGGAGGTAAAGGGCTTTTTAAAAAAGGTGCTTAGAATAGTGCCTGGCACATAATAGGTGATGAATAAGTGTTTATTTCCTTCTTTCAGGTATAGATAAGGAAAAAGCCTCAATTAAATGACTTAAAAGAAAAAACTCATCTACTAATTTTCCTGTTTTTAAGCCAAATAATCATTCCACTGAATGATGCCACTTCCCGACAGAGCCACCTCTAAAATGACACCTGCATCCTGGGCAATTATGGGACTTTCTTAAAACAATGATTAGCAAGCCCAGTGCCACATGGTTAAATCTTTTGTTTTCTGTCTCGTTGATTGGGTGCATTTAATTTGAATGATGGGCAGAGGGACATAACAAGTAGATTGTTAGCTAGGATGCCAAGAGGATCTGGGTTCAAATTCCTTCTCTGACACCTACTAAACATACCTGAATATATTCTACATCGCACAACCTCTCTATCCAAGTAGTTTCCAGGGGGACCAGATGTGACCCAGAAATACCTCATATTAGGGAGGATTTTCTGTCTGGCTGATTCTTCCTTTTGCCTGGTGTCCATTTCAGAGGATTTGGTTACAGTCCCAGAAGCCTTAGACCTTCTTGCTCTAGAGAGCACTAGAGTATCCCTTCCAGCAAACTCTCTTTCAGACTTGCCTCTCTGCAGCCACAGCTCCAGCATGCCTCGGTTTCCACTCTGGCTGGGACTGATATCTCTCCTTGCTGCCTTCACTGCTGGTGAGTTCACCCACTACCCCTTTATAAAAGAGAGATCTCAACTTCCATCCTCTCCGGCTGATGGCCAAGTCATTACATGACTCTGTGCTCCTGTCTTGGAATTTGTGGCAGATGTTGGAGTAGGCATCCTGGGAAAGGGCAACTGCTAAACCTTTGATCCCCAGTATGGGCAGCATTAGCTTTGTTTTCATGAAAGATAATTCCATTATCAGGTAACTGTGACTCTGAAAGCTGAGCTGGGGTTGGAGTGGAAGCCATATCAATATTCTATACTCTTCTGTAATGCTCTAATCTCTGTTGCTCGGATCATTCTTTCTTGTCTCAAAACTCCCGTTCCCCATTGTGTCTCTGAACTGGAATGCCCTTGTTCCCTCTGCCAATGCAAATCCTCCCCAGCTTAGGTCCCTTTCTCCTTTGGGACATTTCTTTAAGTACTACAACCCTGACTCATCTCATGAAATTAATTAACTGATTGATTGATTATTTGCATTTGCCAAATTCTTTCCATTGATGAGTGATTAAAAAAAATCAAAACAACCCCTGTTCTCATGAAGCTTAAATTCTAACAGCAGAGCCTACTCAGTAGGGAGGAGATACTACCAAGGAGAGGCCTTATTATTTGGGAAATTACAAAGATGTGAGTGGAATGATAAAGAACTCCATTAGTGTATCTTTTCCAGAGGCAATGAAAGTAGTGATATGATAATAGTTCTCGAAGAAAGAGGAGGATGAAATCAAAGAATGTTAAGAGTGCAGGCACCATTTTTGCCATACTTTCTCTTACTTCCATTGTATAGATGAGGAAACTGAGATATCATAGATTTAGAGTTAGAAGGGGCCTTAAAAGGTTTGGAGATATAGCTCTCTGCCCAAGGTCACACCCAGTAGTTAATAGAAGAGTTGAGTCTAGAACCCAGGTATCCTGATTCCCAGTCCACTTTCTACTATATCAGATGTCCCATCCTCTGCTGTACTGAGCTTCTTCTGTACTAATGATTTGTAGTACATGAGCAAGCACTGAATGCCATAGTTAATTTTTTAGCCTAGTATTGTGTATAACTTGCCCCCAAATACAAAGATCTACTTAAGGGCAGGGACTTCATAGTGCCTATTCTCAGTCTCCTTCCTTACTTGTATCTGTGTCCTGTAGCACATGACACAAGTTCTGGCACAGAGTAGGCACTCAATAAAGATTTCTGGAACAATTAATTGATCAAGGATAGTAAACTATCCATGGGTTCGTCTATAATGAGGTCTTTTGCCCATCTCCTCCAAGCTCCAAGGGCAGCTCGGTGGTGCAGTGGATAAAGAGTTGAACCTGGAGTCAAGAAGACCTGAATTCAAATCTAGCCTCAGACATTTACTAGCTTGGAACCCTGGGAAATTCACTGAATACTGTTTGCCTCAGTTTCCTCATTTGTAAAATGAGGTGGAAAAGGAAATGGCAAACCATATTTGTCAAGAAATTCCCAAATGGAATCACCAAGAGTCAGACATGACTGAAATGAATGAATAACAACAATTAGTCTCCAAGTACATCTGGTTTTCTCATAATTGCCTCTCTGCCCTGGGAACCTGTACAGGGAAACATACCTTTGATGGGCTGCCTATTTGGCATTCTATAGCATATCTGGAAAATGGAGGAAGAAATAATTGTGACAATAATAGCTAGCATGTATATAGTCCTTTAAGGCTTGCAAAGCATTTTACAAGTACTATCTTATTTGATCCCCTCAACAACCCTGGGAAGTAAGTGTTGTTATTATCTCCATTTTACAATCATGCAAACTGAGGCAGAGAATGGTTAAGTGATTGGCTAGGGCCATGTAGCTAGTAAATGTGAAGAAGGATTTGAATGTAGGTCTTTCTGGCTCCAGGTCCTCTTTATCACCTAGCTATCCTCTTGTTGGTCTTCCCAAGTACATGAATACTTTTTTTTTCAACTGGGAATTTAGTTTATTAAAGTTAATACTGAAGTAACTCTGAGGAACTGCATATATCCTTAATTCGGCATCTAAGAGAAAGTAACAGGGTCAGGAGATGTGGGGGAAGGACAGAACTCTTGTGACCACTTCAGGGTTGTGCCATTACTCAGACCCTGCCCAACCAGGTATCAGAACCTTGCCTATGAGGGGACAATGAGCTCTAGACACCGAGGCTGCTGGGAACCGGGGAAGAGTGGGCAAGGGGCCACCAACAGAGCTGAAGGATAAGCCAAAGGAATCAAGGGGATGAGGTGGGGAGATATGCCAGGAGCCTGATTCAACTTGCCCATGGTGCATATGTATATGGCATGGGAGGGAGGATGTGATGGCTGAAAGGAGTCCCTTCCCTCTGGAGCCTAGCTATCCCACTACCTGGTACATTCCATTTCCAAGAGAGCTGGAGTGAACTGGAAAAGGTGCAAGAAAAGAGTTCTGGAATGAGTTGAAGTAGGGCACTGATGGAAGGGGTCAAAAGCTCTGTGCATGTGAATGCTCAGGGGAGTAGATGCCAGGTGGGTACACACACACACACATACACACACAGGACAGGGGGAGCAAGAGACAGAGACACAGAGACACAGACAGAAAGAGACAGAGACAGAAAAAAATCAACATGTGGTTTTGGTATTTAGGAGATCTGGATTTTCTGCCAAATATTCACTTCATCTCTGACAGATAATCACACCTATACTAACTACTTCATAGGATTTCCATGAGAAAAGCACTCCATAAACTATAAATCTCTATAGAAATATGATGTAACATGGAAGGTCTGTTCCAACAGGGCTCTTGAGAGACATTGGTTGAAGTTCAGCCTTTGCCACTTACCAGCCTTGAACAAGTTATTTAATCTCAATGGGCATCCATTTCTTCATCTGTAAAATGAGGATCCTGGACCGGAAGATCTCTAAGGCCATTTCCATCTCTAACATTATGATTCAGTGATTCTACAACCACTACTAATTTGGGCAAGACATAAATTCCCATTGAGCTTCAGCTTCCCCATCAATTAGATGGGGGAAATTAATTCCTGCTTGAACTGATTAGAAGACATTTTGAGATCTTTGAGCAGAAAGTCGATAGCCATCCAAAAGATGATGATGACATTTTTATACTGGTCCCTGAGATGATCCTTCGTAGCTACCCTACTGTCCCATGCTATACCATATTCATGATATTTAAATCTTTGAGTAATGGGAGCCCAGGTGCAGCTAGGTGGTACAGTAGATAGCGTGCCAAACCTAGGGAGAGGAAAACTCATCTTCCTGAGTTTAAATCTGGCTTCAGACACTTACCAGGTGTGTGACCCTGGGCAGGTCACTTAACTCTGTTTGCTTCAGGTTCCTCATCAGTAAAATGAGCTGGTGAAGATCAAATTGCTTCCCATCTCTGGGAAGAGGGAGGGAAAAGGGGGAGGGAGACAATTTGAATCGTATAACTTCAGAAAACTTTTGTGGAAAATTGTTATAATATATCATTGGTAAAATAAAATATCTTTTTTTAAAAAAAAATGAGCTGGAGAAGGAAATGGCAAACCACTCCAGCATCTTTGCCAAGAAGAACCCAAACGGGGTCATGAAGAGTGGGAAATGACTGAAATTTTATAACAAATAGCAGCCCAGCTTGGGAGATGAAAATCCAAGCCCTCTCTCTCCTCCCCCAGAAGCTTACAGCTTTTTCATCTTTCTCCTTAAATGTAACCAGAAACCAGAGACTGAATTATCTGGGGTTGCCTTTTGCTAACACTTGGTTCCAGCTCAGCAGCCAATCAAAAATCCCCTCTTCTTCACCCTAGCCTGTAGACAAGAAACTAGCACAGAATACCTGCATTTGCTCCAAAGTCCTGGTGGGGGGAGAGCAGTCCCATTGCCCAGTCCCTCATTCCATGTCGGATTCGTCAGGATCCAATGTATCCCATCTTGACCACCACTCGTCAAGAATTAAAATGTCACAAATACCGCACAATTATGAGAGGAGCTGGGAAATTCTCTTTCTACCGAGAGTGCTTGGAGCCTGTGTGTCCCATTCTTGCACCTGCTGTTTAATGCTACTTGGCCTTTCCTTTGATCTCTCACAGGAACAGCTGGCCTGCCCCAGATCACTGACTGCCATACCCAGTGCCTTATGGACTGCCCTCCAGGCCTCCACTACGCCTCAGGGAAGTGCCTTGATTGCCCCGCTGGCTCCTAGTAAGGAAGGGTATTCTGCCCCAGAGAGGGAGGGGGAAGGGAAGGAAACTGAAGGAGCACCTAAGGGTTCCACTTTCTGGGCAGAGTAAGGGGTCACTGCCTTTAAGACCAGATTCCTATGTATTCAGATCTAGAATGTGATCATCTACTTGGTCAGGAGAATATTAGCCAGTGGCCCGAATGGGGGGAAAACTCATTTTGGCCAGAATATCCTTTATCAGGCAATACAACAATACTAGTATTATAGAGGGACTGAGAAGCTGGGCTACCAATCCATTGTGACTTGAGGTGAAATGGATAAAGCATTTAGCTTGGAGTCAAGGACACTCGTCTTCCTGAGTTCAAATCCAGCTTCGGATACTTACCAGCTATGTGACTCTGGGCAAGTCACTTAAATACTGTTTACCTCAGTTTCATCCTCTGTAAAAATATGAATAATAATAATAGTGCCCATCTCCCAGGGTGGCTGTGAAAATCAAATATAATGATACTTCCTATACTTAATAACAGATACTAAATAAATGTTAACTATTATTAGTTTTACTTTGATCAGCCTGTCCCCTATATCCACCTCCAGGGATTCCTCCCACCTGAGAAGGTTAAAGAATAGCCCTGATTTCAGGAAAAGAATGCTCCTAGCAACCCTCAATTAATCATTAGTAGCGGCGATAATATTATATTTAATTTTATAAGAATACACTAATAATTATAATGGATAATAATGTTAATAAATAATTAACTAGTAATTATAATTAATAATAAAACTAGCATCTATGTAGGCTTTAAGATAAAGTGTAAAACACTTTAAAATGGCTCATTTATCTCATTAGTTACTCATCACAACCCTGGAAGGTAAGTGCAATTATTATCCCCTTTTTATAGCTGGAGACACTGAGGCATGCAGAGGTTAAGTGGCTTGTCCAAAGTCACAAGGTCTGAGGCTATATTTTAACTCCTCACCTAATCTCCACCTTCTCTACTCCATGAAGTCCTAATTTAGTTGTTTTATGTCCTTTGCTCTTATCCCCAAAGTCTGAGATCAGAGGCTCATTGATCTGGGAAACTCTTCCAATCCTACACTTGGATTCTAACAACTTGTTTCATCTCCATCAAACACTGGTCCTGGCTTCCTAGTGTGTCCCCAAAACCTACAGAGGAGGGAAAAATACCCTTTGACAGCCAAAACCTCACATATACAGCCTACTCTCAATAATCTGCAATGCAAGTTATCCCTTGCCTTCTTCCCCATTCATATTTGGCCTAAGCCAGAGAGGCAGAGCGTCTACATTTATGTATTTATTTATTATGTATGTGTTTATTTAATCTATCTCTGACTAAATCCCAAAGATAAATGTGAATTGGCTTCAGATTATTATTATCCAGGCCCTGCCTCTCCTCTCTTCCACATAGATTGTCAACTATCTACTTCCTATAGTTCACGTCACTTGTAGAAGAACCTTCTGGTATTAGCATGGGAAGGAGCAGCTTCTCTGGCTGGATCCATAGCAGCGCTGAGGGCTCCCTCCTGACATCTTCCTTTCCTTTGTGTATTTCCAGCTGTCTGGGAGGCAGAACAGCTCCAAGACTATGTCCAGTGGGAACATTCAGCAGGATCACTGGCCTTGGGGCTATCACAGGTTGCCAGGTGACCCTCCATCTTATAGGGTTGTTGTGGACTTAAAGAACCATTCTACAGAGGGGTGGCCTAGTTATTCATGGGACAACCCAAAGTATAATCAATCATAAGAGCAAGTCATTTCTCTTGCCTTCAGTTTCTGTGGAAAAGAAGAGTTTGAATAAATGATCTCTAAAGACTCTTCCAGTTATTCATTACATGATCCTGGAAGAGGTTGTCTTCTTGGAGAAGAAGAATGGAAGTTACTTCCCTTGGCTAGAGTGGATATGAAAAAGAGAATTTTTACCATGGAAAAGACTGCTGATACCTCCCCATCCTGACCATGGACTGAACTCCTAATAATCTCTTTGTGGGACCAGTTGCCAAACCCAGTTAGTGTGGTGACAAGTCTCAGTTTTCACCAGTATCCAAACCTTTATGCTTTGGCTGCTCTCCCCTGAAATGGCTTCTCCAACTTTGGAGAATAGACTCTTAAGATTCCTTCCAAATCTATATCCCATGATCTTCTTCCTGCCCCTTAATGCACTTCCATGTGACCCTGGTCTTGCCCCACAAGCCATAAACCACTACAAGGCCTAATGGCCTCATGGATATTGAAGCAGTGGGCCCACTGGGGAGGGGGACTAGAGACAATTCTCAATCAGTCATCTTCCCATCATTCCTGCAACGAAGAAGCTCCTTTGATTGTAACTCTACATTAATTAGCTGTTTAAATTCAAATTGGTCATTTTTCTTCTCTGGGCCTAATTTCCCTCATCTGAAAAATGGAATAGAGGTGAAAGAGATGGGGAGATAAGATTAGAGGTTCTCTCAAGTCCCTTCTGGTTCATGTAAACCTCATCCTCGTTCTATGTGATCAAACATCTTGCCCTTTTCTAATTTCCACAGGTTTGCCCCACGGGATACATCAGCTCAGAGACTGGAAGCCATTGCCGGGCCTGCCCAGATGGCTATGCCTGTGACCCCCATATAGGGGTCCTGGAAAGCTGTAGGCCTGGGGAGTACTCACCTGAAGGGGAGCTTTGGTGTAAGTCATGTCCCATTGGCCACATCTGCCCTGATGGAAGGGTCAGAGAGGTATGTACACTCGGGAGCAGAGGCCCTTGTGGAAAACCCTGAAGGTATGATGGGAACCCCAGCCTTGAGAGGTCATCTAATTCAACCTTCGATTTCTAGGAAAGCTCTAACCTATTCCAAATGGATAAAAACTAAGAGATAACTTCTTTCTTCATTGGCCAAGAACCTCCAGGTTTGGAAGTTCTTCCTTACAGCCAATTGAAATTCTTTGTTCTTCAGTTTAAGTATATTTCTTCTCAATCTGATTTTATAGAATATAAGGTTCCTTAGGGGTAAAAAGTAGCCAGATGGTGAAAGGAAACGCCAGTTGCAAAGATAGTCATTTATAACAAGAAACTGAAAATCATAAGGATAGTTTTTTATAATGATCATGTTGATTAACAAGCATTAATGTTTATCCAGAAAGCCTTGTTCCTTATATCTGAAAGTCCTTTTGTAGTCCCCATCAATATGACATCCCCCTTCCCCACTTCCCAGGATATACCACCACTATCAGTGGACAAGAAAGCAAGTGATTTTCTGCTTCTCTCTGATGAGGTCTCAAAGTCACTTCCTTATTCTGTAGGGAAATAAGGTCCAGACCCCACTGGTCCGGATTGCTCCAAGACATGGCACCTGATCCCTGCTCATTGTTGCTTGTATCAATGGCATCCTTGAAAGAGGATTTATTAAGTAATTAAGTCCCTGCTACCAGCAATTCTTTTATCCTTTTCTTTTCTCTCTAAACACAGAGTAGGAAGATCTTCTGGCTATCAACCCTTCCTACCATATCCTTCCTCTCCCTCACTTATGGACCTTCCCCTTCCCTTTCTCTCTTCTCTGTCTACCTAACTCAATATGAAAAGTTTGTCAGATCAGTCAGAGAGAGTGGGAAGAAATGAAGAGAGAAAAGACATGGCAGGGAGATTTCTTCCTTCTAAATCTCTCTCAATGGAGAGAGAAGAAACAAGCAAAGGTATGCAAAGAAGATGAAGATATCAAAAAGACAACAGTGAGGCCCCAGGTCCAGGGCTTGATTTTACCCCTTACCAGCCAAGTGACTTTGGGCAAGTCTCTGATGGTAATTGGTGACCTTGCAAGGTCCTCCCAATGAGTGAGCAACTTCCAACACTTTAAATTCTAGTTGATGACTTAGTTCCTCCATTGCCATGTCCTTGATATTTAATTAGCCTTTCCTTTTCACATTTCCCTTTAGCGTTGCCCATCAGGACAGGAGCCAAGTCCTCAGCTCACAGGATGTGTCCTCTGCCCTCTTGGTTATTTCTCCCTGGGAGGAGACCCAGGCTGCCAGCCTTGTCCTAAAGGTAGGTGGAGTTGGAATGAGAAACCAGGGAGCTATGAGAGCAAACACAAAAGCCATAGTCCTTGACCTTAGGTGCTGGGGAAGAAGTATAGTGAAATGGGGACTCTGTGTAACCAGCTGAGGGGAACCTTTGTGCCTTTGGGATTATGTTATGAGGGCAGGTAGGTGGTGATGTGATTAGACTTTAGATTAAACTAGAGCTTTGGGTCTGAAGTCAGGAAGACTTGAGTTTAAGACCTAGCCTCAGACATTTACTAGCTGTGTGACCCTGGGCAAGTCACTCAACCCTATTTGCCTCAGTTTCCTCATTTATAAAATGGGCTCAAGAAGGAAATGGCAAACCACCCTAGTACCTTTGCTAAAAAAATCCCAAATGGGATAACCAAGAATCAGACACAGCTGAAATGACAAAACAACAAGAGTTTTTGTCATGTGGTGTGGGGCATGCAATAATGCAGATAAAAGTGTGCTGGCCCTGAAGTCAGAAGATTCAGGTCATAATTAATAATAATGATAATAATAATAACAACTAGCATTTATATAGAGTTTATTATATGCTAGTCACTATACTAATTATCTCATTTGGTCCTCACAACAACCTTGGGCCATAGACATAGAATTATGCTTATCTAAATAGATGAGGGGAGTGAGACAAACAGAGGTTAAATGACTTGCCCAGGGTCACCCAGCTATTAAGTATCTGAGGCTGAATTTAAACTCAGGTCTTCTGACTCTAGGCCCAGTGTGACTGCCAGCAAGTAGCTTAGCACTCTGATCCTTTGTTTTTTATCTTCTATAACAGGAGGACGATAAGATTTTCACTATCTGCTTCACAGGAATTTTAGGAGAAAAATGCTTTGTTAATCTTAAAGAGATATAGAAATGTGGATTGTCATTATTCAAATATTTAAGAGAGCAGTTAAAAGGAAAGATATGATAAAAGCAACAAAAGTCCAGAAACTTTCTTTAATGTTCCCAAAATAAGCCTGGGATGGCAACCTGGATAAATAAACTGGGTCCTAATTAAGCCAATTTCAAATGGAGGTACAAAGGAGGAGATTGGTGACATGGAAATAATAGAGTAGAATAGTGTGTGGCGGATGACTTAGGAGGAAAGATGCCATTCTTTTGGGGAGTAGGGGGGGTGGGGAGGGAGAGAAGATTAGGGCCTTCTGGAGGTGCCCTAAGAGGAAGCATTACCTACTGAGTCCAGCCAGGGGAAACCTTAAGCTAGCTCAAATTGAATGCGGATTCTCAGAATCTCAGAATTCAAAGACACGTCAGAAATCAAAGCCCTTACCTTGAACTGGAATCTCTTTTGCAATATACCTCAGAAGTGGTCATCCAGCCATTGCTCCTATTTCTGCCCTCTGGAGTAGTGCAGAACTGTCATCCATTCAACAACTTTTCAAATATTTGAGCAGCTATCAGGTTCCTCCCCAAAACGGCTAGAGTTATGGGCTTAGTGTCAGGAAGGCCAGTGTTTCAAATCTGGCCTCAGACACATGCTAGCTCTGTGACCCTGGGCAAGTCAATTAACTTTCTGCCCATTTCAGTTTCTTCAATTATAAAATGGAAATAATAGAGCACTTATTTCACAGGGTTATTGTGAAGATTATATGAGATACTATTTGGAACATACTTAGCAGAATGCCTGGCACATGTTGGGCACTTAATAAATGCTTGTTTCCTTCCCCTTTCCCTTAAATCTTCTATTTCCTAGGCTAAAAATAGCCAGTTCCTTCAAGTAATCCTCATATGGCATGCTGGCTATTTTCCTCTGTATACATTCTAGTTTGACAATGTCTTCTCTTACAATATGGCGCCCAGAACTGAACTCAATGCTCCAGTTGTGGTCTGATGGGGACAGAATAGCATGGGGCTCTGACTTTCTTATTTTTTTGACTCTTTGTCTCAATGCAGTCCAAGATTTAATTAGCTTTTTTGTCTGTCATGTCAAAAAATATTTGACCCATTATTGAGTCTGCCAAAGCCTTATGATCTTTTCCAGATATCAAGTATCTGTCTTCCACACCTCCCTGACCTTGTAGCTATAGAATCAACTTATTTTTATTAAATTTTACTTTGTTACTTTATTACAGTCAACACTAAAAAGGTCTTCTTTTGAATTCTGACTCTGTTATCCATTGGGTTGGCCATCCCAGCTTTGCATCATCTGAAAACTTGATAAGGATACCATTTTTTACTTTATGCATTTTATTGAGAAAAATGTTTAATGGCACAGAGCCCAGGAAAAATCTCTAGGGCACTCCACTGGAGACCTCCAGAAATTAGCATTGAACTCTTCAGTCATTTCAGTTGTGTCTGACTCTTCATTACCCTATTTTGGGTTTTCTTGGCAGAAATACTGCAGTGATTTGCCATTTCCTTCTCCAGCTCATTTTACAAATGAGGATACTGAGGCAAATAGAGTTAAATGTCTTGGCCAGGGTCACACAACTAGCAAGTGTCTGAGGCCAGATTTGAACCTGGGAAAATGAATCTTCCTGACTTCAGGCTGGACACTCTGTCCATTGCACAAACCAAGCTGCCCTGAACCATTAAGAACTACTCTTTGAGTTCACTCATCTGGTTTTGGTGAGGAAGATAGAAAAATGAAAGTTAGATGATAGTCCATCCTATAATGGATGCAGGACTGGTTAAATGAAATACTTTATCAAGTGATTTTCTAAAATCAAGCTAAACTGTATCTTTGGGATTCCTTTACAGCATAAACTATATCTATAGCCTTCTATCAATTTAGCAACACTGTCCAAAAAGGATATAAATGAAGTTTGGAATGATCTCTTCTTGACAAAAGTCATATGGTTATTTATGATTGTTGTTCCTTTTTTTCTAGGTGTTCATTCACCATTGCCCAAATGTGTTCTGGAATTTTTCCAGTAATTGAAATCAAGGTCACTAGCCTATCATTTTATAGATTCTATTCTCTTCCCTTTCTTGAAAATCCCAACAGCACCTATTGTTATTTAGCCCTAACTAAAAGAGATCTTAGGGATTATATAGTTCAACTCCCTCATGTCATAGATGAAAAAATAAAGGCCCAGAAAAATGTTTGAAATGCCTAGTTTAATGTCACACAGGGAAGAAGTGGAAGAACAGGAATTTGAATCTGAGTCTTCTGACCCAAAATCTATGATTCCACCATTCCAAGTTGTACTTTCCCATCTTTCAGTGTTTCCTTGAGGGGGTACCTGGGTGGCTCTGTAGATTGAGAGCCAGACCTAGAGACAGGAGGTCCTAGGTTCAAATCTGTCCTCAGACACTTCCTAGCTGTGTGACCCTGGGCAAGTCACTTAACCCCCCCTACCCCCATTGCCTAGCCTTACTGCTCTTCTGTCTTAGAATCAATACTAAGATGGAAGGTAGGGTTTAAAAATACTTCCTTGAGAGCTATTTTCACTGATATAAAAGTGTGTGTGTTTTAGAGGGGGCTGGATGGAGTAGAAAGGCAAAGAGTTGAAATTCACCTGGTTGATACAGATAGATGACTGAGAATTTCTAGGAGATGAGGGTAGAGAGACAGCACAAGGAGGCATAAAAAAAACCATCCTTTCTGAAGGTTTAGGCCCCCATGATTTCCAATTTCAGTCTTCAAGAGAATCAACTATTTTCTGGAGCTAATACTGGGAGACCTTTAGAAGAAAGGCCAGAACTTCTTCCTAACATGGAGCTCCGTGCTGCTGAGACATTCTGACCTACCCTGATCATGGCACCACACACCTCATCGCCAAGGGCACCACACACCACATATGTCTGGGTTCTGGCAACCAGCCTCTCTTCCCTTCCTTTGCCCCTGACCATCCTCTCACCCACCATTAAGCCTCTCATAGGACTTTTATTTATGAGGAAACAATTAGAGGGTTGTGCTTAGTTCCCAATTCTGTATTTTAGGAAGGACATTGACAATTTGGAGAGAATCAGGGAATGACAACCCAAACCATGTCAGGCCTCAAGTTCATGCCACTTGTAGAATAGCTAGCTTCAAGGACTACAAAAATTATTTTGTAGAAGAGTGATTTGATCCATCCTATTTGGTCCCAGAAGGTAGGACCAGAAAGAAAGTGCAAAGAGATAAATTTAGGCTTATGGCAGGAATAATTTCAAATGATTGGAGCTGTTCATAAGTGGAATGGGCCAGGCTGCCTTTACAGGGGATAAGTTCCCTGAAGTTCTTCAGATAATTGTTAGGTCATCACTCAATGGGGATGTTGCTATTTAAAGTCTTCTTTTTTCTGGGCTGAATTGGACTAGATCAGTGATGGGCAAACTATAGCCAGTGGCCCAGATATGGCCCCCAAAATGTTCTATCCAGCCATGAGACATTATTCCTAATCTGACAAATACAATGAGTAGGATACAATACAATGAAACTTTGAAAGAATTGCCTTAGAAACAGACTGACAGATGAGCATTTCCTCTCCTTTGGCCCCCTCTTTAAAAAGTTTGCCCATCACTGGACTAGATGGCTTCTGGAGCCCCTTCCAACTCTGAGAATCCATGATTCTCTGATGAGTCACAAAAAGTATCAATGGAGGTATTGGGAAGAGGGGTGGCAGGGCAGTTCTTCCTGGTTTGCCCAGGTAATTATGGTAGAGTTGGGAGTAGGCTATATAAGCAGATATGGAGCTTGATGGAAGGAGCTCGGGATTTTATTTTGTTGTTGTTGGATTCGAGGTGGAGGGACTAACAAAACAGAAGAAGGTATTTTCATTTTTTTTAAGAACTAACTGTCAGTGGTCTCTTTCTCCTCTGGATGTCTCTATGAGTCACCTTATAGGTCTTCATCATTATGATACTAAGGAACCCCCTAAATGGAGAGGTTCAGTTACAGTCATCCTAGGAACAAGGACGGCTTTGGATGGATGACATTTCTATGAGTCAGGACAAGTACCATAGTCCTGGCTCCTGGCTATTCTTCTGGTAAGACTGGGGACCGAGGCAGAATTAAAGAGAGGAAAGAGAAACTTGGATATTTTCCTTCTCTTATAACCTTCTGGAAAATTTGCCTCTGGAACAGCACCAGGTGCCTCCTGCTGAGTTCTCTGAACCCAGTAACTTGATGCCGTCGTTTGAAATTAGAATCCTTCATCTTTAATAATGAAGTGCTCAGACTTTCCTAGGGGAGCAAGTACAAAAAGGGGAAGTTGCAGATTGCTGATCTGTTTGAAAAAAAGGATTAGGACGTTCCTTGGTCCTGACTAGGGCCAGCATCTTATTAGTTAGTTGTGACTATTAGGATCATCTGCCACCTCCACCCCATTCCAAATGTCTCTCTCACCTGCTCCATCTGAAATCTCTTAAAAGGGGAAAAAAGGCCTTCATTCCACAAGGAAAAAAAAGTAGGATCACAGGAGCAGAGATTGATAGGGTAGGAGTGGGAGAGACTATAAATTATCTGATCCAAAACTCTCATTTTATGGATGAGCACACTGACACCCAAAGGTTAAGTGACTTGCCCAAGGTCACACTACTAGTGAAGAAGCAGATGAGGGTTTCAAACTGGGATCCAAACTCTAAATCTAAAGTGTTCCTCTCTGCATCTGGCTGCCTCCAAGCACTGAAAGGCAAACGGCCCCGAGGGAGACTATGATGACTTGCATCATAAAACTTGTCTTCTGAAAAATGTTTGGAGAAAAGGAGAGAGAGCTGGGAGCACTGGGTTCCTCCTGAATGGGGTATCCAAAGAATAGGGGAAAAGAGCTTCAGAACAGGAATCCAGGTAGTTGTTTCAGTCTTATCTGACTCTTTCTGAATCTATATGGGATTTTCTTGGCAAAGTTTGCCATTGGAGTGGCTTGCCATTTCCTTCTCCTGCTCATTTGAAAGATGAGAAAATGGAAGCAAATAGTGTTAAAGTAACTTGTCGAGGGTCAGACACCTAAGTAATTGTCTGAGGACAGATTTGAACTTGGGTGAATCAGTGTGGTGGAGCATAAGCTAAACTGGGAGCCAGGAGATGTGGGGTCCCAGCTCGGTCACTTACCGTAAAACCTGATATTAATACTGGTGTCACTTACATTATCTCATGAAAGCTGTTCCTCATTTATACATCTTGGAATATTTAGTTTTCTTCAAAACTGACTCAATTGTGAGTTTCCTCACAAAATCTATCTGGCACTTAATGATGTTGATTGATGTCTGTAGTAAGCTGTGTGACTTTGCCAAGTCATTTTTCTTTTCTAGACCTCAGTTTCCTCATCTTTACTATAGAGAGATTGGAGCAGGTGATCTCTCAATGTTCTTCTAAGGGAACAGCTGAGTAGCTCAGTAGATTGAGAGCCAGGCCTAGAGACAGGAGGTCCTGGATTCGAATCTGACTTCAGACACTTCCTAGCTATGTTATCCTGGGAAAGGCACTTAACCCCCATTGCCTAGCCTACCTAGTCTTGGTTCTAAAATAGAAGGTAAAGATTTTAAAAATAAATAGATTTTCCCAATAAGGTCTCTCCTACTCCTCCCCTCTCAGTCTATGCTCCTATGATCCTTATTTCTTTCTTTGTGGAATGGCAGCTATTTTTTTCCTTTTTAAGAGCTGGTGAGAGAAGCATTTGGGGAAGGCTGGAGAAGGCAGACACTCCTAAAAACCACAACTACCTAGCAAGGGATTCACCACAAAAGCCAGTGTATCTTGTTTACCCAGGCCAGGAGGTGAGGAGAGCAGGATGAAGGATCACAGGAATTGGGTTTCAGGCTGACCCTGCTCCATCCATTTTTAATACCAATACAGTCCATGCTGCTAGAAAGGAGCAATGGGAAAAGTCAAGGTCGGTTATTGTTTACTATGAAACACTCTATATGGGACAGTGTGGTACAGTAGGGAAAGCATTGAATTTGGAATCAGGTGCCTCAGCAGAAAAAAGCACTGGCCTGGAGTCAGTAAGATCTGAATTCAAATTTGGCCTCAGACACTCAGTAGCTGTATGACCCTGGTCAATTCACTTAACCCTGTTTGCCTCTGTTTCCTCATCTGTAAAATGAACTGGAGAAGGAAATGGCAAACCACTCCAACCCTTGCCAAGAAAATCCCAAATGGGGTCATGAAGAGTTGGACATGACTGAAATGACTGAAAAACAAGAAGCATCAAGTGCCTGCTCTATGCCATTCCCTGCATCAATCAATCAAAAAGCATTTATTAAGCATTTTATACATACATATATATATATATACATACATACATATATATATATATATATATATATATATATATATATACCAGGCACTGTGTTGTGTGTTAGGAATGCAAGGACAAAAATGTAATAGTTCTGTTACATGTGGAGGACATATACACATCTACGTAGGAGGATGGGGATTGAATATGGACCTGAAATTTCACCGAAATTTGAGGTTATTCTCTATAATGCAACCATTAGAGGTTGGCACCTTCTTTACAATTTATAGAAAATATCCTAGAGCACTGAGATGTTGTTGAGTGGCTTGTCCAACTTAGAGAGTAGCCTAGAAAACTAAGAAGTTAGATGACTTGTCCGGGATCACAAGTGACGATTAAAGTCCACTTCTCTTTTCACTACATCATACTGACTCTCTATACATAAATACATATAAGAATATGAATATAAATATATGTGAAATACATATAAATACATAGGAAAAAGTCTAGACTTCTCTGCCCACCTAGTTTATCCTAAATCACTCTCCATCCCATTTTTAGCCATCTCCAATGGAGTAGAAAGTTTCCCTTTTTGGAGGTTAGGTCTCCTATGCTTTCCTTTAAGAAAGATTCTGCTCATCTCAAATCCAAGTCTCTCCCTTTCTCATCTGTTCTCAATGGAACTGAAGCTGAATTCAGCTCACACTCCTTCCCATTCTTTGAAACCATCAGCACAGAACTGTCCCACGGGGTTTCTTAAGGGAAGAAAGAATGGGTTTGGGGCCAAGGTGGTCTATAGGAAACAGGGCCAGTGTGTATCGCTGTAGACCTGGACATTCCTATTGAGATGGCCTTCTAGAAATACCTTTAAGGGCAGCTGGGTAGCTCAGTGGATTGAGAGTCAAGCCTAGAGACGGGAGGTCCTCGGTTCAAGTCTGGCCTCAGACACTTCCCAGCTGTGTGACATTGGGCAAGTCACTTGACCCCCATTGCCCACCCTTACCACTGTTCCACCAAGGAGCCAATACACAGAAGTTATGAGTTTAAAAAAATAAAATAAAAATAAAATAGAAATACCTTTAAGCCTATAGACACGGAAGCTGTCTTGTTCATGGTTCAGTTGTTTTCATTCAGATCTGACTCCTCGTGACCCATTTGGAGTTTTCTTGGAAAAGTTAGTGGCATGGTCTGCCATTTCCTTCTCTGGCTCATTTGACAGACAAGGAAACTGAGGCAAATAGGGTTAAGTGACTCAAGGATCACATAACTAGGAAATGTCTGAATTCAAGAAGAGGAGCCTTCCTGGCATCAGTCCCAGAACTCTATCTTCTGTATCATCTAGCTGCCCTAGAAGCTGTCTCCAGATAGGTACATACCTACGAATGGCAGAAATTGCATCTATTTGTTTTCATGTTCCATTCACTATTCTTTGACCAGAGCCAGCTCCCAGCAACAGAGTGAAGAATAACAACTGCTCATTTTTCTGAAGGCCTTTAAGTTTGACAAAGCATTTTCCCCCAAAGCTCTCTGAAGTAGTTTGGAAGGAGCAGATAATATTTATAAAGCACCATAAAGCATGCAAACATATAAATTTTAGCCCCATTTTGCACAGGAGAAAACTGAGGTTACAGCACTTGCCCAATGTCACATAGCTAGTAAAGACTGGATTCAAACCCATCTTTGACTCCAAAGCCAACTATATTCCACTATACCAAGCTACCTCTTAAAAGATCAAGTTTCCCTTTCACTATTCTTACTTCTTTCTTCTATTTTTCCCCTTTGCCATAATTCTCTTTCTATTCCACTCACCCTGTGCTTCCCAGGGGGCTAGCCTCTCCTTCTTACCCTTCACGAAAGGACCTGCTGAACTCCGCTCACTGAGCTGCCAGTCATCTACTGGGTCACACTTTCCAAGAATGCATGAGGGAAAAAGTGTGGGAGCAAGAAAAGCTAAGTCCAAAGAATGTTTTCAGGGACTATCCATAGATCAGCTGGGTAAATCTGTGGTTCCCAGTGGGAGAATCATTCTAAGGTTGGGGTCTTCCTATTGCCCCCTCTAATATGGGGATTATACTACACCCCTCAGATCTCATGGTATAGATAGATAAGCTTGGTCTTCCTCTGTCTTTCAGTGAAAGGTAACCTGGAGTTTTAGGTTCAAATGATTTGGAACTGTAAAGGACCTTCCTTAGCATTCATCTAGTCCAACCTCCTGGAGGTAGCCCTGACTCTGGGCCTGGAGTCAGGAAGAACTGAGTTCAAATTTGACCTAAATCTCAGTTTCCTCCTCTGCAAAATGGAAATAATAATAAGTTAATTTCTAGAGTTGTTGGGAAGATCAAGTGAGATAATATTTGTAAAGTGATTAGCAAAGTGCCCAGCACATAGTAGGTACCTAATAAGGGCTTGGTTCTGTTTGTCCTTCTTACTCAAATGAAGAAACTGAAGTCAAGAGATAAATGACTTGCCCACAGTCACACAATAGTAACTCACTCCAAATTCTGCTTTCTTTCCACACTGTATTTCTTTTTCCTTGCAATGGTCCCTAGTGACAGGGTGACAGAAGAACATCAGGGAAGACCCAGAGTCTGGGAGGCAGGCGCCCAGGGCCCTGTCTTCATTTGTTTTCCTTGCTAATGACCTGGAAAGAAGATTATTTGGTGCATTAATTAAATGGGTAGAGGAGAATCGATGAAGATGGCATTCTGAAGAGATCAGTCAAGACAGGGGACCAATCCTCCAGAGAACTGAAGGAACAGAGAAAAGAATTAGTGATAAGAATTATCCAGGAAAGATGCCAATATGGGCACAGAAGCAGAGATGGGGAGAAAAGATGGGTGAAACATAAAAGTAGAGAAGGGTAGTGAAAAGCTGGGCCAGTATCCTTGGATCATCACTCCCCATCCCTGCTGTTTCACCAACCCACATTCTCTAATCACCACAGAGGAAGTAAATTTCCTTTCTGATCCCATCTAGTCTCTCTCTCTCTCTCTCTCTCTCTCTCTCTCTCTCTCTCTCTCTCTCTCTCTCTCTCTTTCTCTCTCTCTCTTTCTCTCTCTCTCTTTCTCTTTCTCTCTCTCTCTNACATTATTGGATGTTATTGTTGCCTATTTGAGATTTGGGATTTGGCCTAGAGCTTTAAAAACCTAATACTTCATGTGGGATTCCATTAAAAAAGATAAGGTTAGCACATTATATAGATATAGCAATATATTACTGCCTAAAACTTTAACACAAACCCTAAAGCATAGATATTTAAAAAGTAGTGGCTATAGGCCCATTTGTAGGAGAAAGTGTAGAATATACTTGCATATATATTACATATATAATTTAAATATTATATTACAGAAATATTAGTTTTTAATATAAAATGTGAGTGTATGTGTATGTGAGTGTGTAGGTATAAAGACTCCAAATATGGAAAATCAAAGCTATTACTATATAATCCCTAATTTCTTTTGCTCCCTCCTTTCCTCCCCAATTCTTTCTCTCTCTCTCTTTCTCTTTCTCTCTCTCTCTCTGTCTCTCTCTCTCTCTCTCTCTTTCTCTCTCTCTCTCTCCCCCCCCTCTCTCTTTCTCTCTAACTCTCTCCTCTTTATCTCTCTCTGTCTCTCTCTGTGTGTCTGTCTAATTTATCCTGTATTAAATCTATCTGTATACTTGTCATAATTCCTCCACCCCACGAAAACATAAGCTCCTTGAGAGCAGTATTTCATTCTTGTCTTTATGTTCCCAATGCCTATATCTTAGTACAGGATCAGAGATTTAGAATTGAATGTTAGAGGTCAACAAGTTCAATACCTTCATTTTACAGACAAGGAAACTGAGGTCCTGAGAAGTGAAATAATTCAAGCACATTCCATAGTGGGCAGGAAACAAACACGGATTTCAAGTCCAAGGGCACTTGCCTGTTGGGAGAGGCACAGGGGCAGAGCCAGTGAGATGTAGGTTTGAGTGGCATCTAAGACACATACAGGAAATACAATCCTGGACAAATCATCTAACGTCTCCAGGTCCAGACAATTCTCTAAGACTAAGCTGGAGAGAAGATGCTGGCTTGGACAGGCAGAGAGAGTTTCCTCCCAGTGGCATTTTGTATCACAATGAAATCCTGGGTCCCTTCCCTTTTTGTCCCTGGTGGCTAGCATGGTACCTTACATACAGCCAATACTTAATAAATGCTTGCTGAATGTCAATTTGAATTAAACTGAATCAGAGCTGACCTTTGCAGGGCCCCTTCTGCAGCCAGGATAAAAAGTCAGTGTGATTTGTAGCAGCTCCCACAAGTGCAGCAGCCCCTGGATGCTGGAGGAGGGGGCTGCTCTCTTGGGACATGGGGGGACTATCCTGTCATGCCCAGGCCCAGATCCACAGAATGAAAATACTCGGGCATTCCTGAGAGTAAGAAACAAGGACTCTGTTGTTGTTTAATCATTTCCAGCTCTTCCTGGCCCCATTTGGTCTTTTCTTGGCAAAGATACTAGAAAGGCTTGCCATTTCCTTCTCCAGCTCATTTTACAAATGAGAAAACTAAGGCGATCAGGGTTGGTTAAATGACTTGCCCAGGGCCACATAGTTTGTATGTGTCTGAGGTCAGATTTGAACTCAGGAAGATGAGTCTTCCTGACTCCACTCCCTATACTCTATCCACCGTACCACCTAGCTGCCCCAAATCAAGGAAAATGAGAAAACAAAATGTACAAGCCTTAGTGGTTTGGTTTCTGAGGAAAGGGAAGAATTAAGCAGGGGTGCATAATGATCTTGGTGGCTGACAACTTAAAGAGACAAAAACTGGTCCCAGGGCGCATTTAATTCATTGCAGGGTGGTGGGCCTAAAATTTTGGGGGAGGGTTTTAAACAGAACTCAAGGCAGACTAAATGAGATAACTTATATCAAAACACTCTGCAAAATTTAATATTTGTCATCATTACTATTATTATCCTCACTGAGGGAACCTGGTGCAGTGGATGGAGAGGCAGCCTCAGGGTGAGTCTGCTCTGATGTATTTTTTACTGAATCTCTCATTGCACTAGGTGTTCATAATCACAGGATTTAGAAAGGCCTTTTGTAAGAGGAAATCTTGGAGAAAAGCTTAGCAGGAAGCGAGGGATTCTAGGAGGCAAGGATGAAGAGGTCTTCTCCAGTACCAGGGCAGAAGATGGAATGCCAAGAATTAGGAACAGCGAGTAGGCACCTTTGGCTAGAATGAAATGTGTGACATCAGCCTGGAAAGAATGGTTGGAACTAGATTGTGATGCTTTGAATGCCAGACAGAAGAGTCTGTATTTTATCCTAGAAGTAATTAGAAGTCATTCGATTATAAAGGGGAGAGAATGGAGGCCAGGAGACCAATTAGGAGGCTATGGCAATATCAATCCCTTTGAGAGGTAATAAGGGTGTAAGAGGTGGCCCTGGCTGTGAGGGCAGAGAAAGGGACAGATGAGAAAGGAGGCTGTAGCCAATGACTGAACCCATTTGGCTAGATGGGAGAAGGGGGTGTTGGTGTCATGGTGAATGAAGTTGGCAGGGCATAGAGGCTGGTGTGTAGATGGCCTTGAATTATCTTTATTTCCCCCTTAAAATTCTCCCCCTATTACCTTCCATATTACCTTAGAGGGCAACATCACCCCCCCCAAGACCTTTAGGCTCACAACCTAGGAGTCACCCTGGATTCCTCACCATCTCTCAATTCCCATATCTAAGCTATTTTCCAAGACCTGCTGGTTTCAATTTTGTAATACCTGTCAAATATGCCCCCTTTTCTCCTCTGACACTGCCACCACTCCAATATAGGTTCTCATCACCTCACACCTGGACTATTGCAATAGCTTGACGTCAGGTCTTCCTGCCTCAAGTCCTTTCCCACTCCAATCCATCCACCAAAGAGATTTTCCTGAAGGGTAGATCTAACCATGCTCCCCTTACCCGAACATCCCATCCCTGCATACACAACAGACTTCAGTGGCTCCCTCTTGCTTCCAGCAGCAAACACAAAATGCTCTGCTTGGCATTCAGAGCCCTTTATAACGTCAACCCTTCTACGTTTCCAATTTTCTCACGTTACTCCCTACTATATTCTCTTTGATCCAATGACACTGGCCTCCTGGCTGTTCCACCAACAAGGCACTCCATCTTCTAGCTTGGGCATTCTCCCATGCCTAAAATTCTTTCTTCATCTCCACCTGCTACCTTTCCTGGTTTTCCTACAAGACCCTTCTAAAGTCCCAACTTCTACAGGAAGCTCTTCTCAATTCCTACTATTTCTATTGCCTTCCCCAGTTCATTATTTCTTGTTTATCCTCTCTTTTTGGAAATATTTGTTTACTTGTTTTCACCATCACTAGATTGTGAACTCCTAGAGGGCAAGAACTATCTTTTGCCTCCTTTTGGATCCCTAGCATTTAGCATAGTGCCTGACACATAGCAAGTACCTAATAAATGTTTATCTATTCTAAAGTAAGATATTTGGATTTCACACAGCAGGCAATGGAAAGGAGCCATTGCAGATTTATGTGCATTCATTCATTTGTTCATTGGATGGCCATACCGAAGGACTAAACTGATCTTTATAGCTAAATTAGAAATATAGATACAGATCTAGATTAGAACTGACCCACTGCTAGAACCAGGAGAACATTGTACACAGTAAGAGCAATATTGTACAATGATCAACTGTGAAAGACTTACTCACCCAATACAATGATCTGGAATGATTCCAAAAGACTTATGACAAAGGATGCTATTCACCTCCAGAGAAAGAATAGTTGGAGTCAAATGCAGATCAAACCGTTCTATCTTCCACATTAGTTTATTTACGGTTTTATTGGAGGGAGCTGTTTATATGAGTATTCTCTTACAACGATGACCAATAGGGAAGTATGTTTTGAAGGATAATACATATATAACCCAGATCAAATTACTTACATCTCGGCGAGGGAGAAGGAAGAACATTTGGATCTTACAATTTTGCAGGTGATTGGGAAAATAAAATCTTTGAATAAAGAAAAAATTGATCTGCTGCTGGAGGAGAGGGAAAAGGAGAGTGGCAGGGACAGGGTCAGAGTCAGGCCAAAAAGTGATTGAAAATCGCACTATTTTTTTCAGGGTATCTAATGGAGGAAAAGAACAATTTATTTAATGTTTGACCTTGTTTCTTGAGTTAGTGAGATAGCAACAAGCTGGGCTCTCTTTCTGTCCCAGAGCATAAGCTCCTAGCAGAAACAGGTCATGTCTGATGAACTTGCTTGCAGCTGGGCTTTGAATAAATGTTTAAAGGAGTATTGTTGGTTTTCATGGTTAAACATGGTGCCGTGGGCAGCTAGCTCCTCACCATCTAAGACTGCCTTCTCTCTGCTTTGTATACTGCGTACATATGTGATGAATAGATATGTATACATATTCTATTAGAATATCAGCTCTTTTAGATCAGAGACTGTTTCATTCTTTGTATATGTATCCCCAGTGCCTAGCAGGGTGCTTCCCACATGTTGTTGTTCAGTCATCTGAGACATGTCCAACTCTTCATGACCTCATTTGGGGTTTTCTTAGCATAGATACTAGTAGTTTGCCATTTCCTTCTCCAGCCTATTTTACGGATGAGAAAACTGAGGCAAATAGGGCTAAGTGACTTGCCCAGGATCACACAACTGGTACCTGTCTGAGGCCAGATTTGAACTCAGGAAGATGAGTCTTTCTGACTCCAGGCCTCATTCTCTACTCGCTGTACCAACAATCTGCCAACATAGTAGATGCTTAATAAATGGCTTTGGGTTGATTGATTGAACCCCGAATATTGCCTCCAAACAGGGACCTGCCATTTAAACAGTAAATGTCCCTCTAGACCCTAGGTAGATTTACCATTCTTCCTCTTCTCTTTTGACTTTACCCCAAAAAAGCAACCCTAGAAAAAGACCGACCTGAGATTTGGGAGCAGAAAGGACTTCATTATTGTGAGATAAATTCTCTCCTGCCTCCAACAACTTTTTAATACTAACATGTGAAAAAGGAGTATTTTTAAGCTCATATTTTTCCCCTTCCATCTCCAAGTTGTTTCTCATGCTCAGTAAGAGAGAAAGGAACAATAGTAGGTCCTCTGTGTCTCTGTAATCTAGGTTTGAGAAGCCTGATTGCTCTGTAGACAGCCTGCCAAATGTCCTAAGTAAGAATAATTATGGCTCCCATTTATAGAGCTCTTCAAGTTTGGCCTTTCATTAAAGCCTGACCAGGAAGATCACAGATTTATAGTTGAATGGGACCCCAGAGCCCGTGTAATCCAATCCCCTCATTTTACAGAGGAGGAAACTGGGACATCAAAAGATTTACCCAAAGGAACAGGTTATAAGTGAGAGGGGTAGGATTGGCACCCGGGTTCTCTGTCTTTAAATCCATACCTATTATTCACTCTCGTTTCTGTGATGCTCATTTAACACCTATTGTGACTTGGATTTCTCGAAGTCTACATCAGGAGAGCAAAAGCTGTTGAACTTGCCCAAATTCACAGAGTAAGTCTGAGTTTGGATTTGAACTCAGGTCATCCTGGTTGCTCTGTCCACTATGCCTTCGAATTGCCCCTAGTAAGAACATAGTAAGTGCTTAATATATTTTTAATTGAATTTGGAAACAGGCTAAGAGAAATCAAGTAGGGTTTTTTTTAATTTGCATACATAAACTCAGATGTATCTGAATTTCAAAGCCCTACCTCTCCTCATTTTAGTCTGGTGTTTTTCCAGTTATGTCATCATACCTCTTTCTGTCTCCGTGACTAGAATGTTTTCTCACCAACTTTGCTAGGAGTCCATATAGGTGGCAAAGGTGGGGCAGACTTCAATTTAGCATTCCATTTCCTCCCCCATCACCCTGGCTTTCATGGTTTCCAAATACCACATATTTTTCATTCAACAGACAGACCACAACTTCCCACAAGCACTCAGGAAGAAATACTTCTCTTCCTCTCACCTCTTTCTTTTCTTCTTTCCTCTAGGACATTATTGTCCCTACCTTGGGACAACCCAGCCTCTCCTGTGCCCACCGAACTCTTCTGCTGATACCCTTGGACAAACCAAGTGTCAGGACTGTGGAGAGGGAGGCCACTGTGTGGTTGGTGAACACCAAGAGGAAGTGCTCCTTCAGTCTACAGAGCCACCCCCATCAGAAAAAGAAGGGCATAAGTGCCCATCTTGCCCTTCAGGTAAGTCAGGTGTCCTCAGCACCAGCACCTCAGAAAAGAAATGTTGAGGGAAGAGAATTGGAGCAGGAAAAAGACTCAGCAGCCTGAGGATCTGGAAAGGAAAAAAAAAATGAATCCACTACATGACCAAGATTTGGCAAGAGAACAGCAGAACAGCAGTGGTGGGGAGGAAGTTAGAGCCTGAGAACATCTTTCTTGAAAGGACCATGACCTGCAAGTATTACAATGATGAAATGTCAACCCAAAATTTCAAATTCCTCCATTCCTACCATAAAAGTAATTTTGCCCAGGACCTTCCACCATCCCTAATACTTCCTCTCTTCCATGGACACTATGGAAGAATATATATATATATTCAATATGCAAAGATCTTTCCGCAGGTTTTGGGGTGTTCAGACTTCCCAAGAATCCCAAATGGTACCCTTCATTCCAGAGTTGTATCCTTGAACAGGTCACTTCTCCCCTGATGGTATCACCATCCCTCCATGCCCATCCGGAAGCTTTGAAGCCCAGAAAGAGAGTCCACAGCTCATCAAAGAGATCATCTCTTGCTCAACAGGTTTGTTCTAGATTTTGTCTCATTTTACACAATGAGATGAGGGAGGGGGGAAATCATTTTGGCTTTAAATAACTCTGCTAATTAGGAGCTTATCCAGAGGCTGACATTTATGAAGTTTATTGATGGCTCCCTGGCTGAGCCAGCACCCGAATAGTTGGGGAGTGAAGAGAGCACGGAATGACTCCCGGGAAGATGTGTCCAGATGTGCAACCAAGGTTTGGCCCAGCCCTAATTCAAACCCACTGAGCAGTTTCAGGAAATACATTTGAAAAACTGAGAGAGGGGGAATGAACCCTGCTTAAGAAAAAATAAACAAAAACTAGAAATTAGGACCTATGAATTTGTAGTCAGAGCATCTAGTTAGAGGCTTAGCTCTGCTCCCTATGTGACTTCAGGCAAATTATTGAACATCCCTAATTTATTTATCAATCATTTGAAAGGGTTGTATTACATATTCTCTAAGGTCCTTTCGTAGGGTAGCCAGGCAGCACAGTGGATAGAGTGCAAGTCTTGAAGTCAGGAAGACTCATCTTCATGAGTTCAAATCCAGCCTCAGATACTTACTAGCTGTGTGACCCTTTAAATGCTTAATCCTGTTTGCCTCTGTTTCCTTATCTGCAAAATGAACTAGAGAAGGAAATGGAAAACCATTCCAGTATCTCTGACAAGAAAATCCCAATTAGGGTCACAAGAGGTGGGCATGACTGAAAAACAAGATCACTTTGTACTCTAAATCTTGAGTTCTCATAGGAAGGGAAATCATAAAGTAAAATATCAGCCCCTTGAGGGTGTAGACAGCTTTCCTTTTTTTCCCCATTTCTCCAGAACTAAGACCATTATATTTGCTTTAAAAATGCTCAAATTGAGTTGAGTAGGAAAACCTAAGGGAAGTCAGATTATTCAACCCAAGAAAAATGATAATGTTCTTTGGATAAATGTAGCATTCTTCAATAAAGATTTGTGATCATTGATCCTAGGAATAAAAAAAAAGAATGCATTAAATTGAAGCATGAGATTAAGTTAGATTAAAAAGTAGAACTTCCCAATGATACATTAGGGGAGCCCTTAAATGGTCTGTAGCAAAGCTATCTTCCCTACCGTCAGAAGGATTGCTTGGAGTATGGGGGCCCAGAAGAAGCAAATTAAGCTCAGGTTTATTCAGAGGGCATGTCATATCTGCTGGCAGGAAAAGATGCATCCCTTCCTACAGGTCTCTCCTCAAAGGTTCAGAGTAATAGAAGTAAATGAGTCTCAACAGAAACAGCATCCCACTCCTCCTAGCCCTTCACTGAGAGTTCACATTTAAATAACTCTTCAAAGTTACAAAGCATTTTAGTCACGTTATAGAATTTGCTTCTCCTAACAGTCCTAGAAGAAGCACAATGCAAATTTTATTATCCCCATCTTACAGATAAGGTAACTGAGGCTTGAGAAAGAAGGAATTGCTTGCTCAAGCAAATGGTGGAAGCTGGAGTAAAAGCCAAATCTTCTGACTTTCTACCTAGCACTCTTTTTCACTATACCATACATGCAACCATGTTCCCTCCCCACTTGCCTGAAGTACTGCTTGCCAAAAAGGGACCCAACTAAATCCACCAGGGCTTTGCAGAGTCAGTATTATACAGTGGAAAAATTTCGGTCCTTTGATTCAGAGTTCTAGGTTCAAATCCTTCCTTTGAAAGTTATAGTACTACCTGTGTGACACTGAGGAACTCAGTTGCTTCATCTATTAAATGAGAGGGTTGGATTTCATGCTCTCTTATAGTTCAAAATCTAATTCTCTGATCCTCACATGGTGATAGGGCAGCTAGGTAGTACAGTGGACAGGCCTGGAGTCAGAAAGACTCATCTTTATGAGTTCAAATCCACCGAAAGACATTTACTAGCTGTGTGACCCTGGGCAAGCAACTTAACCCCACTTGCCTCAGTTTCCTCATCAGTAAAATGTGATGGAGAAGGAAATGGCAAACTACTCCAATATTTTTGCTAAGAAAACCCAAAATGGGTTTTCCATTTTTCTAGTATCTTTGCCAAGAAAACCCTAAGTGGGATTTATGAAGAGTCAGACACAACTGAACAACGACATTATAGAAATCATACTCAGGGAGCAAAGCTTAAAGACTTTCCTAAGATCTCACAGCTTGTAATGTCAGAGCCAAGATTCCTCCCCTGATCTCCTGACTGCTTCTAACTTTTTTTGCCCGCATAAAATTGCTTCATCACTATTGATACCCTAACTTATTAGAAGTTAGTAGGTAGTATGATAATACAGAAATTAAAGAATAGTAGAGTTAGAGAGATAGTAGAAAAGTTAGTAAGTAGTAGGTAGTAGAGTAACCCTAGTGAGAAAAAGATAAGATAGTGGAAATTTGAGGGTAGAAGGGTTCCAGCTGGAGTCCTTGGGCATCCATGAGACAGAATGAGGGCACTGGATCCTGGGGGACTCTAAGGAAATGACAGTCTATGCCCTTGTCACCCATTTGCCTGGGGTCTGTCCTGGATCCATTATCCAATGACATTGACTGTCTGTGAAGAGAATGAGTAAGATTTTAGTGAGTCACAGAATTGTCACAGAATCTCATCTCGGAGAATGGTAGAGCTAAAATGGACCTCGCAAATCAGGTAGTCCTGGGATCCTAGGATATTCAAGCTCAAAGAGACCTTAGAGATCCTCCATTTTTAATTAATTATTTTCCCAGGTATATGTAGAAACAAATCTTTGACAATTGTTTTCTGACACTTTAGTTTTCCGATTTTCTCCTTCCCTCCTTTCTCCCCACCCTAAGCAGTAATAGTCTGATATAGGTCATAGCAGTACCTTCATGTGATACTTATTTCCACATTGCTCATGTCATGGTAGAAAACATATATCACACATATAATAAAAATCTCAGGAAGAAAATAAGGCGGAAGATGGTGTTTTGATCTGCACTAGACTCCAATAGTTTCTTCTTTTCAGTCCCTAATTTTAATAAACGAAACCAAAGTTGGCTCAAGACATCAGAGATAGGATTCAAACCCAGACCCTCTAGTGTTCTTTCCACTAACTCACACTCACCGCCTCTCCAGCCTCCTCATTTTTCTGCTGAGGAAATTGAGTATGGCCCAAGGCCATACTTCAAGTGAGTGGCAGAGCCAGACTTCCTAACGACACACCAATATTCCCTTCATGCTGCCCCTTACTGCCTCCCTTTCATTTGTTTTCTCCTAGACTAGAGCTTTGAATGCACAAGTCCCTACAGGTCAAGCCGAGCCAGTAACTCTGCAAGAAATTAGAAATATTCGCCATCTCTGGAAAGGAAGTGGGGAGAGGGGAAGAAGGGGGTGAAGGGAAAGATGATCAGTGAGAAAGGAGGAGAAAAGGTTTGTTGCGGGGTCATTGAGTAGTTCTATCTGACTGACCATGACCCCTTTTAAGATTTTCTTGGCAAAGATGCTAGAATGGTGTGACATTTCCTTCTCTAGCTCATTTTGCAGCTGAGGAAACTGAGACAAAGAGGGTTAAGTGACTTGCCGAGGGTCATACAGCTAATAAGTGTGTAAGGCTGGATTTGAACTCAGGAAGATGATGAGTCTTCCTGGCTCCAGGTTGGGTGCTCTGGCCACTGCACCAAAGAAGGTCAGAGCTGCCTATAGTAGCTTCAGAGATAAATTCAAGCCCATCTCAAGCCTCCAGCATAATGCCTATAGGATGCAAACGCTGCCATCGGTCAAATCCCTTCCACTTCAGCGAGGTCCAGATGTCCCCGAAAGCGACTATTGAAATCAGGCATTGGCTTGTCCAGTGTCAACATGTGTTCTCAAATCGCTGTGATTCTGTTAGGAACGGAGCCATTCGCTATGCTATTAGGGACACCCACAGGGAGTTGCTCGGTTTCTTGAAAAGTAGAGTGTTGGCCAAACAATCTAACAGTACCGCCTGCTGGTGCGTATCACCAAATGTGGCTCTGTTGTCCTCTTAAAATGCAGAGAGCTTCATCTAGTGCAAGGCCTGAGTGGGCAGCACTGGAGCTCGAGCCCGTAAGTATCCATCGCCCTCAGCCTGCCAGGGTGCGAGCCAGGCACATACCTCCAGGACCCACACCGTAACCAGTGGTTTTTCCAAACTAGGTCAGCCACCACACGAGAAGGTCTGAACCACCCCACGTGGTAGGGTGAGAGCGCCTCGGAAGGCATCCAAGTCTATGCTTGTTACCCAGGGGACAACTTGAGCTTGTATTCTTCAGATGAGGGAACATATCCGGAGAAAGAATTGATAAATAGGAAATAAATAATGTATAGTTCTATATATAATTATGTCTTTCTGTTAAATGCTGTCCTCTCTGGTGGGGATAGGGAAGGGAAGGAGGGAGTTACCTGGTTTTGTTTTTTTTTCATGTAACAAAGAATAATTTAATAAAGAAATGTAAAATGTAATAAAGAAATATAATTTGATAAAGAAATATAATAAATAATGTTTTTTAAGGGAGAAAGCAGGGGACAGCATCCCCTTGGCCCCTGCCTACTTTACTGAGACAATATGGAGCCATGTTGGCAAACCTATGGCACCGGAGGGGGCTGCTCCCTTCCCCCTCCCTACCTCGCCTAAGGCCATTTTTTCACTTCACCTGCCCCTCTGCCCAGCAGCCCAATGGGAGCACTGTCTCTTTCCCCTGTCTGGGGTAAGGAGGTGGCTCATATATAGCATGAGGATGCAGTTTGGGCACTCTGTCTCTAAAAGGTTCACCATCACTGGTGTAGAGTAAAGGAAAATAGACTAGGGATTAAAAGATCTGAGATATAAGCCAAGTTCTGTTGTAAATGATAAGACTGGAAAAATTCAATTTCTGTGCCTTAGTTTGCCCAACTATCAAATAGGGGTAACCCAAAATCTTCCTTTTAATAGCAGGATTTTTTTTTGCAATCAAATGAGATAATATATTTGTTGTTGTTCAGGCATTTCAGTTGTGTCTGACTCTTGATGGCCCCATTTGGGGTTTTCTTGGCAACAGTGCTGGAGTGGTTTGCCATTTCCTTCTCCAGCTCATCTTATAGATAAGGAAACTGAGGCAAACAGGGTTAAGTGACTTTCCCAGGGTTACACAGCTAGTATCTTAGGCTGAATTTGAACTCAGAACTTCCTGACTCCTGACTCCACTTTACCATTTAGCTGACCTGAGATAATACATGTGAAAGTACATTTTAAGGTATAAAGCACTAGACTGAGTTGGGAATTATGTTCATCTCTGGACACCATATTTTAAGCTAACAAACTGAAAATTTTCCAAAGGATGTGGGAAAAGGATGTGTCATGAGTATCAGCTGCAAAGACTAGAATATGCTTAGCCTGGAGAAAGGGAGCCATGATAGCTGTCTCCAAGTAGTTGAAGGACTGTTATGGTGAAAGCAGGATTAGGCTCAAGGATGTATTGGTAAATATTTAACAATTATCTCTCCACTGGGGGAAAATGTACGTAGGGCATCCTTTTAAGTTTAATTTGCCTTATTAACATTTTATCCATCACTTTCTTAAGATACTTAACAAAACACTAAACCAAGCCCTCCTTTAGAGCATTTGCCAATTTCCAAAGTGTTAATGCTCCCACTGAAAATTTAATGATCAGCCTCAAGATCTGAACTGAGCTAACTCTAGCACACCTCTGCTTTTTAGGATTATTCTGTGGCACCTCAGTATGCAAAACAAGAAATAATGGTTCCAAGTTATAGGGAGATATATTTCAACTTAATACTGAGAAATTAACAAAAATAATAATAATTTTATGGTATATATAATTAATAATGATTATTATATTAAAATAATAGATATCTAAAAACAGAATTGGCTACTTCCTGAGATAGTGAGTTCCCTATCGATGGAAGTAGTCAGGCAGAGACTAGATAATAATACAAATTATTATGATGGTAGTGATGATTGTGATAATTCAATAGTTTTCTAAAATTTACGAAGTGTTTTCTTATCAGAGACACGATAGAGAGTATTCTAGCAATGGGTAGTAGATGGAACTGTATGACCTCTGGTCCTTCCAATACTAAAATTCTGCTCTTAAATAATTAATCAATCTTATGGTCTGGCATTGCTAGGTGGAAAGTGTAGTGAATAGTGCCAACTTGGAATCAGGAAAACTTTAGTTCAAAACCTACTTTAGGCACTTGCCAATTGTATGACCCATGGAAAATCTTTTAACCACTCTCGACCTCAACTTCTTCATCTATAAAATGGGGATAATAATTGTGCCTCACTCATACGGTTGCTGTGAAAATCAATGAGATAACGTACAAAGAATGTAAAACTTAAAGTACTATTAATATGTAGTATTGTTATTTTCCTGACCTGCTCTGGGGAACTTATTACATCCTGAGTGCATAAGAAAAGACACAGGAATTAGGAAATACTTCTATGTACTTAATAATCCTACAAATTCTAGGCACATTAATGTGATTTGTTTTCCAGTCAACTGCCCAGGGGCTGGAGGGAATAGATTGCAATGATTTTCAGCAGTGCTACTAAGGAGGAGGGTGGGACAGGTCATGGATCTAGGTTTCTCTTTCCCCAGACATGAGAAGGTGTCTACCTTGCCCAGCTGGACATTTCTGTCCCAAGGGAGCCACCTACCCCAGCCCATGCCAAGCTGGCACATTCAGCCCTCTTCCTGGACAAGATGAAGCTGCAGATTGCATTCCATGCCCGGCAGGCAGAGCCTGTACCCAGATTGGGCTGGCCCAGCCAGACTCAGAATGCTTCCCAGGGTGAGTGTTGCTTCCCCATCATGGGCGGGACCCACCCCCTTTATTCTGGACAGAACTAGTGGTGGTCAGTCACATTCTTATGGTGTTCTTAAGGGGCCACTAAACATAACCGTAAAGACACACAAACATTTCCACATGCCCATGTACACTAGGCTGTGGTTCTGCCTGAAATTCCACCATTGTGGGGTCATTTCTCAGGGTAAGGTATTACTTTTCTCAAAGTAGCCTCGTTTGAAACTCCTAAGGGAGGATGAGGAGCACAAGACATAGTGGATAGATTTGTTGTTGTTGCTGCCAAGTGATTTCAGTTGGGTCTAGCTCAGAGTGAATTTGTTGTTGCTTTGTCCACTCTCCATGACTCCTTTTTGGAGTCTTCTTGGCAAAGATAGATACTGGAGTGGTTTGCCATTTCCTTCTAAAGTTCATTTTACCAGTGAGGAAACTGAGGCAAAGAGGGTTAAGCGGTTTACCCAGGGTCACACAGCTAGGAAGTGTCTGAGATACGATTTGATCCCAGGCTCCCCCAACTCCAGACTGGCACCAATTTTTATTGAAAGAATTTTAGCCAGGAAATTGAATTTTGTTAGTCAGAAAAGGAAACAGAAGGGATCATTCTAGAGCATTTGGACATTGCCCAGGGAGGCCAAAATTAGTTGGAATACTACTCCTGTGAAGCACAAGAGCCCTGAGAAAGAGAGGGACTCCACAAAATTGGAGAGAGGATGGTGAAGAGCCAAAAAAACCATGGCTGCCTGGGAGAGCTTCCAAGCTCGTGAGGGAGGCATGATCATCATGCCCAGTGGTCACAGGACACATAGACACACATTTAGGAACTATGGCAAAGCAGCCCAGACACAGGGCAAACTGACTGAGGCTGACTGTGGAGGCTTAGGAGGTGAGACCACAACCTGAAAAAAGGAAACAGCCTTTCTGGAGCTGTATCTCTGGGGATCTCAAATCCAAGTCTCCCAGAGCATCCCACGCCTGCCTGTTTCATAATGCCACTTTTCCCAGGAGCAAAAGAGGTCTTGTGCCATGGTCTCCTTCAACTTCCCTGGTGGCAGCAGCTGTGGAGATTGTCCCTTCCTTTCCAGAGGAGGGAAGAAAGAAATCCTGATAAGTGAAGTAACCTAGTCCTCAACACTCACCTGGTAGAAACACAGTCAGAATTTGAACTCAGATCCCTAAAGCGTAAAGCACTAGCCCACCGAGCTCCCCATCTATCTGAAAGGTGTTCGCTCTCAATGGGAAGGTCTGTGTTCTTGGATCTGTCTCTGACATTTCTTAGCTATGTCTAATCTTCAGTGTCTCCCTCTCTAAACCAGGGGGATTAATACATTACCTACCTCACACGACTATTAAGAGGGAAGTTTTTTGTAAATATTACAGTGCAATGGAAATGTGAGTGATTTCAGATTGAGTTAGTGGTGATTTTTCAGGTATGTGTGCCCCATTGGATCCTCCAGTCCACACTCCCTGGACAATGCCTGCCCCCCAGGAACCTTCAGTGATCGCACTGACCTCTTTGACCTGTCCCAGTGTGAGTCTTGTCCAGCTGGATTTGTTTGTACTGGGGGTGAGTAAAAATGACTCCTTAACACGGGAACTAGATAGTGCCTGGCCCATCAGAGCTCCATTGCTTGATGGAAGAGAAGTGCAGTTGACCTCCAATTAGGCAAATAAGGCAGGAAAAACCAGTCCTGCACAAGCCATGATTCCCTCCCCACTTTTTCCTGTCCAAGAAGACAAGGACACCCACTCAGTTACCCACTTATGGATGACCCACAGAGTGAATTTGTTGTCTTAGTCATGTTCTACTCTCCAAGACTCCATTTTTGGGTTTTCTTGGCAAAGATCCTGGAGTGGTTCACCATTTCCTTTTCCAGTTCATTTTACAGACAAGAAATTGAAACAAATAGGGTTAAGTGCCCTTCTCGAGGTCACATAGCTAGTGTCTGAGGCTGAATTTAAATTCATGAAATGAGTTTTCCTGATTTCGAGTCCAGTGCTCTATCCACTGCACTAGCTAGCTGCCTCACCCAGTGAATTGCCTGCAGCAAATTATGAATTCCAGGCTGTAAACTTCCCATCCACCCCATCCTGATCTCTCCAACCCTTTCCCTTCTTCATGCTGAGAGTTCTAGATAAATGAAGTCGGATTAATATTAATAGCATCACAGTATTTTAGCCTGGAAGGAAGCTTAAGGAGTATCTAGTATACCCAACTCCATTTTACCTATAAGGAAAACTGAGACCCAGAGAGGATAAGTGACTCATCCAAGGCCATATAATTGGTAAGGAGTCATGAGGTCCTCTGATTCTGAATGCAGTTTCCTTTCTACTGTACTACATACATTTTATTTAGGCTCTGTAACTACCCACCTTCTGCCTGTAGAGGAAATGGAGAGTGAGAAGCCCCTTACTTGTCCACTGATCCCATCTGGGAACTGTGTTTTCAGGAACTGGAGGTGTGGATAGACCTCCTGGGCCATGCCCCACTGGCCACTACTGCCCTGTCGGCACAAAGCACCCAACCCAGTTCCAGTGTCCAGCAGGTACCTGGAGCAACCAGACAGGTCTAGCCTCGGACAAAGAATGTGTGCTGTGCCCCGCTGGCTGGTTCTGTGTCCTTGGAACTCACACCCCCTCAGGACGGTGCCTTGCAGGACATTACTGCCCCCCAGGTAAATGGGCTCTCCAGGGTTTGGACCAGCCCAGAGGAGGTATAGTGAACACCCAGAATTGGCAGGGGAGTGTCAGGTGTATGCCCACTGTGCTATTTCTGGTGGAGAGGAAACTAGAAGAGAAAAGCACCCTAACACAGAAAGAGGAACTGATGGTAGAAATCAGGGAGTCCTTGCTGACAGTAAAGGTTGATAGACCCAGGGACACTTTGGAATGTTATCACAGAAGGTTTTGAAATGATTTCTCTCTGTCTGGGATGGAAGTAATATCCTGCTTGGAAGTAGAGATGAATGAAAGAACCTCTGGTATTGATGCTGCCTGTGATTGATAAGACTTATTGGGGATGAACAGAAGTGGGATGAGATCTTCTAAGAGAACAAGAATGGGCCAGACAAGGAAGTGATTCCTGGACAGAACAATCCCTATGGTCAAGGGACGTTTCCTCCTCCCTAGCCTTCTCCCCATGGGGTCATTCAGAAATAGTGTAGCTGTGCCCCTGCTACTCTCCTTAATTTAGAAATCTTCCATTTTTCTGAGCCAGGTTCACAGTGGGGTACCCAATTTCCATGCCCACCGGGTACCTACAGTTTCCAAATGGGCAATGACCAACCAGCTAATTGTACCAGCTGCCCCCCCGGAGCCTACTGTCCCAGTGGATCCCCCAAACCTGTGTTCTGCCCAGGGTAAGTGAGATCTATGTGCTACACCAATATCGAAACAAAAAAGATGAAAAGTATGAGTTGTATAGAGTTAACATTTATGTATTATATATATTATAAAGCAGAGCTTTACATGTTATCTCATTTAGCCTTCCTAGTAATCCTGTGAGATCGGTGCTACTATTATCCCTGTTTAATAGAAGAAGAAACTGAGGAGATAGAAAATAGGGGTCACACAAATAATGAGTGTCTGAGGGAGGATTCAAATTCTTTCTGATGTCAGGTAGAATATACAATCTACCGTACCACCTCACTGACCCAAACTACCTGACCTTCTACCTTTGAAGATTAAAAGGACAGAGATTCTTGAGGATAGAGATTATGTCCTTCTTTTTTCTTTTTTATTCCCCAGCACCTAGCATGGTGCTAGACACATAACAGATGCTTAATAAATGGCCCTTGAATTGTATCACATGGGTAGAATTTTATATTATACATGTACAACTTTTGTGTATATGTTTCTTTGCCTTCAATAAAACATAAACTTCTCAAGGACAAGGTATATTTAATTTTTGAAACATGATGGGGGCATGCTAGGTAGCTCAGTGGATAGAGCTCCAGGCCTAGAGACAGGAAGTCCTGGGTTTAAATCTGGCCTCAGACACTTCCTAGCTGTGTGACCCTGGACAAGTCACTTAACCCCCATTGTCTAGTCTTTACAGTTCTTCTGCCTTGGAACCAATACTCAGTCTCCATTCTAAGACATAATGTTAGGGTTAAAAAAAGAAGAAAAAAATGTGGTAGGCAAATTTTTATTGATGGATTTAAAAGAAAAGGTATTCCTTTAGGCCCATAGATTTAGAGAACTATGACTCCCTTACCACAAGCTACTGTGTAAAAAAAAAAGGACCTTGTAGGCCTATTTTGTTCAACCATTTTATTTTATAGAGAAATTGAGGCACAGAGAGACTCATTGATTTGCTCAGTGTCACAAAGATAATAACTAAGCCAGAATTTGAACCCAGATCCATTAACTGCAAATCCCAGGGTCCTTCCCCTATACAACCAGCACCTGCCTCCTGACCAAGTGAATATTGAAGAAGAAGAAAAAAATTTGGTGGGGGGAAAGGCAAGGCATTAGGGAAGATAAGGGAGTAGAATTGAGGTTTAGAATGACCCATCCCTGAAATGAAACTGCTTTCATTGAGATCTCAGAAGAAACTTTTGTGTTGACCTCAGCCTCAGAAACGGAAGGCTTTCCTCTCTAGCTCTTGGAGGAGTTGGAAGGCAGAGTCTACAGTGTCATCTGAGGGTTCCCTCTTCTGTGGGTGCCACTCGTGGGTCCTGTGGGTCCCCTTCTACTGAGGCAGTAGTTCCCCTTAGGGGTGCCTCCTCAGTGCCCAGAATGTGAACACTCTCAGTTCTTTCTTCTTCCAGGGGAACATTCCAGGTAAATCCAGGTGCTCAGATGATTGCCGACTGTGCCCTTTGCCCTGAAGGGCATCACTGTCCTGAGCTTGGAACGACGACTCCCATACCATGTGCTGCTGGCAGCTACTCTGTAAGTTTCTTCCCAGGGAGCAGAGGTGGGGTATGGATGCGCTTAGGATTCAACAGACAGAGAAGAAAAGCCTTGAAAGAGTCCAGTTCTCTCAGGGAGGACACTGGACTCCAGTACTGTCCAGAGCATCCCAAGAGCCATGGGAAATGATTGTTGTTCACTTGAGGAGTCTGCCTTGAAGCAGGGAAGAACATTATCCAGTCACTTTTATGCAGGGGATGGCAAACTCTCTAGGATGAGGTACATTCCCAAAATGCCATTCAGCAGAGTTTCTAGAAAACCAATCCTTGGCAGCTTCTCATACCTGTGGGGTCTCTTAACCTCAGCCATGAACATTAAAAACATAGATATTTGGATAACTTTATTTCAATGTGATTGCTTTCCTTTGTAATCCTATACACTTTATTTTATACATTTAAAACATGATTCTAGGGATGGGTCCGTAGGCTTCTCTAAACTGGCAAAGGAGTCCATGGCACAAAACAGGTTAAGAACTCCTTGCTTTATAATAAAGTATATTACAATGACTACAGAAATATCTCAGAGATATTGTGGGTTTGTTTCCAGATCACTGCAATAAAGCAAATCTTGTGAATTTTTTGGTTTCCCAGTATATATAAAAGTTCTGTTTACACTATACTGTAATCTATCAAGTATTTGATAGTATCATGTCTAAAAAATATTAATGGGCATACCTTAATTTAAAAACACTTTATTGCTAAAAAACACTAACCATTGGGGAAGCTGGGTAGCTCAGTGGAGTGAGAGTCAGGCCTAGAGACAGGAGGTCCTAGGTTCAAACCCGGCCTCCGCCACTTCCCAGCTGTGTGACCCTGGGCAAGTCACTTGACCCCCATTGCCCACCCTTACCAATCTGCCACCTATGAGACAATACACCGAAGTACAAGGGTTAAAAAAAAAAACGCTAACCATCATCTAAGTCTTTTTGCTGATAGAGGGTCTTGCCTCGATGTTGATGGCTGCTGACAGATCAGGGCAGTGGTTGCTGAAGATGGGGGTGGCTGAGGCAATCTCTTAAAATAAGACAATAATGAAATTTTCTGCACCAATTGACTCTTCCTTTCACAAAAGACTTCTCTGTAGTTGCTTGATGACATTTTACCCACAGTAGAACCTCTTTCAAAATTGGAGTCAATCCTTTCAAACCCTACTGCTGCTTTATCAACTAAGTTTATGTAATATTCAATACTGTTGTGTCTCGGGGAACAGGGAGGCCCAAAAAGAGGGAGAGAGATGGGGGAACTGCTTGGTCAGTGGAGCAGTCAGAACACACACAATATTTATTGATGGTTTGCCATCCCATCTGGGCACAGTTCGTGGTACCCCAGAACAATTACAATAGTAACATGAAAGATCACTGATCACAGACCACCAAAACAGATATAATAATAATAATGAAAAAGGTTGAAATATTGTGAGAATGACCAAAGCGTGACATAGAAACAAGATCAGAAAAATGGCGCCAATAGCCTTTGCTCCACAGAGGGTTGCCACAAACCTTCAATTTGTTTTTTTTTAAAAAAGGCAATATCTACAAAACACAATAAAGCCAAGTGAAATAAAATGAGGTATACCTTTAGCAAAAAAAAAAAAAAAATGGAGTGGAAAGGAGAGGGGCACATGGAGGGGGGAGGTGGAATGAATCACCTAAAGCCAAAAAGAATGGTCACTTTTTAATAAATTTTTTCATGTTTTATTTTTTCCAGATAACACACAGATATCATTTTAATAATTTTCTGGCATTTTGCAATCCCTGTTCTCTCCCTCTTTCCCACCCCTCACTCCTCCCCAACATGGCAGGCATTATGATATAGGTTATACAGCCACTGTCTTTTTTAACCTAAATGCATTTATCTCAAATCTAGGGAGTTTCCCCAGGCAGGCCTGACCTTGGAAGGACTCATTTCTCCCACAGGTCTTCTATACAGCTCCATTTCCAGGAAAGGATAACAGACCTATAGATGCTTTAAATTCAGGGGAGCTCTAGGTTTCAGGTCCTGAACCCCAAGCTCCTTCCAGTTCAGGTTCCAAGATGGAGGATGGATAGGATGAGGCTCCTAGTGGCCCTTCTCCCGTGGCAGGAGGGGCAGTTGAAGCCAGAGTCCAGAGCCCCAAGGGGTTGGCTTAGATGGGGGGTGGAGGAATGCCTTATGGATCAGAACACCAGCTCCTGAACTGGACACCGACTCCTGTCCCTTCTGTGAGGCGCATCCCCAGGCAGAGGCAGAAAGCAGGAGCCACAACCCAACGGGCAGAAAGAGACAGAACTCTACTGCCTCTCTCAGGCTTCCTTCTACTCGGCTGAGCCCCAGTGGGGGTGCAGAGTTGCTCTTCCTGCCCTGATTTCCTCCTCCTCAGTCTGAGTAATTACTGTGGAACCGAGACTGGAATGAGCCCCCTCCATTTAGGCCCAGCTCAGCGGGATGGACCAATTGTGATGGTATCAAACATTCATTTCACCCTAGTAGGTAAAACAATGAGCTGGCTGCATCAGGGGATGATGGGAGAGATATTATTTCTCTTGCAAATCCTAATAAGTAATCGGTGCCTGCCCTCCCCCTTTCCTCTTCCTTATTTATCTGGCATTCAATTGTCATGAATAATTCGAGTGATAATTGCTGGATTTCCATATTGATGGGAAAGTGGCATTTTATAAATAGCTAATTGCCCTGCTGCTTCCTTCTGCCACCTAGCCAGCCCAGCCCTCTGTCAATGGGAGAATTTGGTAATTATCCTGGGAAGAGTTCATTAAGATCTGAGAGGAGATAAGTGACAAATGGGGAGTTATGAATAACAAGTCAAAAGCTCTAGCTTTTTTTCCTTCATTTTTCCTTTGGCTCACCCGGCCCCATCCTGGAAGGCCAGTGGGGTGCCCAGGAGAGAGTTGGCTTTTTTGTTCAGGAAGAAGGGACTTTCTAGAAGGGAGCTAGCCTGTTTCTAGGAGACCTAAAATTTCTTAGGATTCAGATTCATGCTCCTCCTCCTACTTCCTACCAAGTCAGTAGCCTTACTCTCCAACCCAAGCATCCCCATCTCCCAGGCATCCGTGGGGGACAAGCCTTCTCCAGCAGAGTCAGAGATCTAAAACTGGCAGGAGTCTTCAAAATCATCTAAATTTAAAATCCCTTCTTCCTCAGGGATCCCTTCCCAATCCCTTCTCTTTCTAATGCTTTTCTCTATTCATTATTTCCTTCTTATCCTGCATATAGCTTGTGTGTGTGTGTGTGTGTGTGTGTGTGTATCAGTTTGTTGTCTCCCCTCTTTGCACTGTACACTCCTTGAGGGCAAGGACTGTCTTTTGCCTCTCTTTGTATGTCCTATGCTTCGCACAGCGCCTGGCACATAGTAATAGGAACTAAATAAATATTGATTGGTTGATCCTATAGTACAAGTCCTTCCTTTGAAAGATGAGGAAACTGAGACACACAGATAAATGACTTGGAAATGGACAAGTGTCTACTACATGTCAGGCACTGTGCCAAGAGTCTGAGCTTGAATTCAGGTTGTCCCGACTCTGACTCTAGTGCCTTGCCCTCTACGTCATGCTGCTACTTTTAGGAGAAAAAAAAAAAAAGAATTCAAGGCTTAGGAGAAAAAAGGACAACTCCAAGGGCCTATTTCTATCCTAAGCAGTGAGAATGTTTTGTCTTCTAAGAGTTCTAGGAGCTATGGGATGGGGGAAGAGGCACGGGGCTTTCTTTTGGGGAGCTTTCTCCCAAATGGGGCACTCTAGGAGAACGCCATCATTTTTATTGTTAGAAAGCAAATAGCTTTCTCCAGCCCCTATTTAGGTTAGGGTCTGAAGGAATATCATCATCACTTAGAAAGAGAGAACTTCATGGAAAAGGGGGAGCTCAAAAGGATGAGAGGAACCAAGCTCTTATTAGATCCCATATAGGGCCTGTGATGATGTTGCAGCAGGCATCTGGCTGGCCTACCTGGCTCTGCCAGCTCCGTACAAGTCAACAGAGTCTGCCCAAAAGGTTCCCATGAACTCCTGCTGCATTCATGTTCATGATGCATGAAACCAGGATCCAGAACAACAAAAATGGTGTCTCCTCTTATAATGGGCCACTGTCAGAATAAATCTGAAGTATTGTATGTTCAATTCTGATACCAACTCTTCAAAAGGACATTAACTTAAGCAAATATCCAGGAGGGTAAACAAGATGGTAAAGGAACTAGAATCCATTGCATATGAGTCAGTGGAAAAAAACAGAAAATAAAGTGATATGATACAGTAGTTTGTCCAAACATTTGAAGAGTTCTTACAGAGAACCGAGGCAGAGAAGCATTAGAAAAAAATCTGTAGGCTTGGAATCTGGAAAAAACTGGGTTCAAATATTATCTCTAACCTTTACTAGCTTACTATGTGTTTAGAGGCAGCTAGGTAGCACAGTGGATAGAGCACTGAACCTGGAGTCAAGAAGACCTGAATTCAAATCCTGCCTCAGATACCAATTAACTTTTAACCTCTGTTTGCCTCCATTTCTTCAGCTATAAAATGGGGATAAGAATAACACCTAACTTCCCAGGCATTATTAGGATGTTGATGATGAGATGATGTCACAAAGTGTTTAGGCTACTATTTACACTGAGAATATAGTAGATAGAACTTGTGTTTTGTAGAAGAGTTGAACAAGATGATTTCCGAGGCCCTGATCAATTCTGCAATTCTATAATTAAAACCTGGGTGACCCTTTTACAACATTTGCCCTTCCTTGTTTCTTTCTCCAGCTTGACACTCATAGAGTGTGTGATCTATGCCAGGCCAAAAAGATTACTACTGGAGAGGGGAGAAGGATTTATGATCTTATACCAACTTCTTCCTTTGCAGAGCTCTGGTCTGTTACTATGCCAGGAATGCCCAGAAGGAAAATTCTGCAATGGGACTGGGGTAGCTGAACCTTCAGTATGTCCTCCTGGGCATTACTGCCCAGCAAAGAGTATACTTCCCACCCTGTGTCCAGTGGTAAGATGCTTATTATTTCCTTTCCTATTTGACATCACTTCAGTTAAGGATGGTGATAACAAGGTGAACACCAGGCAGGACCCAGCCAAGGGTGCTCATTCTGTCCTACTTCCACCCTGCCATGCCCAAGGCTAGAATACCCTAGAGACTAAATAGAGTATTCTCAAAGGGCTTTTCTACTCAGCCTGATTAGCAGATGCCCTCAGAGTCTATTGCTTCATATTGACTTTCTACATTTTTTAGAAAGTCCTTTCCACCATCTTCTTGCCCTCACCTAACTCATACCACGCAGATAGATGTTCCTTTTGTTCTCTGTCCTGAGCAGGAAATAATCCCAGAAAGTTCAGCCCTGTTAGGTTTCTCCTAGATAGGGCAGTGGTCCAAGACCTACCACCAGAAGTCCCCAATTTGGACACCCAACATCCCATCCTTGACCATCAAGTCAGCCCATCCCCTTTGGCTAGGTCTTCTTGCTAGGTCAACAGCTAGCAAGATATCTCAGTCATCCCTTGGCCATAGGGTAGGGTAGGAGGTATGGTTTGTGATGGGAAGTCAATGAGCTAGGAAACATTGCCTAGATAGAACTGTGAAGTTAGAAAAGTTACTGCATGTTTTGTGTTCATAAGTTTTATGAATTCCATTTATATACTCTTTAACCTCCTTCAAGGAATGGAGTAGTTTATTGCTCTTTCTCCCTGCCAAAACCTGCTCCTGGAAAGGCTATGACAACAGTCATTCACATTTTAGAGTGAAAGAGTTGTCCCAAAATGTTCTCTTCCAGGGGGCATTTGCCTTGAAGGCTTTGTCTCCTACTAAGAAAATTTCAGAAATCAAGGGGTGGGTTCAAGATATGGGAGGAGGTTAGTGAAGGAGACCTTCTCAGCACCCTCAGACACACAAATTCTATCAGGCATTATCTACTTTATCTCAGGAAAGATTATGCCCCTTATTCCTCCCCAATAGTTTCTGCTTAGGACCTCTATCAGGCATATGGAGCTCTTAAAGATATGGGATGTATTTGTATGTTTATGTGAATGTGAGCCTTTTTCTTTCACCAGGGCACTTTCCGAGAGGCTCCAGGTGCAACTGGTGTGGACTCGTGCCAGCCCTGCTGCCCAGGCAGGTTCTGTAGCAAAACTGGCCTGAAAGGACCAGAAGGCCTGTGTGATCCTGGGTACTACTGTGGACCTGGGTCCAATACTTCGTCTCCGGTGAACATGGTCTTAAGTTATTCTGCTTCACTCTGGTCTGATCTTTCAGAGTTACTTCTTTCTTTTCCCCCTTCATTTCATCCTTCCATCCTTTCAATTTCCCTCCTTTCTTTCTTTCCTTCTTCCTTTCCTTTCTCTTCCTTCCTACATTCATTCACTCAACAAATATCTATTAAGCATGCAACACACTGTGTGAGGCACTATGACATATGCATTTTTTATCACTTGAGGAGTTTATAGTCTAGTTAAAAAAAACATTTCAGTGTGTAGAGCACATAGATGGAATACTTGTATGCAGAATCTTGGGCTGAGTAAGAAGGGGGACCCAAAAATAGAGGAAGGACATAGTCACTGGTCTCTGTGAACCAATCCAGAGGAGGTAACAGGGCATATACACATGAAGATATTTAGAAACTAATTGCAAAGACAAATTGGGAGCATCAATCATTAAATATAAATGATAAAAGTTTTTATTCACATGAAAAAATATAGAAAAGATAAAAGAAGAATTTAGGTAAACATATGGAGTCAGTTTCCAGGCTTTCCACAACAAATGAGCAAATATTTTGTCCTATTTCAATATATAGTTATTTATGGATTTCTCTGACCTCCTCTGCTTTGGTCTCACTTCATCAATTGGAAGTTCCTTAAGGATGGGACTGGTATTATTCAATCTTGTAACTTAGTCCTAAACTCATTTAGCATGGAATAGGCATCTTGTTCATCTCTATATTCCCCCATAGAACCTAGCACAGAGAATGGCATATAGTAGGTGTTTAATAAATGTTTTGCATGAGCAAATGGACAAGAGATAAATCATGGGGAAAGTGCATAGCCTTGCTAGCGATTAAGAAGAGGAAAAATTAAATAACCTTAAGGTGCTATTAAGCTCCTGTTAAACTAGCAAAAACAAGGGAAGATAAAACCCAGTGATAGATGTGGGGAAGCAGGTACTGTACATGCTTGCAATTGCTGCCAGTGGCCCTGTAAATTGCTCCAATCTTTCCTGAGAACAATCTTACAAGAGCTTTAAGACTACTAAGACCCCTTGACCTGGCATTTCTACTTTGGGGAATATGCCCCTGGGAACTAATCCAAGACAAAAAAAAATTTAATTTGTTACAAGGACATTCATAGCAGCACTATTTATATTAACAAAGAGTTGGCAACCACCCAAATGCCTTGCCATGGGGAAATAAAGGCTCCAAAAACTACTGTGAAAGGGTGATGAAAAGAACTTTCATATGTGAGTTGGGAGTTCTAGGTTCAAGAGCCAGTTTGATCACTAATTAGCTGGGTGAAAATCAAAATTCATTGCTGGGACTCAGTTTCCTTTTCTCTAAAATTCCATGAATGCTTCCTGTCTTTGAAACACCAGACAGCAATATGGCATAGTGGACTGAGAGTCAACCCTGTAGATGGTGCAAGGACACAAAATGTGACCAAGAAAAAGTCACTTTATCTCTTTGTGCCTCAGTCAATTCTGTAAGACTGAGTTACATCTAAATTTCAGCATTGGCAGAGGAAGTTTCCACACTGGGAATTCTCTACATTGATGAAATCAGAGACCCAGACTAAATCAAAGTAGCTAAAGAATCATCTTATCAAAGCACATAGACTAATGTCTAAATGTCCTAGTGGTTCCCAAACTTTTTTTGCCTATCACTCCCTTTCCAGGAAAAATATTACTTAGCACCCCCTGGAAATTATGAAACTATTTATTGAACTCAGAATAGAATGTAATACAAAAAAAGTGTGGCCATCACTGCTCCCCCGGATCACTGCAGCACCCACCAGGGGGCGGTGGCACCCACTTTGCGAATCACTAGTCTAGCCTGAGTCAAATAGAAAAGGATCCCTGTGGACAGCATATTGACTCAGAAAACCATAAATTCACATTATTTATGTTGTATTTTTATTTATTTTATTAATCATTTCCCAATTATATTTTAATCTGGTTGGCCCTCTAGGAATCTGTCCACAACCAGGTAGTTGACACTTCTGGTAAAGACTCTTAACATCTGGACTTCTGTGTGTGAAGTGATAATAAGTGGGAAAAAACCCACAATATGTACATATGCGTCGCAACTATACAAAAATGTGCATGTGTACTTTAACAGTGTACTCTTTGCTGTATAAATATGAGTTGTTATTGGGAAGAGAGTTTGAAATCCATTGGAGTTTAATGTTTATTTCATTCTCCCTGTGAAGCTGCTTGAATATTCTATATGTTACTTGTACATAATAAGCCTCTCTCTAGGCTGTCAACCAGTAAAGAGGCAGGGGGAGGGGGGACAGCATTGAGGGGTTGGGGAAAAGGCTGCCACAGCAACTCAGGAGGATAGTCAGAGAAAGTGTGGAAGGCTTCAGTCTATATTGGTTGAGGGAATACGTGCTGATCACATCAGATCTTTGGGAGTGTTGAAAAAACAGTGACTGGATCTGTGTGAATTCACTGGTTTCCCTAATTCTGAGGAAACTTCCTCTTAGAGAGTTGCCTAGAATGCTGAGAGGTAACAGGACTTGTCCAGTATCCCAAAAATCAAAATGTATGAAAGGCAAGACTTAAACCCAGGTCTTCCTTATTACAAGGCCAGCTCTGTTTATTAAGCCACTCTGCCTGAAAGGAGAGACATCCAGATAGGCAGATAAGCAAATGAGAGAGAGAAAGAGAGAGACAGACAGACAGACAGACAGACAGAGACAGAGAGAGACAGAGACAGAGACAGAGAGACAGAGAGAGAGAGAGACAGAGAGAGAGAAGTAGATTAGACAGATGGACAGACAGACAGAGAGAGAGATAGATGGGCAGACAGATGGATGGACAGTCAAGAAAATAGACAAGTAGACAGAGAGTGGGGAGTAGATAGGTAGGTGGATTAGACAGATAGACAGACAGATGAGAGAGAGAGAGGGACAGACAGATGGATGGATGGACGTACAGTCAAGAAGATAGACAAGTAGACAGAGAGAGGCATAAAGGCAGACTAGCATAGCTATAGACAGAAAGATAGAGACATATGATAGAAATCTGGGTACATATGTGTTTGCATATCTGTATATATATGTATGTACATATTTATATGTGTGTTATATATATTTATGAATATGTACAGATAATATACAAAAGGGCTGAAGGAAAGGTCAGAAGTAATCTCCTCCTTCCTGAAAGAGATGAGTTCTCAATCAATCATAAATATTTATTAAGCACCTACTATGTAGCAGGATACAAAAGGAGGCAAATGAAAGTTTCCATCTTCAAGGAGCTTACAATCAAACAAATATATACAAAGCAAGCTAAATAGAGGATAAATTGTTATTGTTCAGTCATCTTCAGTCATGTCTGATTCTTCTTGACCCCAACTGGGGTTTTCTTTGCAAAGATACTGGAATGGTTTGTTATTTCCTTTTCCAGCTCATTTTATAGATGAGGCAAACAGGGTTAAGTGACCTGCCCATGGTCATGCAGCTGAGGCCAGATTTGAATTCAAGAAGAGTCTTCCTGACTATAGCAATCTATCCACTGAGCCGCCTTGCTGTGCTACAGGATAAATAAGAACTAATGAACAGAAGGAGGACACCAAAATTAAGAAGGGTTGGGGGATGGCTTCCTATAGAAGATAGGTTAATTGGAACTTAAAGGAAAGCAGGAAGTTCAGCAGGGAAATCTGAGGAAGGAGAGTATTCTGGCTGAGATTTTTGGAGGAGTGAGCTTTGTGGAGAGAATTATCCTTGCTTTGTATTTCCTTTCTCCACCATCTCCTCTTCCAAGCTCCATTAAATTTCTTTTTCCTCTAGGTGGGGTTTTCCTTCGGTGACTTCTGCCCAAAGGGCCATTACTGCCCTGCTGGCACTACAGACACAGAACAGACACCCTGCCCAGCTGGCACCTGGAATAAGAAGAAAGGGGCACAGGATGCTAGCTGGTGTCTATCCTGCCCTCCTGGCTTTTTCTGTGATGTTGCCGGCAGTGCTGCCCCAGGAGGTCCATGTGCCCCAGGTGAGCCTAAGTAGGATTTCCCCTGGGGAACCTACCAGAATATGATTCCACTCTGTGATTACTTTTATCAATCCCACATTCTCAAAGTCTGCTTCCTGCCTTTGGCATTCAGATTACAAAATCATTATCTTATTATCTACAAGTAACTTATATGGAATATTCAAATAGCTTCAGAGGAAGAATGAGATGAACGTTAAACTCCAAAGGACTGATATCAAGCCAAGATTTCTTCCCAAGAGTAACACTTCGTATTTATATAGCAAAGGATGCATTGTTAGACCCACCCAAAGTGGGGAACTCTGTCAGGGCTTTACTTAGGGAATGGCCAAATGTGTTCAGAGCCATGCACTGGAGGTAGTTGAGGACAACTCCAGGCCAAGAGGATTTTTAAATGCATTTGAAGATTAGTTTTCAAATGTCACTTGATTAATTGGCAGCAGCTAAAAATATTCATAAGCCCTGGGAGGAAAGAGTTGGCAGGAGCAAAGGAAGTACCATAATGGACGTAAGTCCCTGGAATAAGCAGAAACAATTCCATCCTTCCCCACAGACTCAAAAACAGCAGGCTGAGTACTGTGTACCCTTTCTCAGTATGAAAAACCCACACAGTGTAGAAGGGATGACCAGTGAAGACATTCCCTATGACCTTTTTTCTACATTTCTACAGAACTGAGAGAGCATGGCTGACTGGAAAAATTCTTTGCATTTGTCTGCATAATGTCTGATAATATCATGCTACAAAACCAGTCCAAGCTTTGTGAGAAATGAAGTCTTAAGGTCATAGCCATTCAGAGTCATTGCCAACATTTTTCCATACCTAGAGATAGTTTCACAAAACATGACTAATCATTTAATCTCTTTGGATCTCAGTTTTCTAATGTATAAAGAAGGGATTGTGAACTAAATGGCCTCCACCAAATCTATGAGCCTAAGCAGCATGAAACTTAACCTCAAGTTAATTTCTTTAAAAATTTTGGTTGTTTATTTGTAATACTAAAATTCCCAGGTATCTCCCCTGCTTCCTCCTCTCTCTGTACTAGAGAAAGTATCATTTAACAAAAACATGTGTATATATATATATATATATATAT